>NW_009648550.1:2943375-3003375 GCF_000708025.1 Charadrius vociferus | reverse complement strand
GAGCTTTCCCTGGCAGTGACGGTACAAACTCTTGGGCTTTGGGAGCACTGAAGCACCTTCCCTATTGTTAATGCCTGTCACATATTAATCGATGCAGAAGAGACTTGTCTCCTTAGCCCCGTTAAGCTGTGAGTTTACAGCTCTGTGTGAAGTAGCACAGGCAAGGTACGTGATGAGATGCAAACAGGGGGAAAAGTGCTTTTACTGACGTTCGCAGAAGCAAGCTAAACACCTGTGAGAAGCGGGTGCTTCAGGGACACCCACGTTTGCAAATTGTTCATGGGTATCTTGGAGATAGCACTTCTCTACTTGTGGAGTGATTAGTTACCTCTTCAGCACTGGCAAAGCTTGTGGATGATGAGCTCTGCCTTCACCTGCAGGTGTTGCCATGGCAAGGGACTCTAGAAGTACATTCAGGCAACAAAAACAAAAAAAGGATAAAGCAAAAATGAGAAATGGGGAAGAAAAGGGAGCAGGAGAAGACAATAAGAATATCACACTGAACTGGTGCTTTGCCAGTGAGAGCTGACATTGTTTGTGGCTGCCTCCTGTCTCACATAGCATCTTAAGGTGCTGGCAGGTAGCTTGCAACCGCAGCACTGCAAAGTCTCCCATGAGTCTACCAGTTTGCATTTGTGCTGCTGTGGTGCAAATGTGGTCCAGCTGGGACAGGTCAGCTTGCAGTCTAAAACTTTGATTCAGTGTGTAAGTAACTTTAAGCATTTGAGGAGTCCCATTCATTTTTGAATGCTTTAAAGGGTCAGAGTCTAACCATGCTGATCTTATTCTGATCCTGATTTCCAAGTGTTCAAAATGGGAATAACATTTTTCTTCCTTTCCATCCATGTCTGTCTTTTCATCCTGCTTGAGTAAACCTTTTCTGTGTGTTTGTTTCCCTGTAAGTGTGAATATCTGATTTGAGTGTGTGTGCATGTGTATGTATGCATCTGAATTACTTTGTAAAGAAAAGCTAGATCTAGAAGATGTGTTGGCATCTAGTTTTTAAAGTAGTTACTCCCTGTTCATTCTTCTGCTTGTCAGAGTGAGTCCCATAGATGAGGACCTGCTACTGTGATATTTTCTTTTCTACTTATCCTTCATTCTCACTTTTCTCCAGAAAAGTAAGTAATCTTAGAGGGAAATGTTATTCTTTGTTGCACCCTAAATATATGCTGGGTGAAACCCCATTTCCTTCGCAGGTGTGTGAAGGAGAGAGAGCTGCAGTGTAGTGCTGCCAGTCTCCCATACAGGCAGTTTTGGGAGCAGAACCGCGTCACCTCTCCCTTGCAGGCTAGGTATTGTCTCTGCTGGTGAAGGCCAGTCTCATGGACTATGGTTGGCCTCTCCCAGCATAAAGACTTTCATATATGCTAAGTTTGTGGCGGGGGGAAATCAGTGCAGAAAGAAGAGTACTCAGTGTGTGCTCCACAGGGTGTTAACATCTGTGATATATACGCTTGCCCTCGTTCAGTGAGTGTGGCTTCATTCCTAATTAAGAATTGCAGTAATCAGCCAAGAGGCTTATTGTGTGAAGTTGAGGAGCCAAAAGTATTTGTGAATTCAGTTCAGATTCAATAGATTTTTTTTCACTCACCCTAGAAATGTTTCATTTCTACATTTTGCAACAAAGTGCTTTCATTTTGTAACAAATCTAATTTCCTTCTTAGAGTGTGAAATGGTAATTTTGTTTTGCTGTAAAGACTATTCTTGGGTTGATCCAAGCCACTAGTATTGTTGTGAGGTTTTTTTGAAGTTTGGTTGTCAGCTTGAAAAAATTAACTATTTGTATAGTTGGTTACGTGAGACCGATCAACAGCTCTGGGGCTGTATCTGAGATCAGCGTCTCTTGCCAAGGAAAAGGATCAACTGACAAGACTGGACAGCCTCCCTGTTGTTTTTTTTTTTGCCATGGGCAAAATGATGTATCCAGTATGTTCCTTACTTTGTCTTTGTCTTTGTCTTTGCTGGCTATGGGGTCAGAAAGGTCACATATAAGGTAATGGTTTGCTGGTTTGTTTAGAACCAGTTTATAATTTACTTTTATAACTTTTCTAAGTACTTCTATAACTTTTTACAACTACTTCAGTTCCACTTGGTTTTTATGGGTCAAAAAATTCACCAAATTCCAGAATTTTTTTTTTTGGTTTTTTTTTTTTTTTTGGTTTGTTTGTTTTGAGTCTGAGGCCTCAGAGAAGTCTCTGAGCCAGTGCCCCTAAATAACGTGTTGCTGGAGGATTAGATGTTGTGTGCAACCTAGAAATAAGAGAAATCATGAACTATATAGGAGATATTAACCCGTCAGGGATACCATTCCAAACAAATATGATTTATAAAGTGTGATTACACTATTGCTACAGCGTCATCCAGCAACTCAATTAGAAATGCAGAAGATGCTGTTTGAAAGCCCATTTTGGTCAATGAAAAGATGCCATCAGTGTCAATGGTGTGTTAGACCAAACCCTATGGAAAGGAATCCGTTATCCAGGGGTGACCTTTTTCTTTGAATTGAAATAAAAATGCGCCAATCTTAGGTCCAAAACCTGAGGAATGTGATGTGATTCCAGTGTGTGTGTGTGTTTGTTATTGTATTTACACTAGTGCATTTCATGCCTAAAGAGAATTCTTCACTGTAGTTCAGCCATTTACTTTACACTAGGGTTTGGATTTAACCCTTGACCTTCTGTGGCATCATTCAGCCTGACTGAAATAAAATACCTTAGGCTGTTTTCTTCCCTTTCTCAATGCCCAAATGGGCACTGTGGATTATGCCTAAGGTTTCTGCCCTCCTGCTGAGGACTATTATGGCATGGTCGTCTTTGTGCAAGGATCCTTTATATGTAGCATTTTCATCTTCATCGTCTCGATACACACACACACGTGTGTGTGTATATATATATCTATATATGTATTCTTGGAGGTGCTTCAGCTTTTTTTTCTTTTTTCCCCGATCATCTGGAATTATTCTCTCAAGCCTTCTGTAAGGGTGAGTCACTTTGTGCTTCTCATCTGAGCTTGTCAAATTTTGTTATAGAAATAGATAGTACTTGGCCGATTTTACACTCCTCTTCTTTTAGCTTTGTTTCTACTACTTGCAAGTGCTCTCAAATGCATGCCCACTAAAAGAAGGTCCTTCCTAGTTTAGATCTCTTTTGATTAGTATCTTGCAATTTCAAGATAATTTTTGAAACCTGAGCAATGCTGTACACAATAGTGTTTATTCTTAAGTTCCTATGTGGATTCTACAGTCTGTTGATGAGTGCTGACCCAGAGCTACAGCTGCAAAATGGTTTGCAAGTGTAACAATTAGAAGTATTTCCTTTTCATTCTTAACATTGTCTGTGCTACGTGAGCCCAGACAGTGAAAGTTTCAGCTACATGAGGGCTCCGCGAACATGTAATAGTAGATGTCAGCGTAGAAAGCTAATTCTTGGCTCACTCATGTGTGCTGCATTTTAGGCCCTTTATGCATTTTGGGGGGTTAAACAACAATACCCACCTATGTCGCAATGTTATCTTTCCCGCGGGCATTTTTTTATACCGGCAGTCTGGGGGAAGGAGGTATTTCCAAAGGTCATCATGCAAGCTAATGAACTATTTTAAATGAGATGACATTGAACTTCTCTCTCTTAAAATTTGCTTTTATCCATATGGTTTTTGTGTCTTGAACCAAGTCATTGTACAACATTCCTGTTCATAGATGCCTTGAAACAGACATCTCCTGTCACCTTCACATTTTTGTTTTTGTCTATATGTGCCTGTATATTTTTGTTTGTACCATTTTTGACAAAAATAACACATCTTTTTAAAATGGAAGCTTATTTTTTCTGCCTGACACCTTGCCCTTCATACTGGTTATCTATATATTATTCCACACTTGCTGCTTCATGTATTGCACACAAATGTGGTCTCTGCCATTTGCTTACCCTTGTATTCTCTCTGCATGCCTTGGTATGCCTTCTAATTAGATGCACTTCTGTTCTTTCATTGCTTGTTAACCCTTTCTTTTGAGAAGCAGTTTGCCTTAGCCCTGCAAATATCCTCTGTTTTTTCCAAAGTCAAGTCCATTTCCCTCAGTAACCTTGATTTCACCAGCTATCAGTTATACCACAAATAATTCAGCCTCTAATTAGTCCATCTGTTAACTATTCAAGTACACATGACTTATCTTTATTATGTAACGTAACGGTCAGTTTTCTTACCTGCTAGTGTTATTTTAGTATGAAAAATATGTTTTTCTACTTATAACATTCCCATGTTGCCAGTGTGCCCCCTATGAAATATATTGCAGATTACATGGTTTTATAGTCTGTGCCAAGGAAAGCGATAAGGATTTCAACCTCTCTGATTTTTTTTTCTGCGATTGTTATTGCTTCTAAGAAAGTGCAGAGGCTTTGTGGTTACCCCTCTTTTTCTTTGCCAGATTTTCTTCACCTTAGAGAGGTTGATGCTAACAAACTTTTATGGAAAAAAAAGATTTACCTCTGATAACCGAGGCAGAATAATTTTGACCTTAATTTCCTATTGCCAGTGGTATGAGCCAAGGTTAGATTTCTGTCGTATGATGAGAGTTGGTATTAATTGACCACTTGAAATATACAACCTATATTTTCTGATATGGCATAGAGTTGAGAACTTTTCATCCATTCAAGACTGTCACAATCTAGAGGACTAAACTTTATTGGTCATCAACAGTGCTGTGACAAATCTTCAAGGTTCTTAATTAATTTTCAGGGAGTTTTTTGTTTCTGTTTGTCTACAATCTTTGTCATTATTTGGGAAAAACCCTGTGTGTTCTGGAAGATTGCGTTTAAGATTTGGCTTCCTTGGGACACAGGAGTGAGAATGGATAAATGCAAACCGTAGCAGCATTACTGTGGCTATCGTGTGTGTGCTCACAAGGGTTTATAGGAGCTCAGCTTATTTTGACCCAGAACAACTATCGTACGCCTGATAGCTCTTTATTATTACATTGTCCCTACAAAATGGGGAAAATTTATCTAGACCCAGAAGAAATTTCTCTTTTTGCATTTCGTTGAAGACTGCAGTTCTGCAAAGATTTAGTCTACAATTTTATTTTCATGGGCTCAGAATTAAGCTGAAACCATGTGTCGTTGAAGGTCTCATGGTTTCTAAACTCATGGAGAGATTTCAAGCAACTCAGCTAGCAGTAATAGGTTTCTTAGAAACTAGACAAGAATCTTTTGAATTTTACTTATGTAAAAACTGCATAGTAATGTGTTACAAGTTTGTCACCTACTTGGAAAACTCTAAGATTATACCCTTCATGCAGAATTTCACACAGCTATTTTTAATGTTGTCCTCCAAGTTCCGTGTAGCCTTCTTACAAACTGGCCAACAATTACGACAAGATGTTGTTCAATGTTATCTTTAAGTCTACTTTATTCCTTCCACAACTTAGCGAGTCCCAAAAGTTCTTTGATGGGACAGAGAAGAATTAATGCCAAAGTTGAATGAGTTACAGCCGCTACCATCTAATTAAAATGATTTTGTGCCAGTTGCTTTTGTTGGGTAGGATCCACACATAATATAATTTTAATCCTGTTTACATACACTCCTGGGACAGGTTTGAGATCAGCGTTGCCATTTAAGTGAGGTTAATCAAGCATACTGTATGCAGCTTTTGTTTCTCTATTGTGTGTGAAAGGTGACTACAGCTGATGGGATCCTGACTGGCCGTTCACTGCGAAAACCACTACTTTCTTGTTAACAGTGTCTGATCATTAACCTAACCCCAGCCCCGGTGACTCTTTTTGCCTGGTCCTTGGAACTGTGCAGCTGTTGTTATTCACAGAGGAGCTTATAGTTATGAACTGGGTTGTACTGGCAGCGGATACGTGACTGTACAGAGGGTAGAAAACAAGCGAAAAATAATTACATCTTCCCTAAAAACAAACACTATTTTTTGTATTCTTGGTGTGTTTTATGTATATATAAAGGACATTATGGCAAAATGAAAAAGACCCTCATAAAAATCCTTCTTGAAAAGTATTGTTGCTGACAGCCGTGACCTCTGTGAGTCTGCATGTTTACCCATAATTCATAATTAACAAAGACATTAGAACTGCCACTAGAGGATTCTGGGCTTTATTTCTTTCTAACTGGGCAGTACTAATGCTGGAAGTGCTCCCAATTCAGTGATTTAACATTTCAGGAAATCTTGGAGAGGCAGCAGAAGCCTCCTTATATAGTTCATACTCTGGGACTGTGGTTATACAGATATGGCTGAGATAATTATTCAGCTCTTGTTATTGCTGTAGTTCTGCACCTGATCCCTGAGCCATTAGAGCACTCTGCAGGTTATTACAACTATCAAACATCAAGGTCTCTTTTCTAGTCTCTCGACTATGTGGTTATCATTTTACTTCTTTTAAATCCTCCATCTGCAGAGAAAGCTTCTGTGCTCTAACTTGGAGATCTGCTAACGCGCTTTTTTTTTTTTATGACTTCCCAAATGAGGCCCTTTTCTTACCAGCACGTTAACATAAAAATATAAACTTAGAGTTTCTCCACTTGTGTTGTTTTTATTTTCTCCCTTTTGTTGATTTCTTTTTCAAGACACTGTGCGCCTACACTTTACTATCTCTAGAAAATGAGCACAGAAGTGTGAGGGTCTTCAGAACCATGAAAACCCACAAAATCTTCCCGGGATGATATAGTTTCTGATGGTGGGTTAAGTTAGTGTTGATGTTTAGCTGATACACTTCTTTGCTTTAGTTACACTTTTACCTCATTGCTGCTTTTAAAGCTGGACAAAAATGGAATGAAAATGGAATAGTACCTTTAAATGAGGCTTTGACTCTCACTGTACTTAAAGATTCATTACTTTGTGTGTTGTAGGTGGGTAGTCCTCAGTTAGAATTTAAGATGGCAAAGCTTGTTGGAAAAAAATCTTTGCTGTATATGATAATATCAGTCTATTGTCACCTGGCTTTCACCAATTACCTAAAAACAAAATCAAAAATATGATGAAAGTTATGTAGATCTGAATATCGTAGTCCTTCTTTTAGCTATTCAGGGTGCAGGCATTCACTCAGATGATGATATTTAAGGTAATTTTGTAAAGTAAGAGCCTAGAGCAGACCTCTGTGGGCTGCATCATAAGGGAAAACAAGGAGCTAATGCTGCTTTATGCACTAGGGATCTCGGCTTTTTGAAATCTGTGTTTTGCATTATATCAAGAAAACACCTGCAAAAGGCATTCCAGCAGCACCAGGCAAACTGATAAGGGATCTAATGCACCAAGAGTCAGGGGCAGGCGCAAACAGTATGGCAAAAGGAGAAAACATATGGTTGCCTTACTTAATATTGCTGTACTGCCATCCCACAACATATTCCCCTAAATGGGCATTAGCTTTATTGGTAGATCAGAAGGATGTGGAATGCAGGACAAAATAAAAACATGGTATGTGTGGGGGTTTGTATTTTTTTAAACACAATGTGTAATTTAACAGATATATAATTTATGTCAGACAGAGGAATAGATGTATATGCATATTATTCTATTTTTAAAATCATAGATATTAGTAAGTTTCTCAGGAAAGCTGTGGGTTTATGTAATGAAAGCAAATGGTAATTATGCTTTGACTTCTGCTTTACTTGTTCTCTAGTTATTCTTATGTATTTTTACTGTCTCCTCTGCATGGCCTTGCATGAGAATAACACTTTTACACCAACTCTTTGTTAAGGGCTCTCAGCAGCAAAATCTAGTATTTTGGCTATAAAAACCTCCACAGTTTCCTGAATGTGTTTTATATTCTGTAAGTGTGACATTAAAATAAATGGAATTTACCCATCAGTTGTTGGGAGGGACTTGAATGTTCCCTTATATTGGGATAACTCTGAAATATAGAGAGGTATATAAAGTAAGGATGTACCTGACCAGTGGAACTGGTTAAAAATGGTAAAAATATGTGGGTTTTAAGACTGAATGACCCATTAATATTTTCTCTACACTTTTAGGAGCTACAAGAAAAGGCAACTTTTAAACTTTTTTTTTTTTTTTTTTTACATGAGGCGATTGATTAAGCTTTAAAATTACTGTGGCTGATTAATTGTAAGAGTGCATTATTCATGCACACAATTCCAACCAACTGTATCGCAGGCCACAAATAGTCTTTCATCTTAGATAGCTACGTTAAAAAAATTTCTAAACATTCTTATGTTTCAGGTGGCTAAAGCTCTCTCTTTTGTTGATCTGAGGACCTACATGTGCACATACAAAATTCTTTTTTTTTTAAATTCTCCTGTTGTAAATATACAAAACTTTGTAGAATTCCCCAGTAAGACTGTTGATGAAAGTACACAGCTAGGGACATAAAGGTAATTTACTTAGCTGAATATTACTGGCTTTCTTAAAGATAGATTAATTAGGAAGTAGTATCAAAACAAATTAGAGCAGAAAGAGAAGTCTTTGGGAACAGCACTGAGAAGATAAGCATTGTCACCTTTTATGTAGAGTCCTGTTGTTCTACATAGCGTTCTCTTGCTTAAAACTGATGTGTGCTTGCCACTTTAAAGCCATAGTCTTACAATTTCATGCTTATGTGAAATGTTTGTTTCATGCTTTAGGACACATAGAAGAATTGACTTGGGATGAAATAATCAGCACCTAGTTTTCTTTAATCCCTGTCTTTAAATAATAATAACTAGATTTATGATGTTTATTAGCTTATAACTTGCTTTGGAATGTGAACCACATCAATCAGAAAATGGGTCGTGAACTAATTTTCAGATATTGAATATTATACTATAAGTGGTGCCTTGTTATGATGTTTCTCATAAAAGGTGAATAATGGGAAATTGATAGAAATGGTTAATTATGCATTTTTACTTTGTTTTAGGACCACCGCAGTAAAACATATTGGGATGTCAGAGTTATTGTGTGGATCTGACATAAGACTTCTTGCTTCCCTGTGCCATCATCACTTCATCATGTTTGGAGGCACGTGCTGCTGTGAATGACACCCTGTGGTGCTCCAGTACCTTTGGAACAAAGGTGACTTCACTTAAATAGTTTTTCTTTTCAAGACAGAAATGCATACTGGGTTTATTGTGTGCCAGTGAGCAGCAATGGTGGGCTGCTCCAGGCAAGCCAGGAACTGAGGGTGACAGCAAGGCTGGTAGGGGCAGTGGTCTCACGGATAAAGGGCACAGTCCCACAGTGCCAGAGCAAGCCAAGGTCAGGTTCAGTCCGGTCATGGGAAAAGGTGATGTCTGGTGATGGTAAGCAGTGTTAAGAACAGACCACCAGGCAAATCCGCAGCAAAGTTGTCGGTCTGAGGTCAAACCAGGAAGGCAAGTTAGTTCGGAATTGTTGAGGTATGTGGCCCAGCACGGTCATACCTGTGTCATAGCTGAGGTGAAGACAGAGGACAAGATCTGGACCTCCTGACCACAAATGCAGCTCCTATAAATATAGCATAGAGGAGGAGGCCCTGCCAAGGCTTCTCACAGCTCTTCCTCACACAGTTCTTTTTACAGCAGTCTGATCCAAGGTTACAGAGCCACAGCATATCCAAAATAGCATTAAACATAGGCAGCCAAATCTGGGATTTGGGGGCTGCATTTGCATGAAAATATAGCGTTACATGATTGGCCTTTTGGATAAACGGGGCAGTTAAATAATAAATTCTTAGTTTCCTGTTTTGTAGTCCCTAAGCCTAACACTGAACTGGTGAACTTCAAATTAAAGGTAAATTGCATTCCTTAACTTTCAAAATGTTTTTGTGCACTTAGTCATACCATCCCCTCTAGAGCCAGTGGGAAGTGAGCAGCTAAATCCTTGTGAATAGTTTAGAAATGTAATGCATTGAAAAATTGCAGACTAGCGTGTTGTCCAGTATTCATTACTGCCTAGATAGACACTATACACTGAAAGGAAAAATATGCATGTACTTTTAATGGATGTTTTATAGGACTATATTCTGTGCTATTCAAAACTCACATCAGCTTTCCAGTGAGTTGTACAGATGTTCCTGATTGCCAGATTAAGCCTGTTATTTATCAGTTTAAGAAAGTTAACGAGTTTTAAAAATCTAGCAGTAGAAGATATTTACCTGACTACATGGAAACTCTTAGAGAGACCTGTCTTGCTAGTAGTTTTACCTATGGACAAGTGCCTGAATGTTTGCAAAATCAGACTGCAGGGGAATTGCTTCAGGCTATCAAGCAAAACTTAAGAGAATATGTAACAAAACAATGTTTGCATGTATTTATCCTTCCATTTATATTGACTATAGTTCTGAGGTTTGACCCATATTTTATATGGGACTGCATTCAGCAATGTGTTCTGCATTATCTTCTGCTACAGAAGAGCTGGCAGGTGGGGATCATTCCAAATTGGGAAGGTCACAGTGGCAAAGGATGGGGGTGGAGGCTAGGAAAGAGATCAGGCAAGCAGGTGGAGGGAAGTTATCCTCCCCATCTAGTCTGCCCTGGTGAGGCCGCATCTGGAGTATTGTGTCCAGTTCTGGGCTCCCCAGTTCAAGAAGGACAGGGAACTGCTGGAGAGGGTCCAGCAAAGGGCTACAAAGATGATTAGGTGACTGGAGCATCTTTCTTATGGGGGAAGGCTGAGGGACTTGGGTCTTTTTAGTCTGGAGAAGAGAAGACTGAGGGGGGATCTTATCAATACTTATAAATACTTAAAGGGAGGGTGCCAGGAGGATGGGAACAGTCTTTTTTCAGTGGTGCCCAGTGATAGAACAAGAGGTAATGGGCACAAACTTGAATATAGGAAGTTCCATCTAAACATGAGGAGGAACTTCTTTACTTTGAGGGTAGCAGAGCACTGGCACAGGCTGCCCAGAGAGGTGGTGGAGTCTCTGACTCTGGAGACATTCAAAACCTGCCTGGATGCCATCCTGTGCAACCTGTTGTAGGTGACCCTGCCCTGGCAGGGCGGTTGGACTAGATGATCTCCAGAGGTCCCTTCCAACCCTGACCATTCTGTGATTCTGTGAGTCAATGGGTGATTCTGTGAGTCAATGGGTGTTTCTTGCGGAGCTGAAACTGCAAAGTGTGTCTACGTGTTCTGCCAAAGTAACATGTCTTTGGGATTAAGCATCCTGCTGTAATGCATTTCTCCTTGGTGACAAAACGGGGTATGACTTCTTTATTAAAGGGGTGAGTTGAACACTCAACAAATTATTAACATACAAATATAATACTGGAAAAAAAAAGAGGTCTAATTTTTAGGTAATGCAAAGTCACTACTACTGCAGGGTAGAGAAATCTCAGCTGAAATACACTGGCATGTACACCACAAAACCTAAATGAAAAACTTGGCCACATCCTTAGCTTGCTCCACTGCAATTGTCATTGCAACAAATATTTTATGTAAACTCATCCTCTACTTGGAGACCCTTGGGTAATTAGGTAATAGGAGATGGTGCTTTGGTTCTTCTTGTTGAATTCTGTTGCAGTTATACTTTAACGTCCATTGCTTTTCTCACCTTTCTGATAGATTAGGAGCAACACCTTTTTTTTTGCCCCACAGAAAATGTTTTAAAGAAGGTTAGATTTCACTTTGTATTCTTACATAGTAGTTGTTTGGTAATGTGAAAAGTCTCTGTTCTGTTCTCTGTTTTAATGCATGTATGTCACTAGTGGTTAGGTGTACAGTGATATATCCTTTTCCATTTCAAAAACATTGATCTAAGTCTCCTTCACTGAGAGAGATTTCTTTTTTTCCTTTTTTTTCCTCCCCCCCCCCCCCCAAAATAAATCATAATGAAACAATGTAACATTTCAGGTCAGTCCTGTAGGACCACTCTGGTCTCAGTGTAACCGCTGCTGCAGAGCATGGAAACTTGCTGGCACCGTATTACAAAGTGACTCTGCAGGGGCTGGATGACTTCCAGCCAGCAATGAACCACAGCCAAGAAATGCCAATATGGATAATGCAAACAAGAGAGATTTGGGGCACATTTCGATTTAACCATCTGATTTAATTGACAGAATAAATGCACCTGTCATCGGGTAATATTCTTGTGATTAGTTTTGGCTGTGCTGATGAAACGATGTTAAAAGAATGTCAGAACAACCTGTCCTGGGACTCCTACAGGCAGTTTCAAGCTAAGGAAGGTCAGTTTTCAACTCTTCTTTCTCTCCTCCTTTGTGGTTGCATGTGTCTTACTGAGACACAGAACAATTTATCTTGCATATTTTCCCCCTGCAGCCATTCTTATGGGTCTAAACAAACACACTTAAGTGAAACGATAGCCTGTTCTTATACAGGCTTTGTTAAGGCCATTCTGTATTTGGAAGAAGATGCTACACAAGGTTACTGTTTGCCCATTTGTTCATTGTCATTCAGAATTGGTGGCCTTTGTGGAAATGGCAGCTTGTTTAAGAGACAAAGCGTGGTGTGCACCAGAGCCTTTTGCCTCCATAAGTAGCTGGTTAGTAAGAAAAAGAGATTGGCTTCTGCAGCCCCGGGGCCATACCTATCTTAATTTAATTTCCTGTATCAGGAAGCAGGAGTTGGTTCTGTGTAACAGCATGCCAGGGCCTCCTTTTGGATAGGACACGTGCCATTTCAGTGAATGAAAAGGTAAGAGATGGGTTAATCAAAATTGTGTTTATTGCTACTGGATGCGGTGGGGTGCCTGTACATGCAAACTGTGGATAAGGGCCATTTTGCTGGTACATGGTGAGGAAAAACTCTTGGTCTGAAATGGTAAATTGGCAAGCTGGACAAAGGTTTGGATAAAATACAGATGAGGATCTCCATCTTATGGGGGAACTGTTCTACTGGAGGGGAAAGGGTCCTAAGAAGAAATTCCACCTCCTCCGTAGTACCTGCACTGACTTACGTTGACACGTTGCACTTACGTTGCCACGTTGCATGAAGTAGTTGTGGCCACATGGCTGCACATCCCTCAGTACAGATGGAGCTGCATCTGTCCCTGTTTCAAAGGGGGAAATTGAGGACAAGGCAATGTAATGACTTGCCAGAGGTTGTAGCTAAGGTCCCTGTGACAGCACAGGGAATGAATCTAAATTCCTTCAGACCCTGGGCCTTATTCACAAGACAACACTTCTGTTAATAAAAAAGAAATAATAGTAATTTTTCTTTTCAGCATCACACTTCTAGTGGTGTTTAATCTTCATTTTGGCTTACTTAAAAGCTTCACTTCAATATTTATTGGTTTTAAGCAGGAATGTGAATATACTGAGAAAACAACCTGAATGACAAACCTTCTTCTTGAAAACCTGAACGTCCAGTTCGAATAGCCTCCCCATGAGCAGTTAGCACAGGCCACCCAAAACTGCTCCAGTGAAGTTAGATGCTTGGGCATCTGCTTTTGTGGAAAGTTTAGTTCAAACTCCTGCATCTGCTTCACACTAAGATGGCTTAAGTAGTGGTGCCAGACAGGGATTTTGACTAGATAAATAAATTCAACATTTGAATATGTTTATGTGCTGAAATATAATTTGTGAAAAAACAAATTGCGTCTGATTGACAAGTTACAAATGTAGGGTGGGAAATGTAAGCTAACTTTCTCATGAACTGGATTGCAGAGCCAAAGTGGAACAAAATGTAAAATATCTTTCTTTTGACTAAAGTAAAATCAATTTTTTCTTTAACTAAGTCCACATGAAAGGGATTGGAGAGAAAGTGGTGAAATTTGCCCAATGTAGAGATACTGCAAAGATTTAGACGCCATTAGTTTCCATTTTAGTTGCACATTGCATGGGGTTTGAGGCTGTACTGGTTTGTTGCACAGGTGTGAATTTCATCTTGAGAGCAGAATTGCTGTACAAGTGCTCTTGAAGATGCTTCTTTTTCTTTGTCAATTTTCTGAGCATAAACATACATTAGCTTCCAGATAGCACCAAAGTACTGCTTAAGTTAGACACAGTTAACCATGAAATTTGGGGTTGCACACAGTTTCACTCTCGCAGCTTAAATAAGGTTTTGATTTCACCCCATTTACACACTATGTAATGAAACAAGTCAGGTAATGACCAGACACTAGAGAGTGCTCTCAGTTTGCTGATACCAGTGGGAATGCTGTGTGGGGTGGAGGTAGCGTGAGGTATGTGGTGCTGGGTTGGTAATATCACAGACAAAAATTGCTTTGGATGATGAGAGTGTTGTTAAAAATAATTTCTAAATCTCATTTGTAAGTCTCTGTTAAAGGAGTCTGTTTTCCTTAGTAAATGTCTACAAATGCTACACTGATGTAAGAAGTGTTAAAGTAATATGTATTTGATAAGGTTTAGTCCAAACGCGTATGCAGTTTCTCCTGCATGTTCCTAGCATGTTATTCAGCAACAGATCTGGGCCACCGAGGAGGTCCTAGCTTAGGTTCGATCTGAGCATTTGTGCTCTCCTGCACAGTTTTGTTCCCATTGGCGCCAACATGAAAATTTTTATTATGTATCACCAATGTGAAGATACCATTTTTTTCAGGAATAATTTTTACTTTCGCTCAGTGCTAGTGCTCCATTAAACATACACAAATTTCTCCTTTTAGGAAGCTTATTATAACTCTTAATTTTCTGTGACACTGCTTCCCAATGTATGTCCACTTACAGAGGATTGGAAATATTCAACTTGAGAGGCATTTTCTTCTAATTTACACAAGGAGAATATTTATCAAGTGTAATTGCATGGATTTCAAGGAGAGTATATAAGGCACAGGCTCTAAGATTTCAAAACAGCTCAGAAAAATGGGTCTGTGCATATTTTAGGATTGAATTTGTCAGATTAAACACATCAAAATTCTATGAGAAGAAGAAACACTAAAATATCAATGTAAAATGAATTCAGCAGATTGTGCCATGGACAAGGCTCACAGGAAGAAAGGGGAGAAACCAAAAACAAGTTTGAAGCTTCCGTGTGGTTGGAAGCATGGCCACTTAACTCCTTCACCTTGAACTTTGAAAATAAAATTCTAGGCTACCATGAAAAATGAGGAGACTGAGGAATATATGGTATCATTTAGAAATATATTGTTGCTTGTAAACATGGGAAGGTTTGGGATTTTTTTCAGTAATCTTGGAGGGACTTGGTATTAAAGAGAAAAGAATACCCTAGTTTGGTTTTGAAAGTAAAACTGTTCAGCAGATACAATGCAAATGATTTTTCCAGTTCCTCTTTGTCTAGTTTTTAACATTCTACAAATAATAAACTGAAGCTTTCATGAAAAAGTTCTATTCCTGCTACCATCCCCAGCCTTAAGTTTCAGTTAACTCTTGAGTAGATGTGTCCTAGGTAACAGAGGCTTTCCTAAAGCTTTTAAGCACTCTTGAAGCAAGTATTACAAGCATCATTATTGCAAAGTGGTTCTGGGTGATGGATGTGGGGCAGGATGACTTCCCTAGATTGGTTTCCTTTGCTTCCCCTAATCTGCTTTAACTTCCCTATCGGTGTGAACAACTCGCATTTGCTACCAGAAGTGCAGTGCAGCTCATGCGTCAGTGGAGAGGAAATTAGCTCCATGTGTATGCAGATGTGGTGTAGCGTTGGTCTGAAAAAAGTCGGTGAGGATGGACCACTTTTATTGCTACAAGTTCACACTTGGAAAAGCATCGCTTTTCCATGGCTGGTGGCAGGGGAGGGCTCTGAGGCAACCTGGGAAGCTGGAAGAACCTTCTACTTCCAGGGAGAAAAATGGAGCATTTGGAGAAAGTAGAGAGACCTGATACTTGTTTTACTCAATTCTGTTTCTACATAGGGTATTGGAAAAACAAAGTGACTTTTGGTCCCACGAACCAAAGTATAGCATAGAGTAAATGGGTTCAAATTCTATTAAGTTAATTAGCAAAGTGCATGCTGTCCTGGGGGTGGCTTTGGCACTAAGTCTTAATATTAATTCCCAGTTTCCATACAGCTATCCCACCGCACCATTAAATCTCACAGGAAATGCAAATACAGGTTGCCTGTCATTTATCAATGAAAATATTGTTTAACATTTGCAGTGTATACACAACCCATTATAAAACTCAGTGGTGCATGCTCAGAAGCAAAACGTATTACTGTAGATATCAGTAGATAACTATTTATAATTAATCCTGTAGGAATAGCAGTTCTAACAGTAAGAAACATCTAAACTAAATGGAGGGTGAAAATGCCTTAAGTTATTTCCGTGGCTCTTTAGGCTACTGGTTTGGTCATTTCAGGGTCAGCCTTCATTCAGACAGAATAGAATAGAATTGAGTCAGAATTCATTGCCCAGCAAACAGTAAATACTCAGAGAGGAGAGGAGTCTTATTCCATAATCTAGTTATTGCTATGCTGAATAAAAAAATGGTTTGTTTTGGTTTGAGTGACTGTACAAATTCAGCAGCTTTTGTTGCGGTACACCCTGCAGTCAAGAGTCCGGGTGAGGTCCAGCTAAACCAGCCCTGCAGCGGTGCCTGTCACAGGTGTTTCAATCAGTTCTTCTGAAAAAAGAGTTTTTAATTCTCCTTAATATTCACATCATCAATTGGGAAGAACCCTCATTTCCGTCTATTAGCATGGCTTCCACCTGTAGGACATGAAAAATTATCTGAATTGAGTTGGTAAGTGATCTTCCTGAGAAATGACTGCATAATCGATTTTTAGCTGGAGAATACCTTACATTAATGACATTACTGGTCATTCTGCCTCTAATACTTAAACTGTCACCTCCCCATTTTCTCCCCTTTTGAGCGTACATATGTAAATACACAGGCCTTTTACACCTGCTTCCTGATGACTGAGAATTTCCCAGACAGAGCTAAGTGACCTTTCTTAAAAGTATGGGGTGTTTCTTAGAAGTAAAATGCATCACATGGAAATTATTAAACCCAAAATACAGTCATATATTACTGCGTGTGAGACTGGGGCAGGATCTCTTCTTGCAGTCCTGGGGCCGGGGGGGGTTCCCAGGGACTGCTGCAGTCGTGCTGTCTCGAAGTTGGTCTGAGCCTGGCAGGCAACCCCTCTGAGGGACGACACCCTCAGGTAATATGACATTATATATATGTAACATATATTTATTATATATTATATTTTGGATTTTTTTTAAAAAGAGTCTTGTTTCTAGGTTAATTTGATTCCTGCCCATTTGTTGTTGATTATCAGATGTATGCTTCTCTCTGCCACTCTCTTTCTTTTAACGTAAAGGATAGTTCTTAAATGTAAACTTGAAACAAATCATGGATGTAACTACCCTTTGCTGTCAATCTCTGGCGTGTGAAGACAGAATTCCAAACCAAAAAGCCTTTCAAACATAGAGGAAAAAACACAAATGAGAAATAAGTTAAACTCTTACACACCTCTACAGGTGCAATCGAAAACATTAGAATAGCAGTAAACTTACAAAGATGGGAAAATGACTTGTGTTTACAGCGTTGTAAAGATGTGTCTTATTGGTGACCTGTATTGGCCAGCGTCTGAACGGCTGTTTTTCCATGTAGTGTTTCAGAGTCGTGCAGAGGTGGTTGCTGAATTGACTGTGTATACAGCCTCTGACACCCCATCCTTCACTAGCAGAGAGCACTTGCAAGCCAAACTGAAGCTCACACATCCTTAGGGCATTCCTAGAAACCCCTTGGTGCTTCAAGGTGGACACAACATGAATTGGCATTCAAAATTTGCTGCCACTTCTGTGTTCACTGGAGTGTATAAGAAACCCTTAAACTTAAGTTGTGTAATTCTTGCCTTTTTCAAGTACTGTACATGTCAACTATATCAGCTGCTGTGCAGCTGGATCTCTGTCTTATCTTTCATCCTTTGCTAGTGAGAATGATTCAGGTGCCTAAACATACTGACTTAAGGCACCTGAAACATCTTCAAGGAATGACATGCAGTACAACACATGGTCTATGTGTGACCTACCAGTGGTAACTTGCGGCAGACCAGACCTGCTAGGGGTCCAAAATCACCCCAGATGTTGTGTTGGGAACTGAATCCTGCATATGTTGATTACATGAAAGTTTGTCTTGAATAGGCCCTGTCAACTCCAAGCTGTGCTCAAAATTCAATACTGTATTGATGAAGTAGACTTACGTGAGTTAACTGCCTCAGTTAATGTTACGTGCTTTTAGGGTTTAAAGATGTAGAATCTCAATATTATTAATACGCTACTGTAAGAACTCGTATTTCAGGCTGAATACTCCAAATCACGGTAAAAGTGCAGGCAGAAAAGTACTTTTGCACATATTTGTTAGGGTGGCATTGGAGAAAGATGATGCACTGTATCCAATGGATGTTTTTCCTTGATGGAAGCTTAGAGTTTGAAAAAGGATGTGAAGAAATTATTTAAACAAAAAGAAAATAATTTGGAGTGAGGAGTGATCCAGTGAAAGATATCGTCTAAATCTTTATTATGATGGTAACAGTTAAAAAAAAAAAGGTAACCCTATCTCTGCAAAGCCTGAATTTGGTCTTTGGCATACTGCTTTCAGTAGGCAGTAACAGGACAAATTATCACCCCTTTAATGTTTCTAAAAATAGCCCATATGAAAATAGCACAAAAGCTTTTTTAAATAGCACTTTGCAATTTTTATCATATAAAACCCAACCATGGAGGAAAAATCTGAATGTCTACATTGTTTTCTAATCACGGCAGTATATTTTCCTTATTAAGCTCCTTATTGTTTGTATGTGTTGAGAAGGAAAATGATCAGGTAATACAGGGCTTCTTCTTAACATGAACCACTTATTCACAGCTCTTTGTGGCTCATGATGCTGCTATTTGCAGAGGCAATATCCAACTCCTGCACTTGCACAGGTCTTTGGGTAGGATTGAGGCCCAGAGGCTGAAAGAAGTGGTCTGTATATTAGCATTTCACCCCTTTCTTCATTTACTGAAGACTAATGAGGCCTCTAGTTTTAGTTCATAAGGGATCTTTCCCTGTAACACATATGTTTAAGACGGAGTCATCGTTAGGGATGCCAAGTATGGCTAAATGTAAGGCAAAAGAGACTTTCTTTTCATAGATGTTTTCAGCCATCTGCCATATTCTTAACGCATGGAAGGTTTAATATTTCAGGAATTTTATTTCCTTCAAACTTCAAGACAGCACTACTGTTACATGCTTTAGAAGTTAGTTTTGGATTCAAGAAATTTATTAGCTCAATGAAGATACATTTAAATTAGCTGTCTTGAATAAGAAATAGAGTGTTACAACTGTGTATTGCCCTTTATAACAGGCTTTTAGTTGGACTACTACATAAATAGATGTCCAGGACAATATTGTGTTGCAGTTACCTGTTGTACTAACTCAGATTTTTACTTATAAAATCCTTTGCACATCTGTGTTACGTTTCTGCATGAGAGCACTGTTTCTCTCCTTTTGTATGGACTCTGTTGTACATGGGTTTGACTAAACACCTTTGGTGGTGGAAAGTTGTAGTAATAGTCATCATTTTGGCAGCACTGAATCGCTGCTCCCCATCAGCACCGATTTTAAAGCTTGCTCTGCTGCTGCAGCAAGAGAATGATGGTAACTTCCAAGAATAAACACTACACTTTTCCCCCCACTTCTGTTTGTATGCAAGTTGAGCAAGTGGTTCATTTAAAAAACAATATATTCGGTTCTTACTTGTTCAAAATATTTGGAGGTTTGAGATCAAAAATGACTGATTATTCAAAACAGGAAACTGCAAGAAAAGAAACTGTCTTGAAAATCCCTAAAAACTTGCCAACTGACTTCTTTTGGTGTGCACCAGCCACTCCTAATCTCCTCTAAAGAACCTTGCCAAAACCTTAAAATCTGTCTAAATCACATAAAGCATACTGAAAAAAATTCCTTCCTGTTTTACTTTTGAACTGACAAACTTTTCTGGAAAATGCTAAAATCTGAATGCACAAATGTAGCCTGTATGTGCTCAGTAATAATGCAACACCCTCATTTAAACCAAATTGTCCTACTTCAGAGGCTCCAATAGCTAAATGCAGGAATTTGAGCTGAGAGAGGGGGGAAATGCCGGTGCAACGTTTTTATTTTGGCAAAAATAATATTAACAATAATAGAAGTCTTTCCAATCCTTAAAACTGTATTGAAAGAAAAATATTTCCTAACAAAACATAAGCTTTACATAAGCTTTTAATGTAAGTTTTACGTAAGCTATACCTGATGTAATTTTTGGAAAATACAACAAGTGGAAGTCATGATTCTCCCCCCAATAGCAATCAACCACCTGATCCCACTGCCTAAACTGCACATTAAACTTGTTTGTTTCCACAGCTCAGAAACAGCAACAAGAATGATTTCTATAACTGAGTTAATATATATGATTCCATTATGGTTTTGGTGCCCTGAAAGATGGTATGACCTTTTTTTTAATATTCGAGTAGTTTTGAAGTACCATTAAGAGGTGATCAGTGGTAATTGTCTTAAGGATGACTCCCACCCTTCCAATAAGGATGTTCAGTGAGACATGACCTTAAGGTCTGATTCGATTTTTTAAAAAGGTGTTGCCAGATAAGCAAAGCATGTGAGTTATCTGCTTTCCAGCAAAAAAAACCCCCAAAACAATTCAAAAACCCAAAACAAAAAAACCCCCACAAACTCCAATTTCTGTCCCCCCCTCCAAAAAAAAGAAAAAAGAAAAAAAGAAGAGCATTTTATTCTGTTGCAGTTCAGATCTCATGATGTCAAATGTAATACTAGAAAACAGGATATCTCATTTTGGAATGAGCTACTATGGTTACAAATGCTCTAAACTGATACTGAGGACAGACCAAACACCTAGTTAATGTTACACACATCATCATACGATTAGCATTTTCCTGATACTATTAGTATAAGTCTTAGATATTTTTTCCCTGTTCCTGTCATTCATATTAAATTATGTTCTCTCTTCCCTGCCTTTAGTCGCTAACTTTGTACTCTGAAAACTATTTATTATGCCAGCAGACCAAAGCTGAATGGATGTGAGTGCAGGACAGACTCTAGCATTCATGTCAATTATATTATATTAAGGCTTTCCATTAATTTTGTCTTCTAACTTCATGAAACACTAGAAGGCAGATTCATCTTTCCCCTGATGTAATTGTATTGATTTCAGTGATGCTATTACTGAGGGAAACAGCAATGAATGACAGGATATTCTTGCCCCAGAATTTCGCCAGCCTGAACTTTATTCCAGAAGAGTTGCCGAAAGTGATTGTCAAGCTGTTTGTTTATTTATAGACCTTTTCTTCCTGTGATCACAATATTCTGTGACTTTCATACCTGCAATCACCAGGCAAATTGCGTAATCCTGTTTGACGTTGGTTTTCAGTAATTCAGCACTTGGTTCTAGAATGACAATCTAATTTTGTCAGAAAATCTTTGTTATATTGCACAAGCCATTTATATTCCAAGGTTTTCTGTTATTAGACTATCTCAGATGTGACATGCCTTCTCTTTCATATAATCCTGTTACAGACGCTCTCTACATTTAACCTACTTCCTCATATAAACTATTTGGATCCCGAGAAGAAATTTGTTATGAGGGAGATGAGCTGTACTGGCATCTCATTGTTCAGTTTTGTCTATGATTTACACTATTTTTAATATAAATAGCAAAATTCTCTATTATCAATAACTAGTGTATTTGTTTTAGAATAACTCCATAATTATGAATGAGGTGCTTGTATTATTTTTTTGGGGGAGGGGGTTTTGCTGTTGTATTAGTTGAGTTGGTGGTGAAGTATGATTTCTGCTCAGGATTTTCTGGTGTAGGATGGATGTCTCCAGCTGCAATTACTAATCTACAGATACATTTACTGGTACTGTAAACAACATGTTAGGTTGACTTGCAACATCCATTTAGTCAAGAAACACAATAACAGATATTGTTGTATTGGAAAAAGTGATCTGCAAGTGTGCAGGTGGACTAATTAGTGATTAGAATAAGAAGGAATAATGATTATTTTTATGGCCTTATACTCCTAGGCACTTTATAAATACAGAAACTAGACATCTCTAAAGATTGTAGGCTGCTGCCCTCTTGTTTTGACTTAGTGGTCATTCTAGGTAGGTAGAATCAATCCAGGATTCCTGTGCTCTCCATCTGCAGACATGTTTGTGGGTGGGATCTGTAGTAACCCAAGTGTTTGGTGCTGCACTGTCAAACCCTCTTTTGTTTTGGGGTTGTTTTATTTATTTTTTTAACCTGTTTTTTCGTTCCCCTGCTGCTGTGCAGTGAAATAAGTGACTTCTGTAGCATTGAGAAATCTCCTTGTATTAATAAAGTGGATGGAAAATGCAGTGTTGTAAAATGCAAACATACAGAATTGCTAGTGAAATTACATTCATTGGTTGGGCACCTCTACAAGCTTACACTTACCTAAAATACAAGTAATCCTTTGAATATTGAGAACTGTTACAGGCATGTTGAGGAACTGTGAGAAGGTGTCGGCACTCAGTCTGTAATTGGAAGGTGTGGGGAGGTTCCTGTTTGCTATTTGTGCAGACCACTATAAATCAAGTTATTGAGACACAAACAAACGAACAAAACCCTCAAAACTGGTCAAGTAGATTTCAGGGAATGCTGGCATGGAAAAATGGTGCCAGGATCAAGGATTTCATTCCAAAATTTGCAGCGCAGAGGAAAAAAATAAAACTAACGTGAAACCCCTAATAAAAGTGAAGATGGAACAAGTTGCTTCAAAGTAGAGTCAAAACACTGGGTAAGAGGCAGAAACACAAAAAGATAAAAATGCTACAGGTTCCGTACAACATCTGAGATGAGATTACAGCGTCAGGACACTGAAATGATGTTTAAACTGTGTTCTAGAAAAATTATTACTACACTGTAATGATATTTAACAGGAAAGTTTTTATTTCATTCTTGCGGGTGTGCTTGGAGTGAGATGAATGTGTGTATGTATCAAAAAATGAAGACTGTATCTAAAAATTTGCCTTAAAAAGATTACAATGGTGCATACGTTTTAAAAAAATAAATCACTGGTTCCTATTTTTTTAAAAATTGAATATTTAGTGTATGATAAATGCTAATATGACTTTTCATTTCTGCTAGCCCAGCTATATACGAACTGAAGAATTCATATAAATAGTTGAGGTGGATGGCCTGTGGATATTGTACACAAATAAGCTTTCTTAAAATATCTTTGCCGCCATCAATGACGCCTACTTAGAATAAACTGACCTCCAGGCTTCTAGCCCTGCAACTGAAATGGATTTTTTTTTTTATTTGCTTTTAAGGCAAAAAGCAAATTTCAGTCTTCAGCTCATTGTTATTACATGAGGAATGTTTGCTGGGTGAAATACATTCACAGATCATCCCTAAACATAAGCAGCACATACTGTGTATACAAGTTAAGTCATTATTTAGTTTCTCTGGCTTTTCATATTTAACCTGTTAGGGGGGGAGAAAAAAAAAAAAAAAAAAAAAGAAGCAGCCAGAAAATAAATCTCTCTCAAGGTTCAGGTGCTACAGCCCAAATGATCCTTTGTGCAGCTGCGACTAGTGCTGCTGTCTGACTCCTCGGCTCCCAAGGCTTTAGAAAGAAATGTAGCTGGCTTAATAAAAGCTTTGTGGCAAATTTACAGTTATGCATGATTTTAGAATTTCTTTTATGAGGAAGTTCACTTTATCTTGTCCAGGCCAGTATAATATCTGACAGGGGTCAGAGACCCCTTGCAACTCATGACTCTAGACATTGATGGCCAGGGAGGCACGATTCTGCTAATCGTCTTCCCAGCAGTTCTTATAATTTTATGCCAATCAGACGCCCTTAAATAATTACACTAATGTCTTGAAGACACTTAAGAAGTACTCTCCAGAATCTGTCCCAGTCAGGCATAGGTGGTTACAGGGAAATGCAGAGCAAGTTAGTCTTTTGTAAGCAATAGTACATGACTGGATTTTGTCTGGAGTCTCCGTGTTATGTGGGGTACCTTTCACAGATGCACATAACTTTGTGAATTATAAAAGTTTACAGAAGTTCACAAAGAAATCAGAGCAGTGGGAGTTGTTAAGCACAGACATCACCTTTGCCTCAGAAAATTCCTGGAGCAGCAAATTCCTGGAGGCTGGGAGATGCTGGGCAAATAACCCCATACATCTGCCTCGTTCCCATGCTCTTCCCTAAGTTAACTCCAGTTAGCAACTGGCTATTTATGAGACTTGTGTGGATATGCAAGCACCACGTCTGGGAGGACTCAAAAAAGGATAGCAGATGCAGACACGTTATTCTTTGCCTAAACTATAGCCGTAACCATAGCTGGTCCCTTTTTCCCCATAGGCATTATTCTTCTATTCAGTCTGCATCACGGGAGGTAATGGATGCAGTGATGGAAAACAGAGCTTTTACACAAAAGACACTGACTCATAGTCTTATCTCTGGGCTCTCTTTTCAGGTTTCTTTTGGATTCTGTGAAGTGTATTAGCTATTAATTTCTATTTTACATAATTTTATTTCTTCTTATAGCTGCTTAAAGGTATAAAGGTGGGAATATTTTTCATTTAGTACATTAAACTCAAGTTCTACATAACCACTTCAAAGGAGAAATTGAACAAGGTTCTATTACTAGGCAAGAAATCAAATTTAGATAGACATAAATCTAGAGGAGAAAAAAATTAATCAGCAAGCCTAAATGGATTTGTTCTTTATGTGAGTTTACTAGGAATCAAAGGTATAACCCTTTATATAAGTCCTGTGAGAAGAGGAGGAGAGGATCAGTTCCCCAAACTTTATACTGGCACCTGTGGGTGAGACTGCACTAGATCAGTAACAATGAATTAACCAGTTGTGTAGTGATTATTCACCCAGACCTACAGCTACAGAACTGGAGCAAATCCTTAATTAGAGCTTTTCAAAAGTAGAAACAAAAAACTTTGTTTGTTTTTAAAACCTGATTTTCTTCTTTCTGCACCTCTGATTTCAAAGAGGAGTGGAGGCAGGAATGGTTGGAAATAGCAATAGGAAATACTAACTTTTTACATAGGAAACACGTTTTGGATTGCATTAAAAGTCCTGTTCTTTCTGGATTATCAGCCCAGATTTGCAGGCACCCAAAAGTTTCCAACCATGTAGATAAATACCGATTTGTGAGAAGTCCTTGGTGCTTTCCTGGTTAGAATTAACTGCTGAGCTTTCTGCATCGCTATACACCTTGTTGTTATATGCAGCTCCAAATTTTTGTTACAACTTTATTAAAGATTCTTTTTTTTAAAAAAGTTTTCTGTTTTGCAGCTCTGACTTACTGAGTTCACTCTTCCTCTGTTCCAGGAAACCACTAAAGCACATGCTTAATTGACTATATTCAGCTGGATTAATCTGTTTAAACGTGAAGACTACATGTTGCTGGGTCAGAGCCTTGAAGAGTCTATGAGGCAACTGGGTGAGTAAGGGCTATAGAGACTGAAAGGGTATAACACAGGATCTTCAAGTTTGGATTTGAAAGTTGAAGGTGATGGAATTTATATTTATTCAAAATGTGTTTGTCAGTATCCTATAATACTGGAGGGAAAGAGGTGGAGATGGGTGTTCTGGTTTCCTTTAATTAGAGAGCAGAAAGTCAACTTCTGGCTTTGAGGTAGATGGGACGCATGGGGGTGAAAACAAAGCGTATGATCTTGCTGAATGCTTGTGAAATAGCACAGTCTAGCAAGATTTATATGGATGCCAGAGGAAACTTTAACCAAAAAGGCTATTCCGGCTCTGATGCGTCATACTAATATTCTTTTCCTTCGTGGTTCTTGATGGGCTGAGTATGTGGACCTCAGAACAATCATATTTTCTCTAAGAAAATTAAAATAACATCACAAATTAGTGATGCAAAGTGGGAGGCACCAAATCTGTAAAAGAAGTAGGCACTTGCATTTCCAAAGCCAACATGAGAATGAAATGTTTGCTGGTGTTGTCATGGTATAGAAAATACAACTTAATATCGAATTCTGATCAATCTGTGCAATGCTCAGAATGTCCCAAATCATGTTAAGTCAAATAAAATGTCTCTTTGCTAACATTTTTTCTTAGTTCCTTGCACACCAGTTTGCTCTATTGTGCATTCAGGCTGAGGGAAGGTAACCTCCTTTTTACAGACTAAGTGTGCTCTGCTGTTTCAGTTTGCATGATGTAAATCAATATATGTGTTCAGAACCTTTCCAGATAAGGGTATGCCTTTCTTTCCAGTGTATCTTTTGTAATACAGAATTAGAAAATTCCTTTTCCCTTCGTATTTCTTGCATGTATTCTTCTGTAGAGTGGTCGTTCTGTTCCACATTTCCAGAGGAATTTGGGTCATTGTTTACGTGTGGCTTCATTAAAGAACATCCAGTAGCTAACAATTTCCATCATCAACCTTTGAATATCAAGCACGCTATTATAATATTCTTTGAAAGCACTGCATGTAGCACAGAAACCTGAGAGACACCAGAGCAGCTCTAGTCAAGTTATAAAAAGAGCACTACCATTGCTGCCTGAACAGAAGGAACGTGTGGGGAGATCGAGGGCATTGCCATGACAATTCCGACCGACGGATCTTTGTTCTTGTTGTATTCTGACATAGACTTTCTTGTTCCAACATCAGGTGCAAATGATGATTATGAGAAGCCGTGCTTGTTGTGGAGAATACATGGCTAAACACCTCTTCTTCTGTTTGTTGGAGCTACAAAATAGGTGGTCAATGGAGTCTAATTTGAATGAAATTTTATGGGCACACAGAGGTTGGTGTGAAGTAAGGAATGCTCTACTTTGACCTCTATAGCCTCTCTACAGAGAGCTTAATAGAGAAATGTTTTAAATTACAGTATGTTCCAATTATTGTACATTTATGGGACGGTGTGAGCTCCCTCTACGGGCTAATTTAACGTCTGCAAATTCCAATAATTCTTTTTTGTAACAAAGCCTCTGTGTAGCCTAGTGGATAAGGTGCCTGCCTAAGGTTTCTAAGGTTGTGCTCTTTTGAGCGTGTGCAAGATGGCTGCCACAAAAGTGTTTGAAGCTGCCGCGTTTGAAGCTGCCGCGTGTGTTTGAAGCCGGCGCGTTTGATGTTGCTGAGTACGTTTGTAAATTTGAGGCAGACTTTAATATTGTTAGACGGTAGGGGAGTCCTTTTCAACCTTTTTTCATTTTTCACTTGAACTTTTAAAAAGTTTTATTTTAACTTTTTTTTAAACTATTTTAACTACTTATGTCAGCTGAGGAATGCTGTGATTCACAGCCATTATTGTAAGGAGGCTGTTATGTATTTTTAGTGCTGCTGGGACCATAGGAATTTTTGAGTGACTTTGACTGCAGACAACAATGTGGAGAATAATCCTGACTGTGAAAAGTGCTGTTGGGGCTGCAGAAAAGTACAGAATAATTTTGACCAAGGGCAATCATGGCTGCTTTTAGAAGAAATATGAGTATGTCCGGGTGTTGAATTTGTGAGTTGCTGGGACTGGGAGGGAAAAAAATTGCTGGAAAGAGAAGTTGGAGTTTTGTAGAGAATTGACAGTATGTTCAGCTAGCCAGGAGCTGAGAGTTAAAAAAAATAAATCTGGTGGGACAGTAGAAGAGCCATCAATGATGCTGGGAGTGAAGAACTTTAGCTGTTTGGACGGTAGGGGAAAAGCATAAATGGTGCCATTTGTTGAAAGCTTTGAACTACCAAAAATGTTAGGAAGTAAATGCCAAATGTATTTGTTGAGACATGTAAGGTGTAGTTTGTTTCTTCTGGAGGAGAAATGTTCTGTAACGTTATATTATTCGGGAATGTAATTTTTGAAGTCTAAAAACTGCCCAAGAATTGATATGGGACTGGAAACCAATTAGCTGTTGGGCGTGAGAGGGAGGGATTTTTTAAATTATCTGAATGCTGGTTTTTGCATGAACAAGCAGTATCTTACTATACATGTGAAAGTGAATGTTGTTTGAGAGTTAGAGGTTCATACAATTTAAGTAACTGGGTGTTCTCCAAATGTAACTGATTAGCTATCAGTGGACCACAAGTGGACTACTTCTACTATTGTTCATCATTCACCTGTGATTTGGGAGCAAATGTTTTGTAGTTCTGGGTCTCTGGAGGTCTTCTCCCTGTCATTCTCATCCAGACCTGGAGCATCCCTTACTGATGAGATTTGTTCACTGTCTTGAAGACCCTCTGGAAATCCCCTTGGCTCTGGTAATCTTTCAGTCATTAGAAGGTAGATCTGGTAGCTGCTATATTAAGATGTGTGCTTTTCTACCATAGCCGTCCATCATTTATCAGATTGAATTCTTGGCAGAAGACTGGGATCTGTGAGTCTTTACCTTACTTAATATGTAACAAGATGTTGAGATCACAGATTATTTTGTTTATAGTGTTGAATCTTCTTCAGATTGAATCAACACCTTTTAATTTTTCTAGACCTGACTCCTCTGCTCTGGTGATTCTTTGTTCAGATGTGTTTTGTGCTTTGTTTTATCATCTGAGCTGCTAACACTAAACATTGTTTTTTATGGAATTACACAACTGATGAAATGATGACAACGTTGTGTGGTACATTACAAAAAGTTGGGTACCCGTTTGTGACTTGGCTTTCCTGTGAAGGTTTGCACTTAGGGATTTGCAATTTCTATACAATAACAGCCACCAAATGGTTCTGATTGATACCATTTGTGATAAATTACTAGTATCGTACTTTTTGTTTTTTCTCCAGGCATTACTCTGTCTTATTTTAGAATATTTGTCATGTTTCTTTCACTTATAATGTTGTTCTTACTTTATTTAGTTTATCAACCACGTCATGAAATTAACTTCAGTGTTTTCTTTGTTGATTACACAGACTTTTCATTACCTTGAAGCATTTTTTTAGTTAAATCAAAGTAGTCTCTGTGCCCTGTTTGGTAATATTGCAGAAGACCTCAGCTGGATTGCCAGTCCTTAAAGCCTGGCCCCACTTGTTGGCTTTTATATGGATTGGAGCAGTGTTTTATCCTGACTCAATGCATGAACTTCCTCTCATAATTTCAGTCATATATATGGCGCATTGTGATCTTAATTACCATATCAGATATGATGTTTTTCTTGATCTTGAGTAACCTCTTTCATTTTACTGTTAATGAAGTTTTTATTGAATATCATCAACCTTAACACCGTACGATTCGATCATTTTTTAAAAATAATTTTGTATTACATCTCAGTGTGGTTGCGGCTCTATTTCTGTTTGTATTCCGAGCTTGGTAAATCAGATGGTTGTTTACTTTTTGTACAGCCTTGTTAATAGAAAATTTATTGGCGTTCATTGTAGACTTTAAATATCTTTCTTGTTAGCATTTGCGGTTTTTCTTCCGTGAGTTTCTTGCTCCATCGTTTCCAATGTGTAGCATTCCCTTTGTTTTACTGTGGTCATTGTGAATTTTAAGTGGAATGCCCCATAAACTTGTGTATCAGTGGATCCTACCATCAAGTTCAGTGTGGTACTCATAAAACTTTGTCTTCAATTTATGTTCTTGCCCTTAACACAGAAAAGTTATTACTGATGGTGATAGCGCTGGAACATCCGAGCAGCTTCTTTACCTAAGAGCTTGCTACTGGTGTAAACTAGAAAGTTCTCCAAAGCAAGAGCATTGCATAAGCTCTAGATAAAATGTCTCGACTTTCCTAAAACAAAGGTGTGAAAATTTCAGGCAAGTCATCAACTATTTAATAAAATTAACAACATAAGCACTGGTAGTTTACATCCCCCCTGTTTCTTAAATTTGGTATATTTTTTTATCCCTTTGCCAATTTATATATGATTAGCTTTTGAGGAATCTAAAGCTATTTGATACAGGAATGTTATGGGTTTCTTTTCATTTGTGACCCTGAAACTTGCTTCTGTTAGATGAAGTTGGTGATACTATGCTGGTTTATAAAACAGCACTGATAATCAGTCTTGCAAATCTCATTTTATATTAAAATTCTACAATAGTCGTTTTGCTGAAAATGTTTGTTGAACTAGTTATATAAAAACTAACAGTTCACTGTACACAATGCTATGTATTTTTTCAAACTATTAGAAATAGTCTGCCTGTGGACTGTACTATTTCCATTTTCCTCGTGGACTTTTAGCAATTTGTGATATTACTAGTATATAGTTGTACTTAAAACCCAGTATACTAGTTATACTTAATTATACGTAATTATGTTCTGCTCTCAGTCACATATGAAAGATTACCAATGAGTAGGAATATATGAAGGGTTTAGCTTATTGTTTCTTCTCGTCTATTGTATGGCTAATGCACAAATGGGATTATAGGGACTGGTGATGTGAGGTTTGCTTCTCACATATTCTCCCTTACTTTTAGCTGAATTAATATTTTGCATATCTTGATCTAGGTTTTTTGGTGGGGTTTTTTTTGTTTGTTTTTGGTTTTTTCGTTTTTTTTTTTTTTTAAGAAAATTGTCTTTGTGCAGTAGCTGAATGGCTGTTGTTAAAAATTATTTATGTTAACTGTTTCTCAAATTCTTGGCTTCCTTTTGTTGTGGAAAAACATCGTGTTCCCAGTTAGATAGGCTTCCAGCTAGTTAAACACGGTCCAGCTCTGTTTCAAACTGTGATGCCTAAAATTTACCTGGAAAATACATGCTTAGATGGAGTAGCCTGATTTTAAAAATGCTGAACTTGGCGGCTCAAGAATTGGCTGATGATTAGTACTTCTAAGTTACACCACACATGTAAAATTTTGAATAAAACTTTTTGAGCTGTACTTTAGGCACCGTGATTTAAAACATCAACCTTTGTCTCTTTCTAAATAAACACAGACTGTGTTTGGCATTGCACATTCCTTTCTCCCAAGAAGCGTATAACTGGAGCAAAACAGTCAAAGCGTAGCTAGGATAGTGTGACATCTGGGAAATGGAATTAATGGGGTATTTATTTTTCTTGTATTTGTTTAGCTATGGAAATTCATACCAGGCTTATGTCCACTCATACCTCATTTCCTAATTTTGTGACTATAAAATTTGGATCTCTGAAAAGTTAAATGGAAAGTTTTTTGTTTAGCTGCAGAGCAAATACATGTAGTTGCAGAACAAGATTTCTCTTGATGCATCGTTTATCTATTAGTATACCTGAACTACTGAACGAGGCAATCTTTTGGCCTACTTAACCTTAGTAACATACCTTAAAAGTTGCAAAGTAGTGAGTTTTGGATTATTGCTAACATAATGGTAATCACTTGGTTTTGCACAATCAGCCTGCCTTGGGGTTGGACTTATGGTGCGGTGATGAAGTATTTGCTATACCATGGTTGATCCGTCCATTTTCACTTACTTGATCTGATCCAAACCTGGGGATCGTTTATTTCGTTCCCTTGCCACAGAACACAGAAGTGCCACTTATGAACAGAGTTGATCTAAGGATGTGAAAGCTCTCCAGTTCTGTTTTGGTTTCTTCATATTCTTTGTTTGCCTTCTTCTGCTTCAGAAAGATGTATTTATCTTATGCACACCTGCATGCATTTTTTAACAAGTTATTTATATTCAAACAAGACATTTTATACTGCATGGTTGGGGTTTTTTTTTAATAGTTCCCTATGCCCTGCTGAGTAATTCCATCCAAGAGAGAAAACAGAGCCATGTGATTTTTATGACTGGTCAAATACACTTGAAAACTGACTTGCAGAATTAGATTGGTGTCACAAAAACAGCGGAAAAGGTTTGCTTTATGAAAAGTGCAGGAAAAGCAAGGAAGTATTACTCAATTGGATAATTTATTTGCAATAATTAATTCTACCTGATCTTTTGTTACACGGTAAATACAGGACTGAAATGAGTAGTGCAGATGATGGATAAAGAGGAGTCTTTTATCAGCTTAAATCCTCAGCTTAGAGTCTGTGGGATTCCCCTTGCTGTCTAAAATGTTGGCTGAAACAGCAGCATTTTTAGCATCGTAAACAGGTGTGGTTTTGCTCTCACCTGAAAATCCAGCAGAGAGAAAGCAATCAAGAAGCAATGTACTGGGGGTGTGGGTTTGTGGATTTACCTTTCCATACCTTTGCTAATCTTAAAGTCTACTTCAGTATACAAAACTGAAGAAGCTGTCCTGTGTGCAGTTGCACAGCACACCAGGGATGAAGGTGATCCATAAAGGAGCGGCCAGGGTTCTGTTTTCCATGGATTGCAATGTTTTCGTACCACAGCAAGCTAAAGCAAACACCTAGCGAGAAGTGTTTGCCATCTGAATTTCCAGAACTAAGATACCTGCATTTTGCTTATGAGCTTATTTATCTCTGAGAACAGGTAGTATCTTTAACATCTGTATGTTGCAGTTGTAAAAGGGTGGGTTCTGTGATTGTGAAATGTTGGTGTCTTCCACCAAGAAATACCCTGATTCACATATGAATGCAATGGAATGAGGCTATGCATAGAATTCTTTCCATTGTTGCAGGACTTAAAATGAGTAGCTTTAATCCTTTAACTGTGCATGGGAAAGCAAGAATAGGTGTTGTTGTTTATGGTCTGTGAACAGACACGGGAATGAGATTGGTACTGGCAACACTTTTCCCTCATGAATAATAAAGTTCCGCGCATGAAGGGAAATCGGAGCATTAATATAGAACCTTTTCTTTAAGTTTCAGGACTGCATTATGCATCCATATCTTGGGCCCAATAAAACGAATGAATCCTTTTAGTTTTCCTACTGTTATGGCTTTAAAACAGGCAAAGTCTTTTATTTTTTTCCACTGCAATTTAATCTAATTTTAATATTCCCCAGATAATAGTGAAATAACCAGTTCTGTCCAATTCTACCTTAGATAAAAGCATCTGCCTGTTTGGAACATAAACCTTATTTTACCTTTTGTTGAGCTGCCCAATTTAGTAAGAGCAATTCCGTGCTACATCTTAAACGTAGTATGACTTAGAACACTGGAATCTGCCTGGAATGTGAAAAAAGGGAATAATTTATATTTAATTGGTCTAAACCTACCTTTCCTAGGTCAATAAGAAGAGGAAAATCAGCAGCATTAATCAAGATAAAATTATCAGCTGATTAATCAGTGTTCTAATTACTGCATAGTTCTTTCCCTTTTCAGTTTTAATTACTAAACTTCATTGTCTTTTCCATATGGCCATCATGCATTCACGGTACACTTTTTCTCCTGGTGAGATCATTAATATAAAAAATGTACATTCGAGACATTACTGAAGATAGAAGAAATTGCTACTGCCTACTAAGAAATTACCAAGGAAGCTGCAAATCAGCCATAGGTTATACAGGAAAAGTCTAATAAATCTACTAACACTTAAGAAAATAGATATAGTAGAAATGCAATTATGATTATCAAATCAACCTTTGTCCTAAAGTGAGTTTTACCAGTCTTATTTCATCAAATCTATCTCTTGGTTGGGTCAGAAACTAATCACAATCTGATTTAAATTGGCAAAATACATGGGAGACCTCTTAAATTCATGGGGCTAATGTAGACCACACAAATACTCTCTTAGCGTATTCTCTTTAGCAGAATATTCCTTCTTACGAAGGCCTAGATCCTCAGAGGTGTTTGGGCACTTCACTACCAATGGAGTAATTGATTTCAGCAGATATTAGACATCTAAATATCTTCTGAGGATTTAAGCCCAAATGAATAAATCTGCCATGTATTATATTAACAGAAATATCTTGACTTATTTAGTCTCTGTGGAAGTCATAGGGAGAACGAAGAATTGGGCATTGGCCTTTAATGTTGTTTTTGAGTAAGGAAGTTAAAAAAGCCCACAGTAGAACTGAGTTTCTAAGGAAATCTTAACATCTCATAACAGTGTGGGTCTGTAATCTATCTCACAGATGCCTCTCTGTAAAAGTCAGGAGCTTAAAAGACAGCTAACAGGATGCCTTCATGCACGCAGGCTGGGATTTATGGAAGAATAAAGTGTGTCTGGGATACACTGATTTGTAAGTCAGCACCTAACTGGAGTGAAGTGAGGAACACATCACTGTTCCCTGGTAAGAGCTGGTGCTTCATCTGTGAGAGCATTCAGTTCCGTACATTTGGGAAACACACAACGTGGGCTTGCATCATTTGAACTTTTTGATTAATGCTTTCAAGCGTTTCCACCGCCTGTGATTTCTCTACCCCTTATCACTCAATGAGGGAGGGCACGCCAAATGCCTTTATGCAGTGAGCCTCGTGCATGAATTGATATTGAGGTTTTGAGTTTTGTGTGGCTGGCCCATGTTGTGCAGGAGTGGTAGAGGCTGCCTGAACTCCCTCTGCCTCTGCCTTTAGCTCCCAAAAACAACATCTCAAAGATTTGCATTTCTAGAAAATATGGTGGCTTGTGTCTAATTGCACCCCTAGTTCCTAAATATTTGTTTTATTCCTGATCATAATGTGTTAAGTGAGCATACGTACAATATAATTACGGAGTTTCTCAGTTGTGTTTCAGCCCATGGATAACTCATGAGACTGGACAAGATAATTGCCCCTGAGAAATACAACTCCCTAATTGAGTAGCATAATGTGAGGGGGGGTGTGCATGGGAAGAGCCGTTCCCACCTCTCGCTGCTGTGTGCACCGTTAGCCGGGCTGCCAGACAGGATGGACACAAAAGCCCAGTCCAGCGCAACAGCCTTTGCTTCTGCCTGTGCGGCAGGTTCTGTGCCTGGTCTGCAAGGTGTCTGGACCTGGGAGCATCGCATCCTTCAAAATGCTCTGCTCTCCTCTTCTTTGCATCCATGATCTAAATGGTAGATTTCCACCATCCAGCTTCCAACAATGTCTTCTAATTTTTAAAATATTTCTCTGTGCTTGTCTGTTTCATTTAAAAATCAGTTTTTCCTGAGAAGTCGCCATACCAGTTATTTAGTTAACTGATTAGTAATTGAAGGCCTAGTTTGGAAATTGTACAAGTTTCCTATGAATATTCATAAAAAATAATTAACTTGGCTTCTGATTTAGAACCCAACAACAGTTCACTTCAATTTGATTTTTTTTTTTTTTGATAGATGAGTTAATTATATGCTGAGGTCTAGTTGCTGGGGTTTATTTCCGAAGTGGTGATTGACTAACTGCTGCTGGTGAGAATAATCCTGGTTTGGGGGCCTTTTTTGTGTGTTTTGCATCGGGTTTGGGTTTTGTGCGTGTGCGAGTGTGTGGGTTTCACAATGTTGCTCTGCAGCTGGAGGGTGGCACGTCACCATCTCCCTGTAAGGAACGTGGGTGCTCTGATGCAAAGCCCCTTCCCCATTGCATGGGTGGACCCGTTTTGGCTTATTTTCTTCTCCAAAAGCAGAAGCAGCCTTGGAAACGAGGATTGCTCTGATGCAGTGAGGAGCAGATCCCCACAGGACTTAAAATTTGCGCCATAGTGAAATCCCTGCTGCCCCAAAGTAACTCACCCGTGGGCTTTTACTACGGGACCAAGGTGGCTGCTTATCTTGCCAAAACCTGGCTGGGGCAACTGGCCTTGCTTTCTCTCCCGCGGGTGAAAAGAAGGGGGGGGTGGCAAAGCCAATTTTAGACTGTCGGAGTCGCACAGCCGCTCGCCGAACAGCAAAGGGCCGGGGGACCGGCCGTCGCAGCAGGGACCCGCGTCCCGCAAGCAGAAGCGGGTGCGGGAGGCCGAGAGCGGGAGGGGAGCGCTCGGCCCCGCGGTGAGCGCTCCTGCCCGGCGCGCCAGGCAGAGCCTCCCGCAGCGCTGCCGCAGCCCCAGCCGGCAGAGCAACGCTGCCATCTAGTGCCACCCGCGCCCTCCCCGCTCGCCTTTTTATTCCTCTCTTTCTTTCTTTCTCTCCTCTTTTTTTTTTTTTTTTTCTAAAAGGTTTTTATCCCGTCAAGGAAAAACTGGCTCTTGGAAAACAACCAACTCAGTTGGAACTCGGAGATAATAATCAGTTTCTCTGGGCTTGTGAAATTGGCTCATTAAGCGTGCTTTTTAACAGAAAATATTGGAAGCGATTAAGTCTGCTTTACTGAGTGGGCATGAAATGGCTAACCTTCGGCCACCCACAGCTCCTAGGTGCCTGGCGTCGTTTTATGCATGCAGCGTAATGTCTTTACTTGAAGTGCTGTTTATTCATCACCTGCTTATTTATCTCTTTGCATTTGGCAGGCACATCGATCAATGTTAAACTGTCACACAAGGTTATTTTTCTTTTACATAACAGTAGAGGCCTAAGGTAGTGGCATATTAAAAGTAATAACTTTCTAACTTGTAGCTCAAGATGACAGCACCATTTGTACCTGAATAAATTACAGCCAGAAATTCCAAAGGAAAAAAAAAATAATAAAAAAAAAAGAAATTAAAGAAGTTAAAAAAACAGATGACATCGGTTAAGAATTAATGTTCTTCCAAGGTCAAAGGCTGGAAGACAACATCCCCTGTGTTGCTATAATTGTGTGCCTGTGTGAGTTGTGAATGTGTCTAGTGAATGGCTCTCCACCGCAAAACAAATCCTCCTCTGACCCGCTGGAGCTATCTTCAGGCCTAAACGTTCCTGATAAACCCTCAGGGAGACTACTTTACATATGGTGTTGAACACCCAACCTGATTTATCCCATGGCGATCTGCAAGTTTTGCTTAGAAATGGATTGTTTTGTCATAATGTTTGGATATAAATATAGATGCTCGTGTCCACATCCTCCTCACCATCAGTGCTGCTGTGGGTGTGCAGCAGTCACCTGAAGTCAGGCCGTGCACATGAAGAACTCCTGGCTCGAGCTGAATAAACAGGGAGTGGTATAGCTATCAACAACCATGCACAACCATCTGAAAACCAGCAAAAAAGTCAACGTAGAAGTAAGTCTTTTCATTCTAGTTTCTCTCACCCGCACACCCCCCTTTTCTTTTTTTGGTTCTAGTATTCTGTTGCTTTCAAATACTGCCCGGCTTTGATAGACTTCCTGTCTTGGCACCGGGCCAGGCAAGCTTTCTCTGTACAAACAGGTTTTCTTTTTATTTTCAGTCCAGCCTAAAAATGCCTACAGATAGAAGAATGTCACATCTTTTTAGTGTTGAATTTCAAAGCGGTCCTTAGAATTCTTTCCTTCCCTTGATCTCATCTTTGGATTGCAGCTTGGACTCGCTCTCTGTTTCTAAATATAAGCTGTGGACACTGGCTTTCTAATAAAATGCTTTGATAGTCTTGTGTACATGGGAATTAAGCATCGGGCAGTGGTGGACATTGTGTCAGCAGCACCGTTCATGCTGACATGAAGCACTACTTCTCTCCCACCACTGTATATGTTGTCTGCCAAAGTACCCTTACTAGAAAGTGTGAATGAAGAAATGGAAATGCTTAAGAAAGCAAGGCCATGGAATGCGCTTGTACTTCATGCAGATGGCATCTTGCTTTCTGGATTTAACAGAATTTATCATTGAGGCTGATCCGTCTTCGGATCTGTTAATTCACGTATTCATTTCTGCTTTTGGCAGACAGTTCTATTTTATCTCATGAAGTGCAAACCTGGAAGGGGGGAGGGAGGAAGCTTGTCCATTAAAAAAAGCAGCACCTCCACATGTCTATGCTCTTTGGATCAATATTTGCATCAAAGTGGTTTAAATGTGTGTGGCTCTAGGGCTGTCCATTCTTTCAACCTGACCTGCAGCATTGATTAGGGCTAGTATAAGGAAGGGAAAATAGCAAATCCGGTAAGATGAAATTTAAAAAAGCGAGGAATGTCACCGTTATTCCCGAGAAAGAAGCACTTAAAGTGCTCGCATCATTTGTGTGAACTCAGCAATCCTCTTAGAGACTGCCCCTCTTGCCACCCACATATGGCAGTTGTGGTTCATTTGATCGTATTTCTGAGCATAACAAAGAATATTTCAGACTTCATCCGAACAAAGGCGAAACCTCCCTGTTTGGGACATGTGAGTTCTCTCGGTTCTGGATAAAATATTCACACTGATTTTTTAATCGCTACTTCACTTTCTGCTTGTATATCCGAATTCATGGAAGTCACAAGAAAGTTTATGATGTGGATAAAAATCAACTTCTACATGTTTTCTTCCTCAATTAAGACTGCAAGCCCTTCCCCTAACTCAATTGGACATTATACATGCAGGGAGTGCAAGGCAATTTACACCCGTAAGAGATTCTTATCTGAAGAGGAGCACAATTAAAATAAAGCTGCAGGACTGACCCTCGAATTTTCCTGATTACAAGCTTTTGCTAGCATTCTCAATGAAGGAAATGTTTAGTTTCCTTTCCTGTTTCGTGCCTTCAGGTTTTTTGGTTTGGCTTTTGTTTTTGTTTTTCTCCCTAAAGTGTCTTTCCAATTCATTTTGAAGCGATAGAGGTTGAAATCAGTAAGAGAGAGGTCACTTGGTGAAATCTTGGCTTTATTTAAATTGACTTTACCTGGTCCAGGATTTCACTTGCAGACTTTGACTGGCTTCCTGTGCCTGCTGGGACTGGATGGTGCCTTGTGGCATGACCATGGCATACTTTTTTCTTTTTCTTTTTTTTTTTTTCTTTTCAATGTATATACTAGTTTGTTTACAATTTCTGTTGCAGTGGATAAATTTGAAAAGGAAAGTTACAGTCTTGGATCTGCATTTCTTTCTCTTTGGTCTCAAATAGAGTTTTAGTATTGAATTCTCTGAATGTAGGATCAGCCTTTAAACTTTGACCTGCATGTGTGATTGCTTAGGCAACAGCTAATTTTGAAGCAGCAAAGATTTAAGATCAGCTTTTTTGAAACTACTTCAATTTTTGATAAAGAGAAACAGAAAAACAAAATGACAGAACATTCTATAATACATAAAACTGATAGAGGAAAAAAATGACAGCTAAGAAATTTATCATGTAAACAAAGAAGTCCAGCCTATTGAATAGAATAAAATTGAATAAATAGAATGATCTCTCCTCTACACTGCAACAACTCTGCTGGCAAAGCACTTAGCACCTACTCAGATTAGGCCGCATGAATACAACAGTATTAAGTAAGCCTCACAAAAGAGGACTTCCAGTATTAAGAGTGATCAAAGGATTTTAGCAAGGCAGGCTTGCCCACAACCATAAAGGTCTCCTAATAAAGTAGAACTGAGCAATTAATTTACTTGACAGAATGTCTGTGAGCAGTTTGCAATTTCCTTGTATTTACTTGTTATTCAGTGCTACTTGGTATTTCTGTGAACATGTTTACCTGCAGAATTGATCATGAACAGGGCTCTTTAAGGATTCGATACCTGATATTTTAAACTTGAGTTGGATTGGTTACAGCTAATTGGTCATTTCAGTCAGAGGGAGAAGTAGAAAATTAGCATGTCTAAGACATTTGCCCAAATGTTAAACCACTGTTGGCCCCATAAACCTTGCCTGCGGCAGTTGGCATTTATTGTCCGTTCCACTTGTCTCGCTTCACGTGTCTCCCAGACATAATTTAGGGCACTAGCTGCCGGTAGCCCTGTCCTAAAACTAATATACAGCTACCCATAAAACAGGTCTTTTCTGACCTGGCATTGGTACCTCCTACGTTTGTTGTCTTACAGAATTTTATTATCCCTAAAGATTATGGCTCCTGCAAAATGACTTGGGATTTCATGGCTGTCATGGCAAACATGGGCTTGTACCACGTACTTTATATATAAGGCAGATGGGTGTACGCACTGTAGTTTGGAGGCTCGTGTGGAGAAATTATGACCCTGCGCCGTTTAATCGTCCAAACCCTGGATCTGGCCCGTTTTGTTCTTAGCCTTTGGAGGCTGGTGGTTCTAGCTTGGTTTCAGGTGTACCTTGGAGTTAAAAAATATTTTTTTCTGGTTGCATTGTATTATCAACAGCTTGGAGACATGCTGAGATTGGGACCACTGGAAATACCAAGGTGTTAATAGCCAACCAGTTCTGAGGTATTTTCATCTGAAACCAAACTTTGTCGCTGTGCAGCATTTTTAATTCATGTTATTTGGCCATGCACAGCAGGTGTGAGCACTTCTGTGGAAGAATGCACAGCAAGGAGGCTGCAAACGTAATAACCTCTATAATTTTATACAGCCTAGTTCACCAAAGTTCTCTTATGAGGCAAAGTACCAGCTTTCCTTAAAGCAGTGGTTTGCTCTTATGAACTTAGCTTTTAAAGGAAGTCTTGCTAATATTCCCCCACGTCCTTCTTATTTTCTCTCCCTTCTCCTGCAGGAATTCTTTCCTCTCTGACAGCCGCATGGCAAGTATAACACTTACTTTTGCCCACCAGGCAAAAAATTTGGGATTTGCTGCTGTAGTTTGTCCTGTGGAGTAAGTTTGAGGGTAAATGCTTCTGTGTTTGAATGGTGATTATGGAGAGTAAAGAGAACATAAGGGTAGAACTATTGCAATGAATTCATGCTTGATTTTCAAGAGGCTGTGTTTTCAGTCACCTATCTTATTAGAATTAGGTCACTTATGTAAAAATGGGTATAAATTTCTAGTGTTAGACAGGCAAGTTCTATAATTTTGGCTCCAGTCTGTTCCCACGTACAGGTGAGATTGTTTCATGCGTTCAGTGCCGTGTTCTAACGAGTCTGTGTGTCTTAAGCAATGGGTCTGTCCCACTTACAATGCTAATTCAGCTCCCCGTGTGTTGTGTGCCGAATGATCCCAAAGCTCTCATTTACATGTCCTGAAAGTATGTCTAATTTTTAATTAAACACATTTTTAGCTTCCTAAGAAATCTTGCCCCTACTTTTGGTGTAAGCCTATAACAAGCTCAATGCTCACCAATAATGAGGTTTAAGAAATATAATAAGAAAATGGAAATTACATTATATAGTTTCATTACAAAGAAAATCCAATAGAAGTATCAGTTTAGAGGGTCTCTATTTCTGAATCAACATGATATCTGGACCTGTGGACTCTCAAAGATCAGATTAGTGTACAGAAACCCAGTATCTATCTTGTGCAGCCACCTGAGATTCTGCTGGACAAATACAGCAAGCTATATCAAGTCAAGTTACAATTGGCTAGAACTTGCTCTCTTGAAATCTTCACCATTGTGTGGGCCAGACTGATCTCTAGTTTAACACTGAAAATAATACTGCAATAGATTACCCAAGGGTTGTAAAGCATTCTCCACCCCTCTATGTCCTTAAATCAGTACTGAACCCCTTTCCAAAACCAATGCTCTAGCTAAGCCCAAAACTACACATTTTGATACAAGATTTTTTTGCGCACAATCGCTGACTTAAAGTATCGCAGAGGTTACACTGGACAGTCAGTGTACTGAGGTTACAGTAGAAATTCTGTGGCTCCAAGAGCATGCAGAGCAGAAGATGCTAGGCGTAGGCTACCTTGTCTGCAGGAATGGCAGCTCCAAGCGGGGGCCTGCATTTGCAAGAATGCAAGGACTTGCCAAATATTTGTATCCCATGGGGTACAACACAAGCTAAACAAGGGCTTGATAAACCTTTTTGTTTTGTTTTTTTTCCTACTGACGAAAACAATGAGAAAGATGAGCCTTTCTGGCTGCATGCTACATTCTGTGCTTCTGCTGGCCCCACACCTACAAAGGTGCATAACCTCCCTCTGTCTCTGGAGCCCTGCTGCACATGCCAAAATCTTCCAAACACTATTTAACCCTTGATCAGCAAGTTGTCGCTTACTCAAAGAAGATGTTAGCAAGCTGGCTGGCATCCAAGAAAGCCAAATCCTGTCAAGAGAATATCCTGCATCTGTGTGTGGAGCACACCATTACCGATTGGGATAACAAAGCTTTCGGAAAGTTTTTATCTGTGTAGACCAATTGTCCCTACAATCAGTAGTGACCAAATATGAATTCTACTTTGTACTGAATGAATGGGTGCATGATCAAATTAAAATTATCTAACATAATTTTGTGATGTAAACGAGAAGGGAAAAACCATCAACTGTTAGGAAAGAACTATCTTCAGACATGTGCCCGTCCCTCCCTTCATTGCAAAAAAGTACTGATCTCTTTCTTTATTACACAGCATGCCTTTATGTACTTTGAATGCATCTAAATAACAAAGATATTTGAATATTTTCTTGATGTTGGTAAGGATTCAGCTCCACAGACAATTTTTTGGCACCCCCAATTAAATCTAGAGCTCTGTACTCTTTGTGGAGCCCTAGACACACTGATTTTTTTTCATGGGACTCCTTAATCAGCCCTAGAGATGAAGCTAATGCCTGACTTGAGACCTTAAAAAGGAGCAGAATGGCCCAATACTTCCCAATTGAGAATTTTTAAGAATTTTAACACTTTAACTTGGCAGCAGGATGAGAACCTCCATATACCTCTTTGCTTTTGGGAAAACTGTTACCTATAGATGAGGTGCGGCACTTCTGTTCTTACACAGTAGCTAAAAGGGTAACTTAAAAGTTAGCGTTTTAACTTTAGTGGATACTTGCTAAAGCAAAGCAATGTGAGGCAAAAGCAGTCCGGTACATAAGTAATTCAGGGTTTTTTTGCTCCTATTTAGACAATTCTTGACTGAAGCCGAGAATAGGCAACAGATGAGGAGGCATGTCAGATTCTGAGCTGGTTAAGTGCTCTTTTCACCTCTACTTCCACTAAACTGATACTCCTATTGGACATTCTTTTTAATGGAGGGGTATAAGGCAATTTCCCGTCTCTTTTTGTATTTGTTAAATATAATTGTTGTTGATTGTGTTTCATTTGTGTACTTGCATGGAAAGTAGGGGCAAGAGTTCTTAAAAAGCTAAAAATAGTTCATATAATGATCTCAATAGGAGGGAGATTATCAAATTGAGGAAGAAAAAGTAAAGGGAATTAAGACGTCAGCTACTGTAAGGCCGTGTTAATAGTCACTTCATGTACTCTGGAAAACCAAGTATCCTAAATTCTCTGAAAAAAAACCCCAAAGCATACATCAGCAAGACCTCACTCGGCTGTTCTAACTTCCTTACATTTGAATTCAGGACTTTTATAACAGTAAATTTTACTTTAAATCCATTTAGGGAGGAGCACAGGGAAATAATAGTTAAAACTGGAATTTTTGAAAGAATTTGTAAGAATTTGGGAACCCTAATTCTTCTGGGCATAGATGCCTATCATCATATTCACATGCCTGAACTATGCGCCCTTAGGCTATGAATTTCAAATACACCTTAATCTTCCAATAGTCTGGTATACAAATAAACATGTTTCTATAGCAATTCTAATTTCAGAAAAGGACAAAATGCTAACTGAATATGATCAGAGTTTTACAGATATTAAGGCGATGCACATTATCTAAGAGGGTGCTGGGATGTAATATCAGCTGCTTTCTCCCCAGCTTTTCAGTAAAAAGTATACCAAGGAGAAAAAACATTCATGTAACAAGTCTTCATTGACCTTACCAATGCTTTTGATGCTATTAGACTTCTAGCTCTGATAACTGTTGGCAATATTTCTGAACTCCTGGATGTCCAGAAAAGTTTGTGAAATTATCCGTCATCTGCACAATGGTGTGCTGGATAGAGGCTGTGGCTGGCACTCTGTTGGATCCATTTGTAATAGCAAAAGGAGTCAAGCAAAGGTATATTTTGGCACAGACTGTTCTTTGGACTGTTCTTTGTAGTAATGATTGATGATGCCACTAGAGACATGATGCCAGGAATATTTATTAAATTTTGAACATCTGGCAAGCTCTTTAACCTGAGCAGATTGAAGGCCTCCACAACACTGAAGGAGAAGGTTATATGTGAACTTCTTTGCGCAGGTGGTTGTGCTTTCGTTGCACACACTATAGAAGACCTCTAGTTCACGACCAACAAATTTGCTGTGGCAGCTAAAGTCTACAGATTTATCGTCAGTCAGAAGAAAAGCAAGGTTATGCACTAGTCCATAGCTGGAAAAGCATGTGCAAGGTATAGCCTCAGAATCAAAGTATTTGTGTTGGTAATGGATTTAATTTACTTTTTAAGAGACTATCAGATGTCTAAGAAATCAAATGCTGAATTAAAAATACATGTTTTGCATGTGAGATTGCATCATAAATTGACACCTGCATGGTATCCCACAGAATACCAGAGCTAGTGTTTATTTTGCTGTAGTAATTTCCACATTAGTCTGTGGCTGCGAAACATGGACAAGTCATTGCTGGCACATCAAAGAGCTGGAAAAATTCCATCACCAGCACCTTCAAGCTATTATGCATATCAAGTTGTAGGATAAGAATCACAAATAACAAGATTTTGCAAAGAGATTGCACAAACACTATTGAAGCAATCATTATAAAAGCATTATTTTACTGGACTGGACATGTCCTCTGTATATAGGACATAAACTCCCACAGTATATGTTGCATAGTAAACTTACGACAGGCAGCAGATCAGAAGTCAAAGAAAAGGAGAGGCATTTGTCCAGAAAAAAATCACTCCCTGGTTGCTACACAGATGCCATCATTTGGGAAACTCAGCATCAGCTGTTAATATAGAGTACTACAGTGTAAAGTGAGACATGTTGGTCAATGGAGCCGAAAAATAATTCACCACTGAAAACTTGTGAATAATTTCGCCCTTGTGGAACATCTGTGATTAAATCACAGTATCTTTATATGTGGTTGTACTAAATTCAATTTTGAAAGAAACCAAATCATAGCTGAGGAACAATTTAGGCATCTGTGTCCAATGGATGATGAAGTTCTGCTTTAGGAAACCATTGCAGAGAGTAACGTTAGAGACAATGCTAGTTACTGGTAATGCTACTCTCTGTCCAGCCCGTGGGATTACATACGTTCTACGTTTCAAGCAGGCGTAGCTGTGCTAATGGAGTGGAAACCAGCTGAGAGAGAATTGGGCTGAAAGAGAAGAAACCATCAAGTGGTGCAAAACAAGCTCCACAGCAGCTGACAAGAGAAGGCACGAGCTCAGCTTCCTAACTAGAAACACTGCAAGTGATTAATCCTGGCTCCAGGAAAATGCATTTTTCTTCCCACACCTCTCTGAGAAGGCATTGGTTCATAGGGAATGGAGAGCTGTGATCACTAAATCGTGGGATCCTGGAGCGAAGTACACAGGGGAGTGGGCTGGAAGCTTTGCAACACAGAAGTTCCCTGAGGATGGGGATTTCTTCTCCTTTCCCCAGTGTCAGGGATCACTGCAAGAGGCACACTCTTGCACAGACCTCCTCCCCAGCAAACAAAGGGACAAATGTTCAGGGGTGTTGTTCCCTCCTGCTTCTTTAATATGCAGGCTTATAATAACAAGGGGATTGGAGGGAAGGAAATAATCAGATCAACTGCTGTCATTTACATTTAATTGCTGTGTTTGCCATTTCAGCACTAAGCATTGAAATGTGCTCAAGATGATCTGAGAAACACAGCATTTGGTTCTGTAGTTGTTCTTTAAACGAGTTATTCAAATAACAACCTAAGATGGCAGGCGCTCTAGAGTAGTTACTGTGCTAAACAGGGCCAAGGAAGAGCACAAAGCACATCTCAGATTTTAGGATGTGTCTGTAATAAATGTAAACAAGCCAATTAGAATATATTGTTTGCTGAAATGAAACTTCAAACCCAGGGATTATTGTACACAGCCTATAGGATATGAAGTGAAAGCAGTTCAGTGTGTGTAAAATTGATAGGCAGTTTTTATCTTACTATCCTTTTTATCTAGAGCATCTGAAATTCAGTAAATATATTCGCTTGCCCTACTTTTGAGAGTAATTTTTCATCAGATTTTCAGTAATTGGATATCACATATTTTATAGTCTTACTCTGTGTTGTTGGAATAGCCAAAAAGGAATAAAATGATAAATTGAATTACTGTAGGTTGGGCGGTTTTTATGGGAAAGTAAGATAGACTGGATGCCTTAGGAGTAATCCTCCAGACCACATTTGAAAAACTTTTAGGCTAGTAGAAAGCCCAATCATTGGCATGCAATATTTCACCCCTGAAACAAGATATTGTTTACTGAAAGGAAAAAAAAATCAACAGCGTTTTAGTGTAAAAACTGTCTAGATTTTTAATGAAATATTGGAAGGAGGAAATACTTTTGTCCTGGCAAGACCTCAAGGTTGCTTTTCTTAATTTCTCAGTTCACTTTATTCTCTTATCTCAAGTATGTAAAAGGGATTCTGTATTTGAGTTATGGAAATGTGCATATTTTATACCACAAAAAAGAACCTTTTTTTTCTCCCCCCCCCTCCCCCCGCCCCCCCTTTTTGGTAAATATTCTTTCACAAGAAACACAATCGATGTAGTCAGAGCTAACAAGCAGATGGATGTATTTGAATGCCATTATCTTATGTACAATGATATTATCTCTTTCATGAAAAATTCAGCAGTTTGGGCTGCTTTAGTCAAGGAGAAGGAGGAAGTAGGAAAGAAAAAATAGTGAGAAAAACATGATCAGACTTGGAATCCCTGAGGGGGTCACATTGCATCATTTAGCAGGAGAATAAGCAATGCAGAAGGAGCAAAGTTGGTGGAGTTGCTGTCTGCTCTCCTTATGGCGTTCTTGGCTCTGAGCTCTCTTCAAGCCCTGCAGCTGTAGGTGGGCAGCTCTTGGGCCTGCTAAAGCATCACACCATGACATTTTTATCATCAGTCTAGGAGAAGAAAATAAATTTGCTAACAGAATATAGTTGGCAGGCTAATACTGCCTTGTCACATTCCAGACATCTCCAGGTCTGGCCTGAGCCAGAGGAAACAAGAATGAGGGCCAAGAAGTTCATGATGGACATGTTATATAATGAACAGAAATGCATTAAAAAGGGGGGGAGGCTGCTTTATAGCAGAAATCAAGTGTTCCTTGTGATTTCAGAAATGGGAGTACTTGCGCGTATGAAATACCTAGCACCTGGGAGGTGGAAGGCTCTGTTTCTGTAAAAGCTGACCTTAATCTTCTCTGACTTCTGGGAAATATTTTATTTCCTTTTATTGAAAAAAAACCACAACTTAAACTTATACTATCAAGGTATAGGGTCTTACCCTGTTCTCGGGTACCCTGCTGTATCAAGTAAACTCTAGCAGCTGATTGAAATCATTTAACTTGTATGCAAAAGATTAGGTTTTGCGCTCTCTGGGAACGGTGCGTCAGAATGATTCCCACTGCTGGTATTTGGTGCTTGTGGCATTTTCTGCTGCACAAACGCTTACCTGTGGGACTTCTTGCATGGTGGTTAAACTTGAAAAGAGAGTAGAGAAGGTATGCCTTTCACTGCACAGTTTTCAAGGGAAAACTGGCTGGAAAAATTTAACTTTTCACCCGGCAACTTTAGAGTTGAACCGTGTCAAGAACGAACATTTCATACCACACGTTACGGCAGGAAAGCCTACAGTATAATCACTCAGCTGGGCAGCTGAACTATGTCAAACATTTGGCAGAACAGAAAAATAAAGACTGCGATGGGGAATTTCATGTGGGCAAATCGATGCATGATAGAAGAGTCACTATTCTCTTCGAAGCTGTGCTCAGAAGCTATGCTCTTGTAATCTTACAGTATGAGATGATTTCCATCAGAAGGCAGACTGGTAAATTAAATTTATCTTTACTTGCCTACCCAGGAGAGTGCTTTTTGTGTCTGGGTGAAAAGATGGTGTTCCTGAATCGTGGGGTCTGTACTCCAGAAGCATCATCTTCCAGAGGGTCACTGTCCTAGAGGGCATCCATCCTATTTGACTCAATGACATTTGGAGGGCAGCGTTGAATTTAGCTTTGTTTAGGTTAAAGAAAAAAAAAATTCAGAGAAATGAATAATTGAAAAAAACCACCATTATGCAAACAGTGTAACTTTTTGGGGGTTCTGGATGTGTCACAGAATGTCTTAATGATGAATGTTTATGAAAATCACCTTCCTAAGTGGCCAGATAGATTGACTGCAGCTTTCTGTAGCTCAGGTTGTGGGAAGAGACATGCAAACCCAAATCAGACCTTCAAAAGTCCTTGCCCAATATAAGATGTTTGTACCCAGTTGTGCTGCTTTTTTCACTGTGATTTGTCCAGTATCAGAGCACATAAAAGTAAGATTTACTTTGGTGTAAGGTCTTGAATGTCATTGAGATGTTGTGCTTAACTGAATGGTTTATCTTTGAATTTTAGTTAAAACAGTACATTAGGTTTAAGTATAACAGTTTTCTTAGACAACTTTAAAATTATTACCTCAAAAGAGGATTTTTTATTTTTGTTTTTATTTTTTCCAAAATGATGAGTTACTCAATTGCTGTGTTGTGGCCCTTTAGAAAACTCAAACTGTTAGTTAAGAAAATATTCAGGTCATTCCTATAAAAATAACCCCCATTTTTTCTTTTTGATGAAATGAAGTTTGTTGAAACTGCTGGCATTTGGTGGACTGAAAGAAAAAGTAGGACTGAAAAAATATTTAATCTAAGTTGTAAAGGAGCTTGGAACCACACCACAAGCATCATAATTAACTTTAATAATTATAAATGTAAATGCAGACAAGCCACAAGGTTTTAATGGTGTGCCACATGCTTCTGCTAATTATTTTAGAGTTTGGACACATTCAGTGCCAGCTAATTATAAACCCTGCTATGGAAATCATCTGTTTATATTAGACTTATTGATCTCTAGTGTTTAAGCAATATGAAAAGGGAAATCTACAATGCTGTACCATCTGCTTTGTATTCCTAATTGCTTTTAAAGAATCAAATATATAAATAGTCAGCTTTTTATATGTTGGGCTTCAAACTCATTCAAGAAACATGTTTTGCAAATCTAAGCGAACACGAAAAAGATGGAGCATTAATAATTTCTCTCTTCCCCTCCAACTTTTTGCATCCTTGGGTCTCTGCAGTTCACTGACCTCAACATGGGAGAACAAAACATGCGTGTCCCAGAAGTCCCACATATTGGTCAAGCCAGCTGAGAAGTTATGCAGTTTATCATTTACATCTTTTAATTGCATATTTTCTTTTACTCCTTGCCATCAAACACACCTTATGGCCATGAACATTTCTTGTTATTCCACTTAATGGATACACAAGAAAAGGGGAAGGGAAATTAATGTTCAAACTAACGATCACCTCCTCTGGGAAGTATTTGGCTTTATGGCAGATTAAGCCTATTGGGCTGCATGATGGGCGTTTGGTTGGGGGGGAGGATTCAGTCTTTGGGGTTTTTTTGTTGTTGTTTCTTTTTTTTTGTTAGAAGTACTGCTATTATGGAGTTCTGCTATTTCACAGTAATTTCTTCATAAAATTGCTGATTTTCATGCCATATAAAATAACTGTTTTCAGTGCTTTAACAGCTTGCAGTGTGACTTTTACTGGGGATAGTCTATTTTGTTAGGTATTTACTATTCGTTGACCCTTCAAAATTGCATTAATAAAAGGTGATGCATTCGGAGTGCTGCTTGGTGCTTGCAGCGCTCCTAGGAGGTGAGCATTCCCTAGACCCATTTCACAGATGGAGGAGACAGGAGCAGAGCTGAACTGTTTTGTGCATGAAAACTGTAGGTATTCTCAACTCTTCAGCCCTTGCTGATGTCTTGTCCTCTAGACTTTCTGTTCTGCTTTTGCAGTTCTTTTTTGTGCACAGAGCATTGGAGAAGTTTGCTTTTTCTAAAGTTCGAATTCCTAACTCAGCCTCATTGTTTTGCTGGCCCAAGAGAAAGTGTCTCATGACAAGGTTCGACACTTTGGTTACATAATGATGTTACTTCTGGAGGAATCCTGCAGTGGACATAACAAGGAGAGCAAAGATCCTGAAGTGTTTCTGGTGTGAATTGCTGTAACTCTGCAACTTGTGAAGCCCACGACGTTACAACAATTTGCATAGAACAGGAGTGTGCCCTAAGAATTGCCGTCTTTTTGACAAATTGAGAAACTGGGCCGGATCCCCAGCTAGTGTCAGTTGTAGTAGCTCTACTGAAATCCATGGAGCTGTGCCAGGCTGCACCAGCTGGGAGTCTGGCAATAGCCGTTTAAAATTAAACAAGTTAATGCACTTGACTGCTGCAGTTAAGAGGTCCTGAACCTCCGCTGCTTTGCCTATTGAGAAGTTGCTTATGCCTGCTTAGATGACTCAACTGCCCTTACACCCCAGTTTCACAGCCGTGCTTTGCACAAGGCGTAAATGTTTACGGTGGGGCACAGTGGAAGAGAGTTGGTCCTTAAAAACACACCTAAGAGCTGTGTTTATGGTGTGGATCACTCTTTTGCTTTTTTTTTTTTTTTAAATGATGTTGTTCTGTTCCCTGTGTGTGTTAAACTGCTCTGCTTAGCCTGGCACTTTGGAAGAAAAGTCTGCCACACATGGCTTTTCTAGTGCACGTGCACACCCTTATTTTAAGCTCTCTGTGTGTACATTGGTAGTGCAGGCTTCTATTATTATCTGAGTTTATAATAATTAGGGCTCCTGGTTTTCTGCAATGCAGCAGGGAAAGAAGTGCAGCTTCAGTTTTCTATTGCTTTAAAATTCAGGCTTCTTCCCAAAAGTGAGGTACCAAATGAAGAAACAACATTGGAAAAGGCTTTTGAATGACCTTTCTAGTAAATCCCACATTTACAGTGAACAATGTAATTTGGAAGCTTTTAGAGAGCTAGCCAAAATCCTGATCTGTTTTTCAGATAATTATCTTATTTCCTGTTAATCCATCAGCATAAACAGTAACACTGAGAAGAACCACTGGCCACATAGCAGTATTTATACTCTTGGTGTTGGGGAGCAAGTAACAAGAGTGTGGAAAGATGGGTTCCTCTTGGTGACACTTGGTACAGGGCACACTGTGACAATCTGGGGTTTAGTCTGGCAGCATGCAGTGGGCCAGTGCTTGTGATGCTACGCGGAGAGAAAAATATATCAATAGTCTAGGAGACTTTTATCTTGGGATGCATTTTCTAGTGCATCTAGCATCACTGTATCTTCCCTAATAAAAACCAGGCCTCCAGAGGAGGCCACCGCAGGGTGGAATAAGAGCAGGTGTCTTCCTTTCTGAGGATGGGTATAGGAAGGATTATGGTTTTTTTTTTCCATTCACGACAAATATAATTATTATGAGCTACTCTTGTTCAGGTCCCCTCTTGGAAATCATCAGCTGAGTCAGTGATGATCTGTCTACGTGTGCTGTTTAACTTTTCCAGAATGTAAATGTTATACCACTTCTGCAGTACTTTCAGAGGGCTCTTCTGGTGCCATTAGCATTTTAACATTATTATTAAGAACTGGATTACTCACTTTGTACCTTCTGATGGCTAGGAAAATGAAAGTGGAATGTCAGATGTAATTAGGAGAGATGGCACCTACTGTATTCCCCCGACTCCTTTTTTTGTTGCCTTCCCATATGACCCTCATTGGAAGTCAAACCTGCAGTAGTCCTCAATGAAGTTATCATTGATGAAGCTTCTGTTGTGAGCACAGCTCTGATGTGGTCTAGATTACTTGGGGCTTTTGAAGATCACGGAAAGCACCTAACATTTTATCAAAAACGGTCTGTGTGCAGAAAATAAGAAGCAAATTAATTACGTAGTTTTATTGGACAAGGAAAGAACAATTATGTCCTTTCAATAGCTTTCAGCTATAGCTCTAGGTACTGTGATGTTAAATAATTTAGTCTTAACTTGCCAGAGGTGGGGTTTATTACTATTGCAGAAGCAAAATTTGATGGAAAAAGTTCTCTGGCTCCATTGGAGGTGGAATCGGTTGGTTTTTGATGCTGCTCTTGTCTGGACAAAAGGAATTTGCTTTACAGATGTAGATGGCAGCTGAACACTTTGACGTGTTATAACCTGTAATTAATGCATCACTAAGATCGAGACCGTCTGCCCCCATTTGTTTTCCACTGCTTTGGTATTACATCCCACCATGTAAAGATTACATGAGTCATCGCCCACTCAGCCAAAACATAGGTGTCCAATGTATAACCTAGAATGTAAGATTACTGCCTAAAAGCTCTGCCAGAATCGCAGTGATACCGCAAACCCGGATAGCTTCAACCATGTTGTAACTACAAGGCTTTGTAACCTCCTAGGGTGAGAATATGGTACTTTGGTATGATGATGTATCAGTCTCGTTGCACCTGAACATCATATTCTCTTCAGAGTGAGTAGATGGGCTTTACTGTAGAGACCGTCATAAAAGCAGTAAAAACTCTTATTTTTGGCAAGCAGAAGCTGTTTAAGAACCAAACTAAACTGCTGTAAACCAATAATTTTAAGGAGGAGTAAAACAGTGCTAACCTGCATGGCAAGATTCAGCTGATAAACTGCAAAACGGCAAAGACATTAAACTCCCCTAAGATAAGGGTTATAATAGGAACTCCAGTGACCCTCCAGTACAGTGGGGCTTCCGTGGTACTATAATTAGGGTTATTACGATGAAGTCAGGCATATAAATGTTAACATTCTGCTCATTAAAATAGTTCTTTTCAGAGAATTAAGGATTCTGCATTTTACATTCATAAAGTGAATAATATAAACTTAACTTGCGGTTTCTTTGATTATGTGTTGGAAAGAGTTAAAATTCTCTATGTAGATCACTGTAGTTTTATTATGTAAGATGACCTTAGGAACTGTCATCCCCCTTGAATTTATACAAAGAATTCAAAGTAAAGGTTTTCTAGGTTACACTTCTTTTTTCAACCCTTTGTCCTGTCAGCTCAGTCCTAGATATCTTCATCTGCCGACATGCCCAGATGTGCAATGAATGTTGATTTGAGCTGGCCCCTCAACCCCTCCCTGCTGGTGTCATTAAAACCAGGGAGGTAGCTGCTCCCCTGGCATCTTTGGCAAGGCTTGGCTTTACACTGCGGACTAAATTATTGATGAAGAGCACTTCTGTCGCAGTGTGTTTTACCCACCTTTAAATGAAACAGTGCGGATAGAGCTGTCATTGCCTCCTCACTCCCTGCAACTTCTACATGACATTTATGATGTGGTTCAGATTGCACTGAAGCAATTAATTTCCAGTAGAGCCTGCACTCAGAATGAAGTTCCCTGACAATTACCAAGGGCTGGTTTTTCAGTGAGCATACCACACAGTCATTGATACAGTATACAAAAGAAAACATCACAATATACCGTTTGTTGGTCTTTTTTTCTGAATCTGATGCTTAGCGTCTGAACATCCTTTTCACACCAATACCTTTTCTTAACAATGTGGATGAAACCTGGTGTTCAGACCCATGCTTCGGGCCTGATCCTACTGTGCGCTGAATGCCCTCAGATCCTGCTACAGTCAGTAGGACCCAAGTTTTGCCATCTGTTAAGAAAAGCCTTACCAAAAATGCCTGTCATTTTTGGTAAGAGACGGCCAATATCTTCACATCAGACATCTGTCTGCACCTGGAAGCAAAGCCTGTTTTTTAATTCTGCATTCAGCCATTAAAATGCTGCTGGTGCTATAGGAGCTGTTACTTTATATCTTTTCCAGGTGCTGTCTGAATAAAAGGATAGACTTTTCTGTAAAGAAGGTGCGCTCCTGGCTTAGGATTTGTGTAGGATAAAGAATGGAATAGATTTTGTTTATATATGTTGTTTCTCTCCTTCTTAACAGTCCCCCTAAGACCTTGATAACTGAGCTCGTCACACAAGCCATCTGCCAATCTGTGATGAGGAAGATTTTTGTCCAGGCTTGGGATTGATAACCTGTTTTATTGCAGAAGGGAACAGTGACCTGAACACGGGATTATACCTGCTACTTCTCTTGAAGTGGAGCCACCAGCTTCCACCTGAGTAGCTACCAGAGATGGACAGAAGTAGCCATGGTTTCGTATTTTAGTTGAAGCATAGTACAGCTTTGTCTTCCCTGATGACAGCGCTGTCAAACTAACATGGGGTGAGAATTTGAACTGGCACCTATGCATCAGGGTGATGGGCACTTTAGGAATGCATAGACAAAAATACAGACAGTATATTGATGGATAAACTAATGTGTGGACTTGTACTTACATGCTCAGGCTCAGAGGTGAATATTCTGACAACTGAAACATTTTGACACAAGTACTTATTAAGAAAATGTGTGAACTGGTTTGGATGAAATTGAATGTATCTTCACCCAGACCATGAAACAATCTGCTGGAGATTTGGAAAGACTAATGTAACTTGCCTTTCCTACAGTTCTGGTGTTCCTACTGTACCTCATGGGTTGGCAGTGTCAGAAGGTGACCCTCTGAAATGTGGTCTGATGTGTTTTGCCTCAGGAGGATCTCTGTTGTGAGTACTAGGCTCAGCAGAAATACATGGATTTAGAACTTTAAGCATTCCCTTAAAAAAAAATGTAGCTGTATTGCAGTTGTCTGTGATTTTTTTTTTTTTTTTCCAAATACATGAGATTTAAATTTCATTTGAGGAAGGGGCACTGGAAATAAATCCAGTAAAGGGATTTTTTTTTCTATGGCACATTTAGGTAGAATGAAACTAGGAGTTCTCAAAAACACCCAGTGCTCCTTCTCCCGAAACCTGATTTAGATTAGGGTTCTGGGTGGCAAAGCGTCTGAAATATTTTGAAGGAAGGGCTCGCCTCTTTCTGCCGACAAGGAAGCTCTTCTCCAGTTGATTCGTCTCTGTTTTGTGATAAGTGCTTGTGTGTGTGTGCATGCGTATGTGTAAATTGCATGAGGCACTTGAAGTTGTTGGTGTGGCTACATTACTGCAAACTGCCTTAAAATGTCTCATTAGTACCTATCGGAGGTCAGAGGAACTAATACTGAAATTGTTGGAATCTGAGTAAGATACTATGAAAAGTGAGTAGGGAATCCGGCGCGTTCTTCATATTTTAGTGAAGTTCCACTTTTAATGATTTTACCATCATTCTGCAGTTAAGGTTAAAAAGAAAGGCTTAGGGGATTCATTGCAGGATTATGTTGGAGAATGAGGGATGCTTATACAAGGAATTTGTAGGATAGCAAGCCGGCTTTAATGAGCGCTTCAAAACTCCTGTAGATATTTATCAGTTCTCTTTGGTGAGACATGAGGAAGGTCTTCTAACTAAACCACTCACCTTGAAGAATCATGCTGCCTTTGTCCACTTTTGTCCAACATTTCATCTGGTTAGGGACAGAGTTTTTTCTGCCCTGGATCTGATAGCACAAATACCCAAGTCTCTTCACTATGATGTTTCAAGTTTGGCTAATTTAGTATCAAGATTTGCATCTCTGCCAGGACAGTGTATTTCACTCTGGACACCTGCAATAAGCTGTACTGGCACACTGTACTAGCTGTGTTTACCTTACAAATCCTTTACTGATTTGTCTAGTAGTTTGCTCGTAAGCGCGTTGGTTTGCCTATTGTGGTTTTAGCAGTAGATGCTAAAACAAGATAGTATATGGAAAATTCGGTTTGTCGTCACTTTCATTTCTATTGTCTCACTGGTGGGTAGGCACTAGTAATGGACTAAATTTAAAAAGGTTTGGAATTTGGTTAACTATTAAAAAACTGTGAATTCATCAGTTGTTTCATAAGGCTGATGGGCTATTGAGCAGTCTTCCTCTGGGCATCGGCATGTCGATGGACAGCAGGTGAGGTCCATACAGCTGAACAGCCCTGCTCTCCAATGCTCACATGCCTCCCCGTTCCCTTTGGTAGCCTGCCAGCCCTGAATCCAAACAACCTTAGGTCTCTACACAACCCGTTCTTGAATTGTTTTAAGCAAAAAGAAGGAATCAATGATCTTGTCTCTGCTCCTATGTTTTGAGCAAACCAATTTTTCTGCTGTTTCTTTTTTTTGGAGGGGGAATAAGGTGATAGACCTGTTCCCCACTGAGTCCCTCTTTGGAGGGATGTATTTCAGGTTGTGTACTGCCAGGTCATTTCACTTTTTTTTCTGCAGTAGATTGAGAAAGCCCCGGTCTTGCTACTTGTTCTGCAAAATGCACTGGGGATGAAATGCCTCAGAGAAGACTTGATTAGTTTAGTCCCACTCCTTCCACCCCCTTTTTTTATTTCTTAACTAAATCAGGAATTTATCATCATGCCTATTTCTGCAAACTAGTTTTGTAATGTAAGCCCGATATAAATTTTTAATGTAAAAACACACCCTATCAATCAGCATTTTAAAACTCCAGTGTCCGTATTTAGCAATCTAAATGAAATTGCTTTATTTTCAGAGGTTCAGGGACCTATGATGGACAAGGTATAGAAGGAAGGGATCACCAAGTGGTTGAAGAAATAGCGTAGCAGCACATGGCATAGATGGAAGTTGAACTTCCCAGAGGTGTGCAGTGCCAGGGCAACTGAGGCAGCGATGACATTAGGAGGTAAGTACAGGCTGGTGCCCAAGAGAAAAGGATATGGATAGTTTTGGTGGGTCACGTGTGTGGACAGACACAAGCCATTGGGGACAGAAGGTTTGTGGTGGTGGTGGTGAGTGGGAGAGAGTTAGGGTAGAGTTTTATGGAGGAGGGTTTGGTATAGGAGGAAAGTGTTAGGAAGACGGTATAGATTTGGAAAAACACCATGTTTTACCATACTTGAAGTGATCTGTGTGCACAGAGGCACAAGCGTGGGGAGGTACTTCCCACTTCAATGCTGAAATTCAGAGGGGGCAGTGGAAGAAGGCTGGGTGCTGCTGAAAAGAGAATGCACTGTCTTGAATTAAATGTTGATCTTGTCTGCTGAAGCTGGAGAAAAGTAACTATGAAAGAGAGATTGATTTAGGTCAAAAAATATATCAAAATGATATATCAAATATATAAACTTTAAAATATCTACAAAAATGCATATATCTGACTTAGGGCATGTGATTCTTTACCAGTCTTACCCAATACAAGTTGGGAGTCTGAGCTCTAGATTTTTTAATAGGACAGGCTGAAATTTCTTTTTGAGTGAAAGTTCATATATTTAAATACAAGTGAACAAATTCCCTTGTCTCCTGGAGAGTTAGGACATGACTCTCTGCTCTGTTGTAGTGCTTTTCTGCTGGTGCTGCAAATATGCTTTGTACAAGTGTTAAAAAATGCTGTTACGAAGCAGAGAATTAGACTTCAGTATGTAAAATAGGGAGATGATGCAGAGCAATTTGAGTAGGAAATCCTGGGACATTAGCGATGCTCCAAGTGCAAATTTTAATATGGATTTAACTGCAGAGCTGCTACTGAGGCCTCCATAATGTTATTTTAAGGTTAATTTGGAAACCTCGTTTGCCGTTTTGGCTGCCTAACAGCCACTGTCATTAGTGAGAGTCGCATGGTTGAGTTCCAGTGCTCTGCTCTGAAAATCTCCCTCTCTACAGTTGTTTATGTACATAGAAATAAATGAGCAAATAGACCATTCTTTGAAAAGACGATTTTGTGTATAATAACGTGTTAATGTTTTAATCCAGTCATCTGTACTCCCACAAGGCAGGCAAAGGAGCTTCAGATCTGAGTTCTGAACCTTTTCTTAATGACAGATTTCTTTGGTCAGAAGCAAGTCAAGCTCTCCCTTTGTCATCCTGGCTTATTTTTCAGTCTTGCTGTCTTTCCACAAGACAGCAGTGAGAGATTGCTATGAAACTAATTAATGTCTGACAGACAGATCGAACCAAATATCCTAAGGATTCAGAGTATAGTTCATTCCCCTTTACAAAACAGAATACCACAAGGCAAGAAATATATAGATGACATTATTATACTAACAAATAGCTGAGGGAATTTTCTTGCTCATTTTATCCAAATTAGACAATTTAAGACAATTATGGTTAAACTCCTCTCCCAGGCTGCAGCTCAGTTACCTTGATGTGTTGGTAGTTGTAAAGAGATACATATGAAATATTACCTAAGAGGGAAGCTGTGTGCTTTACTGGACCTCTATTGTCTCTCGGAGTGCAACCACAAGGGAGAAATAAGGGTCATGTGTCATATATGCATAGCCAAAGTATAGAAGATTTATGACTTAGTGAATATGTAGATATGCTAGTGTTCTTGACCAAACTGTGGAAGCTGTCCTTGAGTGTGTCTGAGGTTTTACAGTTAAAAAAAAAATACTTCAAAGCAAGAAAGAGACAAACAATTATACACACGCAGTCTTGGAACACTTGGGCAGTGTTCTCTGCAATCGCAAAAATAATGACTGCTCATCCTAGTCTCTTGGGGGAAAATTTCCATATTTTTGCTTTCGAGGCACTTTCAAAGCCATTTACTGCCATAATTCATACACCGCTGGATTAAGAACCATATGCCTCTTAAAATCAGCAAGAGGCTATGTAGTGGATTTGCTGATTTAAGGAAAAGGAAAAAATAAAAATAAAATAGGCAGATTGAGACCTACTTTTACTTCAAAGGATATAATAATACCAGTTTGTAAGTCCACTCATTAAGAAACAGTTCTAAATTAACGAGATAGGGTGACAACAAAAAATATCAAACTCCAATATGTTGACCACTGCATTTGCTTTCTATACTTAGTGTAGTATCTTTTGGTCAGCAGCTATCCATAATTGTTGACGGTACATTCAACATGAGTTGTATCCAGAGGCTTAAGCAGTGCTTGTGGATCAGGAGAGCAACATTTCATCTGTGAAACAGACATCGTTCTGTCAGAACTAAGGGATGGTCCTGTGATGTTAACTGTGAGTGATCACAGTTTGCTACATTACGTTACAGCTTGATGCTAATTCACTGTACTTTTCAGCAGAACATGCACTGATTTCACTGTTTAGCAGTAAAACACCTTTCACTAGTGTTATTACTACCAGCATGTCTTTTAGATTATCTAGTCTGTTGTCTGGAAATTCGTCTCTTTTTGGTCTGTGCTGGCTTCTCTATAGTGCAGCTCATGGAAGTTCTCAGAATCCAGTATGTCTCACACATCTGTATATCAATACTCACCGTCTCTGCAATCGCAAAGAAAACTTTTCAAGTAAGCAGCTCTTTGTCTGTGAGCAGCATGTGAACGATGGCAAAAGTGACTGCCTGAGTCTGCAGAGAGCCTGAAAAAATAGCTTAAAAAGGGTTATGTAAAGGTCCCTGATGAACTTCAAAACACAGCCATAATCTTCTCATTGTTAATGGTTGCAGCAGATGTATAGCCCATATAGTCATAATCCCTGTACATGGCAAGGAGATGGGGAGAGGTGCATTGGCATAATTGGCAACTGCCGAAACCAGTAAAACATTCAGAGTTTTCAACCAAATTTGAAATTATTCCTAATCTTTTCTGCAAAGGGAGGTGGAAAGAAAATGTACTCAGTCTTCATCATCTTGATTGCTTTTTCTATTTAAAACCATCTGTCCCAATGATAACGTCGTTCCCAGCAGATAACATGATAGTAACATAAAATCAGTGTCAATGCAAAGAACAGGGATGCAGATATGGTATTTGTATTTTCTTGGCTAAATTGTAGTTATTAACTTTTCCTAAATTTGTTGCTGAATTTTCTGTAACAGGTTTTTTCTGTTTATTTATTTGCTGCACCAAAGCACTATTAAAGGCAGTTTTGCTACTGCTTAACTTACACCTCTCTTGCATCAAAATAGTTTCTGATGTTTTGACCCCTTTCTTACTGGACAATGTCAGGACACGTAGATACACAGAAATGAGAAGGTGCATTCCTCTTCCCTTTGTGCTGGTCATACTGCGGCTGGTGGTAGGAAATGGGGAGCGGGGAATATGAAAACATGATGGGAGTTGTGTCAGTGCCGGCTGTGTCACTCTAGTAAGGACCACTGCTCAGTCCGCTGTTGGTTTTTGGGACAACACAGCAACTTGTTTAATACAGAATTTTGTAGAATGAACCTTGTTTATATCCCTCTTTAGTTTTAGTGCCTGGGTAACAGCTCTCGAGGAACATTTGCAAGAAGTTGCATTGATTCCTCATTTCCCATAAGGTCCCAGCTGGTGCCTTTCATCCTATTTGGGGCAATGTAATTCAGGAAAGGTTTGGATCAGTCGGACACAGTTTAGAGGAGAACAAGGAGGATAATCGGAACCCCAGAAAATGTGTCCCACAAAGATTAAAAGAAATGGGTTACTGAGCCTGAAGCACTGATGTCTGGAAGGGAGTAATTGTTCTTTTCATATGTGTAAAAGTCTGCTCTCCCTGTCCGTGGCAATGGGACTGAACGGAAACTAGCACGATTCAGGCTGGATTTTAAAAAAACCTTCCTGGTCAAGGAGGTTATAGCATCACTGGAGTAGGTTGCTGGATTCTCTTTTACTGTGTCCTGCTTGGAACTGGGTAGACAAACATCTGGTAGAAAGGGTGTAATTTGCTTTCAAAGGGAAAAAGACCTTTATGTCTCACAGTCTCTTCCCACCGTATGATTCTGTGTATCTCCATGCAGTTCCTAAAACTGCTGTTGGTAAAGTATATTATTTTATTCCTG
>NW_009648550.1:2901541-2943334 GCF_000708025.1 Charadrius vociferus | reverse complement strand
TGCTGAAAGATTATATGAATCAAGGAGAATTTCCTACTTCCCCTTCTTTTCCTGGAAAGATGCTATCAATAGGTGGAGAATCTCGTTGCAAAACACTTGGTTTGAGAAAAGGCTATTTGTTTCCTGGGAATTTTGTAAGGGCCAACAAGTTAAAAAGCATCTAGGAGAGGAAGATCTCAGGGATCTGGGAGGCAGGACTTGACTGCTGTTATTATATATCATGCCCCAACATGGATTGACGTGTTGTGTCTGTCACATGGGCCTGTAAGTGTTTACAGAGCAAACCATAGTTCCTTAGAACAATCTGCCTTTTTTTTTTTTCTCCCCCTGGACCAACAGGAGGTCATGGCCTAATTGTGTCCTAAACACTCTGCTTTCTTGTGTTTCAGCCTTTCAGAAATGAATAGAAGAGGGTCAAAGTGTGTTGTGTTTCAGTGTGTTTGAGGCTTGCCCTACAAATGTAGAGCTGAGAGAGAGTTTAGCTTAGAAAATTAAGCCTTTTGGTTTTTTTAATGAAAAAGGGTAGCTACTTTTTATTCTTTGAAGGGTTTGTAAACCTCTACATCTGCTTAAGGGAGAGCTTTTTCCTCTGTTAATCTGGGTGAATCCTGAATGGGATTGAAATGGGGCTCAGGCCCAATGGTGTTAGTCATTTTTCATCATTCATTTCTTCTTTTGAGGTCTTAAAATTTTCACACAGAAACCTGATCTAAACCTCCAGTTGCCTCCCTCCCCTCAACAGATGCATAGGAAGTCTGAGAATATTGATTGAATAAGCCCCCCAAATACATGCCTTGGAATTCACCTTTTACTCCTGTTTGAAAGAGCAAACAATCACATGCCTGCAATAATGTAAATTTTACTTTCATTATGACCGTACTCTCATAAGCTAATTACATTTCAGACACAAAGCCTGTCAACTTTCCTGCTCCATGGTGATAAAGGAACCTGCTGGGTAAAATCGCCACCACTCATGTGTTATTTCAGGAAATATTTAGCTGACTGTGGGAGAGAGTTCTTGTTTTTGTATTGAAGTAAAGAAACAAACCAAGAAAACTCTAGTAGATTTATAGTAAATGTAAGTGGCTATAATGATCAATATGATTGGACAACATAGTTTAAAATTAATCATAGTCTTTGTTTAAGGAACCTGTCTGGTTTTGCCTTGCATGTTTTTTTTCATATTTATTGAGAATACTGACTGAAATTGAGACCCTTTCCACTGGGATTTAAGGTAGCATGTTTTCCTTTGCAGCCAGGGTGTGCTGGAGCTGTTCCAGAGGAGTGCTGCAAAAGCAGTTTAATTTCCTTCCAACTATTTGTTACTGCTGATGTCCTAGAAGTCATCACCCTAACCAGCTTAACCAGCTGTCTGAGGAGAAAAAAACCAATCAGTCCTGCATTTTAGTGCTAGTACAGCCAACTTAGTTTTGAGATCTGTTTTAACTAGGCCATATGATTTCCGCCCCCCCCCCCCTTTTTTATTTTTTGGTTTTTTTTGTTAAGTAAATGAAAGCACTCACAGATTTGGATTTGCCAGCTGAAATGTGAAGGTGGCAACTTGCAGCAGAAGGGTGGTGAACAGCCAAACAAGCCAGGGCTGAAGGCAGCATCTTTCACTGCATGGTCCTTTCTATAATACGCTTCTGGGTGGATCATAAAGGCGCTTCCAGAGGTAGGTTTAGAGGCCCAGCTGACAGGTGCTAACTTGTTTAGCTGCTGTGCCTTGATTGCATTTGATTGTGTGCCCATAACCGGAGCAGATTCCAGAAAGCAGTCATATTCTACTTACGGCAAGTTCCTTATGCAATACATCATGCTTTTGGTGTGTAGCTTGGCCTTGGTGCAGTACTCGGGGGAAGGAGTGAACACAAATGAGTGTGAATGATGTTTTGAGGAGAACTGGTGCTTTCTTGCCTGACCTGGGCCGTGTGATGGACGTATTGTTGTTTTTGTTGCTTTTAGTTTTGAGCTGTGATTTGGAGGAGGTACCCACCCCTCAAGGCCTAGCGTCATAGCTTCTGTCTCACTCTACACCTGGACATGGGGCTGAGGAGCTACAGATATGTCTTGCTGTGTTCTCTGAAATGGGTGGAACATCAGTGCTGTGGGAAAGGCTGAGAGATGAGAGTGAATGGAAAGAGAGGGGTGATGAATTTTTATTTAACTGCCCCCAGTAAATGAACACCAGATACTTAGGAGGATGCCCTTTCTACTCAAGAAGCAGCTGATGTGAATCATTCTTTCTGAGCAGCTGTCACATCACAAGTTACTAAACATCACATAATTCTCATTCAATTTAGCAGAACTAAGGATGATATAAGATCAGGGAGGTTGAACTTGGCTCTGTTTAACGTTAAACCTTTGTTGATAGTTTCAAATCCTCACCAGATTTCATCATGCTGCTGATAACCTGATATCCAATAACTTCAGCTTCATAAAGGCTCTGTTGGTAGAATGAAAGTCCAAATGCACAAGGGCATGGTTCTTCAGTTATCTGGGTATCTCACTTAGTAAAATCAATAGAAACTGGTGTTTCGGTAACTATATGAATGTGTCCATAATATGTAGCAATGTGCAAGTATGTGTCCAGATGTTTAATAGACTCAGTTGGGGTGAATGGTATTTGGGCACTTGTCTGGAATTACTGCTGTGTGAATTACTACTTCATGCTTTTGGTCTGTCACTAATGAAATTGTGTGATGCACATCCCCGTTCAGAGTCCTCAAAGACTGTGCGCAACCTGTATCTCCCGTAAGACCTCTGACTCATATGAAAATAATATGTTGGCCTTCCGCGGGGTTTTTTTCATGGAAATGGTCACCCTGGAAGGTCTGCATTGCAATGATATGAACATACTCATGGGCACTTGTCAATCTCCTAACCTTTATGCTTTGAAATATCCACTGGAAAGGATATTGATTTCTAGGATATGGTGATTCAGACCCTCTGCTTTTCTGATTAACATGCCACTACCTTCTTCAGTGGAACAACATGCAGTTATGTTAGTGAGAATCTGTCCCGAAGGACTAAGGAAGTAGGAGTGTAAAATAAAGTTTTACTCTCATGATATTAAATAGCTTCGTCCTTGGAAAAGAACACAAATACTCCTTCATATATGAAATGAGCCTGAAAGTTTAGGTAAATGTGGAAGTATCCTGTTAAGTAGTGCTTGGTTGAACACTTTTTTCATGAAATAGTTGTTCTTTTGAACATACTTGGTATTTTGAGAGGAAATGGTGGAAATGGTGAGGACACAGTAGCTTAAAAAAACCCTAATAGTGAAAAACCCTAATAGTGCAAAGTAATTTTTTCCATACATTTTCATGAGTATTTTTATTATGCATTGCACACATCCTAAATACATAATTACATGCTGTCTTGGCCAATTGAGTAAATAATACATATTTTTTTTTAAAAAAAATGAATGAATATTTAACAAGTGGATTGCAATGGCTTCAATGTGGGGAACATAATATGGGTTTTAAAAACCTGCCTAATTATGCACTTAACCAAGACATGAGGACAGTTCTTCTAGAGCCATTCTGGCCTGTCAAGTAAATAATATGCATTTTAGAAAACCAGCTAATTATGGATTTACCCACGGGACTGTAAAAGATCTGAAGATGCAGGTAAGTAATATGCGCTTTATAGCTAACCATGCACAGGGAATTTAATTTAATTAAAAACGTGGTAGGTAAAAAAAGAGAGAGTAAATAATGCCCATAATCTCTCAAAAGCCAGGAAATTCAAGTTAAGTTAGCTGCTGTGCCATCTTGAAAAAGTCAATATACCAGTGAGAAATATCCAAGAGTAGGATTCATCTGGGTGGAAGTATTTTTGTTGAGGGAGATCTCATTGCTTTCCTGGAGCTCTCTGTGGCTCAAAGCATCTCTTCTGGCTGTCAGGATTGCAGACCCGGGGCTCCTCTTTAAGATTACGTTGTGGGTTCAGGGGTATGGTGTGCCCAATGTCACATTTGTGCGTTTTTTCCCAGAGATTTTTATACTAGATACAGGCCTGACTAGGGAAAAAAAAAAAAAAAAAAAAAGAATGTAAATCTGGGTTCATATTTGTTTTTATTAATATGCATTTGCTAAGGCACTGGAGGATTTTTTGGACCTGCTTAGGGGATATGAAGATGACTTGCTGCAAGCTGGCATTATGCTCTTTCTGAACCACTAGAAAAGAAACACTAAGGCTTGAACACTCCCTCATGTGTCTCTTTTTGTAGTGAAAAGAAGGCAAAAGGTGGCATCAAAACTTTTAAAGAGTCTTGACTGTGGAAAACATTCTGAGCTTAATCCTGCAAAGTACTAAGAACATTGTGCATATTTTGGGGTGTCACTAGCCCTCTGTATACATGACTGCATGGAAATTCATCCCTGAGGAAGTCTGGCTGAGTTATGAAACCAAGGAAAACCAAATCTCAGGTGAAAGTATTAGGAGTGTTAACCAGGGTAGACGAGTACCGCAAGTGTTTGTTACACACACACACTTAGATGTACTTAAACCAGTGATTTCTTCACTGAAGGCCTTAACAGGTGAATCTGAAAGACTGCAGACAGCACATTTACTTAGGAAACAGTCGCTCAATAATAAAACAGTAAACAGTCAGGTAAGATGACACATCCTCGCCACTTTGCAAACAGTATACAAAGAATTTTTTTTTTGTCTTCCCTTTTTTTCCTAAAGTCTGAGAAACAATGTTGGGACAGCTAAAATGCACCAGTGTCATTCGTCCCGTCCCCCTCTCCCCCCCCGATTGCTGGGCGATGCACAAATACATTGTTTGACTTTTTTCCCCAGTTTTATACACCAAAGTTGTGTTCTGAATATAAATTCCTGCAAGCTATTGAGATCACAAGTATGAAATCTGAAACTGCTGGTTCTATGATGATAAAGGGACATGGTCTTTAAAAGAACCCATTTTTGCTGCAAGCAATGAACATGGTATGTGGAAAGAGACCTAGATTTGAAGTAGAGTTTGAAATGCTGCAGGGATTGCATTACATCCTTCTAACGCTCTTCTTCCTTGGTCAGATAGAGGCTTTTTTTTTCTTGTTTATGTGTTTACTTTGAGAATGTTAGATTGGAAAACTTACATTAACCCTTCTTGGCTTCCTTTCTTACTCCACCTTTCTCCACCACCCACCTCCCCAGCATTTACTGAATATATAGTTCTGTTTGGGATCTGAAGAACTATATTGTTTAGCCACAAAACCATCATCTCCAGCTTTTTCTCTTTCCTTAAGAATACACTATTCTTTTTAAAATGCAAAGTGGATTTGGAGTATTCAATTACTTACTGAAACCAGATACAGAAATTTATTATTAGGAAATCAAGTTTCATGCTAGGAGAGATTGGAGCATAGCCAAATTAACAACCTGGTTTGTATTTTAACTGTATTATGGTCTCACCATTCTGCTTCTGTTTCTCACAAAAAAAAATCCCAATAGCAGTGATCACTGCAAAAAAAAACACCCAAACCCACAAATGATGTTTACTGCTTAGAAATAGCTGCTTTTTCTTCAGATGCCTTGGAAAGCACAGGAGTGAAGTGAGCCAGTGGCAAGCTGTGAGGGTTTCAGGACCAAATACTGCAAACAAAACTCACCTGGAGCTTTTGAGGAGTGAAAGATCAAGACTGCAGTGAACAATTTCTTGCCAGCAATTGCCTTGACCGTTGGGTCACCACTGGAAAAATAATATGATAATCTTTACATTAACTTCAGTAGTTTTCTTTGTGCCAATTGCTCCTATTGTTGCTCTGCTCAGCTAAGCTGGCATGACAGGAGGTGTATTACTGGACTGCTTAAGAGAAGACTTGCTTGAGTTCTCAAGCAAGGTGAATAGGACTTGGAGAATCTGACAAAAATGTTTTATCTGAGCTGTTCTCTTAATTAAATTAGTCCCATTCCAATAGCCAGCTGAATAGTGATGTCAAGGAGGAGACAGCCACCTTACGAAACCTCTCCTGTAAAACTTACTGTATTTTTAGATTCTTGGATCCTTTCAGTGCCATCTGTAGCGCACGCATCACATTCTTCACCATGCCATTACCTTACAGAAGTAGATGAAGAATAAGAAATTATTTTATCTAGGTCAGAAAGGGAATATGCTGAGAAAACTTCTTTGTGAAGGGAGAAATCAAGCCATCGCACAACATTAGGGACTGCAAGACATTCATTTAATATTAACGATTTTAGTAGCAGCATGTCTGGATCATGTATCAACCAATGCTGATGTTATTGCTGGCTTAAAAAAATTCTTGCCTCAGCTTTGGGCAATTTAAAAAACACTTTTGGTTCCTTGCTTCTCTGATGGCCAAATCCTGCTCCCTCTGTCTGTTGCGGAGTTCTTCAGGAATTGGTCCCTTTTGCTGAGTGATTAAGACCCACAGGATTTGTCCCTGAGAACCTTAGGATGTGTGTGTGAAGGTTTGTGAGGAACGAATTTGTGGTGGTTTTTTCTTTAGGTTTCTTCCTAAGTACACCAAGAATTCGGAGGGAATTAGAATAAAATTTCTGTGGAATTTTCTTGAAGCAGAGGGGAGAGTTGTGCTTGCACAGGGCTTGACAGCTCTTGACAGCGCTGCAGAAAATGCAAAGATGCTGCAGAGCGGCCCGGGCTGTGTACCGTAGAGTGTGAGTGCCCTCTGCTGCTCCTGGACACACTGTACAGGCCAGGAAAGCTCGCTTTTGTTTTATTATTTTTAACAAAGGTAAAACCATCAAAGGTGTTACCCTTGTGATGCACAGTGAATGAGTACTGGTTGCACCAGATCTTTTTAAGGAACTGGCCATATTCTAAGTTCAGTCAGAGTTAGTGGTGTCAGTAGGCACTGGAATTTATTGAATTGACGCCTACTGTAAATATCATCATATTTTTATGAACATTTAGACTGGTGAGTGATTTCCAGAGCTGTAGTAACAAGCTCTGTGAATCTTTCCAGTATCTATATATAAATAAAGTGAAATGCTTTGAAGTACTTAAAAGTAAATTGTAATATATTCCCTTAGTGCTCAGGTCATTTATGGTCATAGTTCCAAACTCATTTATTTATAACAGAATTTAAAGGAAAAGAAAAATTTAAGCTTCTACAAAATCTAGTGAATCTATTTCAAACAAAGTATTTTAGCTATTAAGTATTCATATTATTTTGTGCTTCTCCATATAACTTATACTGACAGCAGCTTTTATGGAATACTAATATTCTCACACACACACATTACATAGCTAAAGCTACTAATTACAAATCACATTTTACACAAGCTTTGAAAAGGAAGCTCCAATACTTTGTAGACTATTCTTTTAAATAGCCTAGTACAATATTAAATAATCATTAGACAAAGATTATTATAAAATCGAGCTGCCAAATTAGTGACTGTGTTTTCTGTGGCCCTAATCTTTCATTTCTTCCTCAAGCAAAACTCCCACTGATTTGAAGAACACAAGATTTAGGTCTATCACAGCAAAGTGGAACATCCAGATGAACTACATTGTAGCTGAATACAGTGTATCAATATTATCTAGAAATCAGGTGCAGATTATATATTGGGAACTTGCAACTGGGAAACTTCATGGCTCTTTGCCTAGTGTTCTGAGGACATGAATAAGATCGGAAGTATCTTCACAGTTATTCTTCTGAATGTCAATGGGAAACAACTTTAAAGTGAATTCCAGGTTTACAATAAACAGCATATTGAAATCTGCTGTAAAAGACAGTTCTCCCGTTCTGGGGCAGCTGCTTCCATGGGACCCATGGAGAAATGCAGCCTGAGGTACGCTGTACTGAACAGAAGCAGCTTACATGGTATCTCATGGTGACCTCTTTTGATTCATCAAAAATGGCCCCGTTCTTTTCTTGTCCTGAGTTCAGCACTATTCCGGATAGAGCCTTAAGCAGTTTAAAGTGTCACCGTGAAATTAATGCTGTGAAAAATCAATAAAATTGTAATTTAACGCCACGCAAGTTAGCTCAAAGTGAATGTGCTGTAGAATTGACTGGAAGGAGCATCCCACAAGTAGTGCAGGTGGCACAATACATCTGTGCCTCCTGACACCTCGGTTCAAATATGTGTTTGTTTTTGTTGGCTCAGATCAGTATTTTTGCATGCTCTACACAATGATGTAAATCAGAACTAATTTAGTAGTCCCTACCCAAGAAATGTGTGTTGCAAAGGTCTGCAAATCAGGACTGAAGTGCCCTGACAAAGCTGTGTGTGGTAAATTCATGCACAGATATATCTTCCCTGTATCTTCTTCTGCTCCATGCTATTGTTCTTTTGCTTCCACAAGGATTGAAACTCACCTAAATCTTGAGGATAAATCAAATTCATAACCTTAAGTGGATATGCAATTCTAGAGAGAACAAGCCTGACAAAGACAGTGAGGCTAATACTATTGTAAGACAGCCGACTAGCCTAGGGGTTTCCTTTAATGTTACTTCTGCTGCTATCAGGCATTGGCACAAATTCAGACCTGGTACAGGCAGGAGCTCTTAAGAACTACATGAGATCCTGGGCTATTGAGAGTGCTTTTAGCACTGCTCACTTCGTTCATGGGGAATGTCAGCACTTCCTGCCCTAGGAGGTTGTAAAGAAAGTTGCAAATGTGTGGCCAGGTTGAAGGCTGGGGTGAAACTTGAACGAATGGTGTTCAAGCAAGGTCTGTGCTGAGAACTGGCCAAAACCAGGAAATGCTGTGATCATGGATGTTGGCATTTCTATGTGCTGGTAGGTGAGTAAGTACAAGCATGGAAGAGAAGCAGCATCTTATCTTAAAACTACTGTGTTTTTTACTTTCAATACCATACCGGGTAACTGAGCCGCCTTCATAATGCAAGTGTATTCTGTCTGTTTGGATAGCAGACCATTAGATCTCTTCATCTCGTGTCTTACACAGTCAGAATTTTAATAGCAAAACTTAGAACGGACATTTTTTGAGTATTGGGATTCAGCCCTTCATCTGAAATAGATGTCTGGATCCAGTCATTATTTAATAAGCTTGGCCTTTTTATACACACCATTTGTCTTTTCTGTTTAAAAGCATCTCTACAGGGAGTCATGGGTGATCAGGGCTCCCAAGAGCTACCATAATACTATGCCATGAATCATCTAGTGAACTGGCTATTCTTTAAACACCTTCCCCTTCATTTCTGCCATCCATCCGAGCATCTCATTTTCAGCTATGCAGGCTGGGGAGCAGGGCTCACGAGAGCTGCTGAGAATATGAGTCTATGAAATATCAGAGGTAGTTTCTAAGAGTGCATCTCACTCAGTATCACATAGTACTATAAACATTTCATATAGGATCTATCACATACTGTGTCTGACATTGATTTACAAGCTGTTAATATATTGCTGCTCTGGAACTGGAGAGAGTACAGTAAATAAACTAGACTAAGCCAAGCCTCAAAATGGGAAATAGTTGTTGCCTCTACTGTTACCAATTTTGTTGGCTTTTTGATGCCTCACAAAACTAAGGAGGTGGCAGACTACTGTTTGCGTTAGCCTTAATGTCAGAGTTTTCTTTTATGCATTTCCCTTTAGAAAAATGGGGTTTGAGCAGTCACAACATATGGTCTTGTAATTCCACAAAATTGTAGCTTTATTAACTTAGGGCAAATTGTTGAAGAAGAATTTTGGAAGCTCAGAGTTCTGTGCAGATATTGGAATGAAATCTGTACTTCTGCAGGAATGTCTATACCGATCTGAAGTTAGCATGGCACAGGGCAAGCATTCGCTAGAATGCTTTCAAAAAATAATGTCAAGGCAGAAATTAAGTACAAATTCTGGTTCATGTGCTCTGTACCTTTCCTGTCTTTCACGGAAACCCAAGAGCTACAGCTTCAGTAACTCCATCTATGTGTACCCCTTTCTGCATTTCTTCCTGCTCCGGTCCCTTGCAAAGACCAAATTCAGAATACTCATTTCACAACTATCGGCTGGCTTGTTTCTCTCCACCATCTTGCTTTCAAGTTATGTCCATGTGGGATGGCCCCATCCCAACCTAATCATTATAGAATCATAGAATCATTGTGGTTGAAAGAGACCTTTAAGATCATCAAGTCAACCGTTAACCTAGCACTGCCAAGTTACTACTAAACCATGTCCCTCAGCACTACATTTACCCATCTTTTAAATACCTCCAGGGTGGTGACTCTACCCCTTTCCTGGGCAGCCTGTTCCAATGCTTGACAACCCTTTCAGTGAAGAAATTTTTGCATGCTACCTTTTCCTAGATGGAAAGCGTGTGTAGTCTTCTGTCTTCCTGACTCCTTTCTAGGGCAGGGAGATTGTTTGACATGTTGTTCTCCAGCTTGAGTTTCCTTCTGAAATCGTCAGTCTGGGTTGTTCAGCAGCTTCTGTCCTTTTATGTGGATAGCATGAAGATTTTAAATAGCTACCATAGACAGGGTACTTCTGCTGTAGAATGAGAAGCAATCTTGGTGACTGTGAAACCCAAGAAGCCAATAGGCCTTATATGGTCCAGTAGCCATATAGAATATTTTTGGCTATTTTAAGCCCCCATAACACTAGGCTGACAATGCAAATTTGTAAGGATAATTGTATATCAATTTCATATGCATGTCCCTTTATTGAGAGGAAATATCAGAAATTAAGCCTTACAAGTATCCAGAAGCAATTATAAAATGAGTAGATTATAGTGGTTATACTGTAAATGGAAATTCACTGAAATGTCAAAGTACTTGCCATGAAATGTAGCAATAATATGATACTAAACACAATACAGAGAGCTTTCAAATATTAATACCTTTATTATTTTCTCTATTAATACTGATAAAGTTCAAACAATCATCACCAAGCTGATCAGGGGAATAATAATATCATTACCATCATCTGCTGGAGGGAGTTATAATGGTGCTGTCATTCTGTCCTACTGGAAGATCACTTATGAACCGAGTTAGATTCTGACATAAATCCCTGGAGGTAAATGACAGGACATTACAAGGCTCAGAGGATAATTGTAAACTTGCATGCTAATGACTCAGACTTGTAAAGATACCGATCATAACAAAACCGGTAACAAATAGTAAATTAATTTTTCAGCTTGCTTGGCACTGTCTGCTCAGGAAAAAAAGGTTCATTGTATTTGAAGGCTTAGTAAGCTTTGCTTGCTGTATTTATTCTACTATTATTTCTTTTACAGTGATCTGTACGTAATACCACCACTCATGGCTGGTTTATTTAATGACCTAATCAGCAGGCAATTCCTGGAGTTTTAACAGGATAGATACGCTTTTTCCTGCAGAAATGCCTGCTTTGCAGAGGAAGCTTCTGAGCTACTCAGACCAAGAGAACCTCTGACAGATGCAGATCAGTGCATAACTTGAATGTCTTCTAAAATCTGTAGCCACTGCTCTATCACATTGGGCCATGTTGAGGCTCTCTCAGAGTCTGCACATATGTCTACATATGGCTTTGCTGTCACATTCATAGTGAATACATATGGCTTTGCTGTCACATTCATAGTCACATATCAGCATCTAATCTGGAAATTCTGAGCCATGTCCTGCCTCCATTAATGTGTATGGTACCTAATTTTGGTCTTCGGTACGTCCATATATTTTCATATGGCTGAATTCCCCTCTCACGTTCACCGCCATGAATCTATCACATCTTACTGACTGCTCAGAGGACGTAACTTTGTCATCTGCTGAGCACTCTGCTTTTCATCAAAATGTATACCCTGTGCTTCTCTTTAAACCAGTGTGTCACAAGAGACACAGAAGGCGTATGCTTCATATTAAGCATGCATGCAAGTGCTCTCTTGGATTGGGAGCACAGCGCTTACCTTCTTGTGGGAACAGAGCCGTGCAGGTAAAAGAAGAAATTAGTCCTTCTATTTCTAGAGGCCACACAAAGAACACAATATGGCCTTTGTTGTTTATATAAACTACATGTGTGTCTATGGGGGATTTTCTTACTATGTTTATCTTCTCTTTCTTACCATGTTTATGAAAGATGGTCATAAAAAATGCAGAGAACAGAGTACAACTAGTCCTCTTTTCCCCCTCTTCAAAATAGATTTGAAAATTTTGCATTAAGACACACTAATATTTTTTTTTTTATGAGCTATCAAGATCTGCTAAACTTGGTTGCATCAATGACTGATTCTGTTAAAAAGAACTATATCAAAATAAGATAATTACAATAAAGAGAAGATGGATATATATAAACCATAATGTTACCTAAAGGTATAGGTACTCTTAAAGGAGCATACTTTGGGTGTCAGGTTTGACATCAGGGGCATCGCTAGCTGCTAAGAATGGGTTGAGGAGTAACAGGGCCTCAGGCAAAGCTGTGGGCCCCGTTTGTTGTAAGTGATGGCGTACATTTCTGTTGCATTGTGGAGGAATCTGTTGTTGATCATGTACTTCACAGGTATGTTTTAAAAGTTTTTTTTTTTGCTTTAGAAACAACAACAACAAAAAAGAATTTGCAGAAGAGCAGCCTGTGCATTTAATTATAATACTGAATATTAATTAATAAAAAACATCAAAAATAAGTTGCTGGCTGCTGTATAATTAGGTATCTACACCCATCAGATCAAAGTATGTAAATGAACTACATTCTAATAAGCCCCACTGTTTAGCTCAAGAATGATAATGAATCTAATTTGCCTGCCTTAACTTAGCCAAAGCCACTAACTACGTGATTTTCTTTTCTTTGTACATTTTTTTGAGTTAGTACAAAAACGAGATAATCAATAATGGGGGATAGTCTCCTGAGTGATTCCCGCTAATGCTAATGGGAGTTAATTGCTTATATTTAGAGGAGACTGTGCAGTTTTGGCACCCCAGTGAATATAAATTACACAGCGGCGGAGATTGCACAATGGGCTAAATCATCCCCACCCACAGGAGGAGGAAAGTTATTTGGGGAAAATCGCTTTATTCCTCACGCGGCATCTTGTCTTTCTGCTCATGCAAGGGTTTTGCTGGCCAGGTGAGAGTGGTCTCATGAGGGATGTCACGAGGCTCCTCACTGGATCTGGGACCTGCGGGACATGTGCTTCGTTCCCACAGCCCCTGGAAAAAGAGCCATCTCAGGGGTCAGTGGTGCTGCTGTCCCCTGCCAGCACACTGCTACTTTCCAGGGCTTTAGAGATGGCAATGCAAGGCTCACTGTGCCAGAAGGAGCCAGCTCTGAGAGTCCTCCTATTTTTCTGGCATCAGATGGATTTGGCTGTCCCAGCTTCAGACTCCACTGTGTTTCTTTCAGCTGTCTGCTGAATAACCACAGAAGAGGGAGCAGCATCTTGTCTGTGCTCCCACACTTGCCCTGTCCCCATGTTTCACTCGCATTTTGTCCTCTTCACTTCCTCGCACTAGCTCCAGGGCACAAATGAAAGCTCTGTCATAGACTGTCGGCACCAGAAAGTCCCTGAAATCACTGGCACAGGGCACAGCAGCTGTGGGGTTTCATTTACCCTTTGTCGCGTTGGCATCTGCTTGCTGCGGTTCAGCATTGAAGGGCTTGGAAAGTACAACTGGAAGAATAGCACCAGCTCAAGGCATTTGCAGCTCTTGAGGCTTCATGAGGTGGGGTCAGATAGCCATATGGCGCTGTGCTCTTCCTTCACCATCTAGGCAGTGTTGCCTGAAGGAAGGTCCTAGCCAGAAGGTGTGGTGGTTAGGCTGGCACTTGGAGGTGTCCCATGGTGAAACCAGCCTCTGCTGGGTGACATCCAAGGAGTAGCTGTCTGCTGTTTCCCACCTTGCTGGCACAGGCATGGTACTAATAAGGGGAAACCGAATTTTGAATGTGATTATGAGTTTGTCAGACCCTGTTTGGAAGGGCTGTGCAGGGACACTGGATTGTTAATTCTGCTATTAACATTACGTAGGACTGAAACTCTGCCACTTCACTTAGTCTCCGAACATCCTATTTAAATTAAATTGGCCCGACATGCCTTTATCCATTTTTAAACAAGAAACAAGACAAAACAAACAAAAGCTATCACAGTTTAGCTGAGTCTGTGAAAAGTGCTGTATTATCTTAGCTACAGAAAACTCCGTAGACTTCTTTGAAGATGAAATTTTGCATATTGTTAGTCTATAATTTAGGCACTTCAGTATTTTAAAAATTATATGGCTGAGTTATTTACAGCAGAAGAGAGGGAGTTGTGCGTACAGATTAGCTTCTTGTCATCATGTTTTTAAATCTGTAATGGGCATAATGGAGTCAGCTGCACAATGGTAATTTGCAAAGCCCCATTGATTTCAATGAAAGTGCAATGAGGATGGTTAAAGGTATTGGGAGGGTTGGTGCTTCCAAATGAAGAGAGATTAAAAAGGCCAGTATTAGTAAAAGGAAGAAATAGAAATGGATGGGATTAGATAGAAGGCTTATGATACAGAAGTCCAGGCATAGATTAGCTGATCAGTGTAGCAAAATCTTCTCCACATATTTAAACAGAACTAAAAATTTTTGTGCTTGGGGTATTTGCCTTCTAAATACGTTTTCATTTCTTATGAGCTGCATTTCAAACTGATGTTCACATCTGCCCGCTGTTTTTTAGGTTGTTCTTTACTCTTGGTTTTTATCAAATGAGCACAAAAGGATGAGTGAGCACCAGGCATGTGTGGATGATGCATGCTTGAGCTGGGAACAGCAGTAGTGCCAAAGAAGCGAGTGTAGAAGTGACCTGTTTTCAGTTGCTCACAGCTTTGCCAAACCTGAACTGCTTGAGCAGAAGTTGTCTGCTCCAGCTGTCTCCCTTAAGCTTGAACTTTTGGAAAGCTTTGTCTGAAGTGGTCCAGCTGTTTCCAAAGATGAGGCTAGAAAGAAACATAGGCTAACCTTTTTGTTGGATACCTCAAGAAGCTACCCATGCGTACTGGTGGAGAGGCGGTTTGTGCATTGGCAATGTCACCAAGGAGTTCTAGATTTGTCTGCCCTGAGAACCAGCCTTGGCCAAAGGAAATTTCAGAAGGTCAGCGTGAGTCAAGAGGGGATGGAGTTAAAAGAAGTTTCAAGGACTCCTTTGATTACTGGGTAGGGAGGAGTGGCAGGACAGCGGTCCATGCAGTGAATTAGTGCCCTGCTGTCTGGTTGCTTGCTCAGTGCCTGATGTGTCCCAGGTCAGCTGTTCGCCCTCTCGCACGCTGCAATGAGGCTGCTTTTGAGCTCCCGGGGGTGTGTGTTTAATAGTAAAGCATAGCTGACATGGCCCTCCTTCCCTGATCCAGTCAGCAGTAAGAGCTTGTCCTAGCCTTTCTCTGCCGCCTTAGTATTTTTTTTTTTGGCCAAGAAAAGTTGGACCAGATGATCGTTGAGGTCCTATCCAACCTAGTATTCTGTGATTATATGATTCTATAAATATGTATATTTGGCTTCTGCTGCAAGCTGCTTTGTTGGTCATAGTCCGAACTTGGTACCTGCTTTTGCTTAACATGAGCTGAACTGAGAAACTCACTAGCCCGTTTATATTTTAAGTTTTTCTTTCTAAACAAACATTAGCACATGAAGTCACTTCACAAAGTCCTCTTGTTATTGCTTACTAAATCCTTTCCCAGAGGAACATCATGTTCCTGGGAAGGGAAGAGTGATGTTTTGCTGCGACATCTTTGTGGAAGTATCTCAAAACCATTCGAAACAGAAATGCTGCTTCCTTTTACTCTTGTGTGAGGATCTCCCCTACATATTACGAGTGACATCTTTCAGAAATCAGTTGTTAAGCGTCATCAAGGCATAAGTCAGTGAAAAGATGATGACTTATTTACAAACAGCAGGTTCAGCATTGTCAGAATTGAGAGTATCAGCAGTAAGGGCCTGGAGTTGTCAGTTCTGTGCTACGTTGTCATTTTGCTATCTTCATTGGTATTCAGCATTTAATTTTTATAAGTGTCCTGCATCTTAGTACTTAATAGAAATTTACTTATTAAAAATGGTTCTCTGAGGTTCAATGATATTCTGTGCTTACATGAGAATTACAAGTAGATAGATGAAGACGTGTGCTTACATGAGAATTACAAGTAGATGAAGACAGTTTCTGTTTCTTTAAGGGGTGGTGTATGAAAGGCACTTCATGCTAATTTTATATCATACTGAAGCAGAGTTCTTAGACATTTGCAGGACTATTTTATTGTTCTCCTTTAATTCCTCTCTTAAAACTCTGTTGTGACAGGACTTTACACATAAACTTAACAGCAGCTAGGCAGCTGGTGTGCAGAGACCTCTACCCATTAAGCTGACCAGTATTATCACAGTGGATTTTTTTTTTAGCTCTTTCTTGTTTGTCTGTATGTAATCACATACTGTGCCTTGCCCTACATTTCAGTTACAAGCACTTTAAAGTGTTTCATATTTGTGTAACACCTAGCATAATGCAGTTTTGACTGAGGACTGAGATCCTAGACAATTGCTAAGAGCAAATGTCATTAACATGTATGTATGTATGTGTGTACACATATATATGTATGTACATGCGTTTGGGGGGTGTGTGTATGTACATGTGTGTGCGCGTGTAATATGTATATAAATGTAAATATGTAAAATTATTACATATGAAGTGCTCAAAAAGTTGAAATGTCTTTCTTCCAAGCATCTTCCTAACACTTCCATGTTTTGGGAAAGCTGTGATTGCTTTAATGACTCTTTTAAATCCTATGATTTCTTACTGAACTGTTATGAAGGAATGAGTCTCTTTAACCTTGATGCTGAGCTATACCTTCCTGGGGCAGAACATTTGTACAGCTTCAGGAAGGGTTTTCTGAATGGTTAGTGAGAGACACTGCAGGAGATCCCATCTGCAAATTTGTTTTCACCACTTCTGTTTTCTCTTTGTAGGGACATTTCATCCTTTAATGATAATAATGATTAAAGCTTCTTATTTATAACATAAGCATAGCTGTCTTCCATTTACTAAGGACTCAAAACCCTGCTTTCTTACTGTAAATCATGAATTTTCTAGATGCGCATTGTGATGTTAAGCCAAGTGAACTGTCCTGAAGTGCTAGAAACAATTTCTTTCATGTCAGGTTGTCATCATTTGTTACTGTTCTCATCAGCGACAGAGGTACAGGAAGTTTTATGCCTGGCATTGAACATGCAAAGATAGCAATCCTGCCAAGGAACAAAAAGAAATATCAAGATTCATTTCAAGGTGTTCCATGTCTTTGCATTTTGAGGACTAAAACCATTGAAGCAGCTAAATAGCTATGTCAGTGCTACTTAAATTGAACTAGTTTTACATGACTGAGCTATAGGCTATTTGTATAGAAGGTCTGCATCACCAAACATCTCATTTTCATCAGCAATGTTAACAATAAAAATAATACTTCATTATCTTTGTAGATAGTCAAGTGTATCTAGATTGCTTTTAAATTCCAACTTCACTTTTGTAAATCGTGTTATGAATAAGGCATGCAGCAATGCATCCATTGAAATAATTGTATCCTCTGCTTTTAGGAAGCAGGGAGATATTTGGGGACATATATTTGTATGTAAATTGCTTCTTTTGAGTTAGGAGGCATATTTATTTTAAAAAAGATTCCAAACATCCCGTAAGACTGTAGATGTTTTGTGGCCATCTTTCGCGTTTGGCGTGTAGGGCATGCAGCAAACTCTACATCTCTGTGCGTCAAGACAACTGCCTTGTTTGCCAAGATTATAAAATGAATTTGAAAGATATTATATACCTCTGCATATTAGGGAGTGGATATAAAGGGGATAAGAAAAGTACATTCATTCAGTCTTTTTCTCTTTCTCTGTCTTTATATATATAAACATAGTGGAGCCTCTGGGATGACACTTGTCTTTTATTGTGGTAAATCTATTGACTTAAATGGGGATAACTAGTGTAGGTAACTGACATTCAGATCAGAGATAAAGCGTTGAGAAACTGATTTCTGCGTGGTTCAGCCTGGACATAAGTGCAGTTTTTCAATCCAAAGTGTATTTTATTGTGAACTATGTTCTTATACTTGAAAGTAATGTGAGCTCTTTATCTGACATTGACAGTCCTAGTGCAGGATTTCAGTGGAAGAACATCTCAATTGCATCAGTTAGACTGACACAGGTGTCAAATCCATGATCTATTCTCACATTTACACACCTCTTTCGTTTTTGGTTTGGTTTACCAAGGAAAAATGTGCCAGATCTTTAGAGGTGAGGCATAAGTTGCAGCAAACGGGCTTAGTTCCAGAGTACAGAAACTAGTTCTTTGTTTTTGTGTTTCAACTCATTCTCTATAATTTCAGCTATGGGCTGAGACATGACATTTCCTAGCTAAAAGGAAAAGACGAACAAAGAACAGTTGCGTAGGAAATTTAAAGTTAAGGTATTTCCCCAAAACTTCCTCTGATTATTCATTGTAATAATGCCAAAGCCACAGATATTTTCCATATCTATGAAGCTATACTGAGTGCAGCTCAGTTGTGTCTCAGGTATAGTTGGTTTGCAGAAAGGGGGCTTTTTTTTTTTTCCTTTTCTTCTCCAAAACCACAGTTTAGCGTAGTGTAGTATTATACTGTGTTATGTGAGACTCCGGTATACCTGCGGTGCTTCAGTTTTCTCAAAATCACACCTTTGGGGACTGATCTAAAGCCTGACAGTTGACTCATTGCTATCAAAGAGCTTTAGATAGGGACTTCTGACTCATTCAAAGTCTCAGCAGCATCAGAAAGCTACATCAGTGAGACCAATAGTGCAAATTATATTGCAGATGGGGCCCTATTCATTTTATCAAGTGAAAAATTAAACAATGTAGTTAAAATCCTGAAAGCTTCCCTGCACTAGAGCTCTCACCATCACCATGGTAAGCTGTAGCTAGAAGGTCTGCTCATATAGCCTCAAAGAGAAGTGCAGTGTTTTTACAGACACACCTGCAGTTGGCTAGGTGTTGATACCCGTTAAGTTCTTCAGAGCATGTAACAAAATGATCTGGGAAAGTGTTTCTTCAGTGAGTCAAACCTTAAGACAGCATTAGGCAACTTGCAGGATGAATGCAAGAAGTGCCACAGCACAGAAACATGGGAAGCTGACAGAATCCTACAGGGAGCTGGTTAAAATCTACTTCACTTGAGTGGCCAGCCTAAGAGTACAAAGAGGTCAATATATCCATAATGATTATTACAATTTTCTGTTTAAAATATGCCAGGTTCTTTAGGAAAAAAAAAAAAAGAAAGAGTTTCTTTTAAAAAACCTTTTAAATTACAGCTTCAAAGCATTAACTTGTCTAGTAGCTTCCTAATTTCCCCAAGGATCTAAGAAATAGGCATTAGGATTCCTGGAGCAAGACAAAGACTTTTTAAATTCTAGATTTTTAATATACAAGCATTTCATATATGTTACAGAAATGGAGCAGCTAATTTTGTGTGACTTCTACTAACTAGTTACTGGAGCCCATACAAAAGTACTGGTAGTTATAGGGAGAGTATGCTGTATTTTCATCCTCAGACTATCCTTCAGTATTTGGAAGAAACAAAACATATTTTCATTTTGCGTGTCTCTGGAAAAATGGTTTGCTTGTAGAGAATAATGACTTCTATTTCTAAGTTTGGAAAGTTGTACAGGTTGTAAATAATGCTCATCTTATTTTTTCAACATATTTATTTTCTGCAGCAAGCGAACGAAGTATACTTCATGATTATGACAATGAGGAAAACATTACCGATCCATTATGCAGCACTTCAGATAATTAATGTTAGCACAACAAGTGAATAATTCTCCCAACAGCCTTATGAACTTGCTAGATAGGTATTATCTTTCCAAGGGGAAGTCACTGGCAGCATCGGTATTAAAAGAATGGGATGCTGAGTACTAATTTTCTTCCTTATTTAAGCAGGGCAAGTTGGGATATGTATGTGATAACTGTTCATAATGTCAGTCCAAGAAGTTTATTGTGCCAAATGACACATGATGTGTCATACTTGCCCCTAGTTCAAATTCACAAGAAGTAGTAAAATTGAGTGGTGCAGTACCTTCCCATCAGAGAATATTCAGTGGCACACAAGGATCATATGCCCATAGGTAAAAGAAACTGTTTATTGGAAGAACTGTTGTATGCTGAAGGGTTAAACTAAAGATTTCTCATAAAGTAGCCTTTCTGACTTCTCTGTAATTATTTCTCATTTTTACTGGCATGAACCAAATCAGAAATTGGGTGCCATGACAAGTGATGGGTCTGTTAATTGAACAGAAGCAAGTGCTATCAGGGATGGCTGCAGTGAAAGTTGGCTATATATGATCTATATGGATTTATAATCTACCAATGGGTCACCAGCTCCTTTCACATCTAGCATATGTGAACACGAAGACAGCAAAATCATGAGCATTTTAGTCTGCAGGAAAGAAGTGAAGAAGGCAATGCCATAAAGTACCAAATCAAACATGGGAAGTTCTGTGCCAGACTTCATAATGACAGACAAAATGATCACAGAACTAAAAATTAATGGCTGATTTGGTGTAGGTTACCATAACTTGACTACAGATGCCACATTTAAACAAAGTTGCAGCAGTAATATTAGCTTGTGTTTCAAAGGGGCTGCTATTAATGACGCTGAAAATGGTTCCAAGTCAGTTGTCCAAACAGAAGAATTAAAATAGAAAAGGAAACTACAAAGAGTTAGAACCTTTCAGCAGCATCCCTCAAAAGCCACAAAGGCCCAGTGGAGAAGAGTCCTCTTTATAAAGCTGTCTGGCTTAGACAAGAGAAAACAGATGCCAACAAATGGAACAGGGAAATCGGTTCGCTAGTGTAAACTGTAGGAATTACAGAAAATGAAAAAAGGGAAATGGGAACAGAATTAGGAGCTTGGAGCAATCAGGTATGAGATTATTAGGAAAAGAGAAAATCTAACAGGGGCATTGATTCATCACAGAATCTAAGTGGAAAAATTCTCAATGTAGAATAGAGAGGCTGCCATTTCCAGTATTTCCATTCTGTACTTGGGCAGGAGAACGGCCGTGTGGTCAGACCAAGTGGTGGTAATGAAATACTTCCAACCATAAGTCAAGAGAATATTAATCAGGAGTTTCTGTGTGTGAAGTGGGAGGATATAACATGCGTCTCTGGGTTTGTTGTGGATGATCAGGCAGATGTGAGGTCTGAGGAGACACCATGGCCAAAAAGGCTAATGAGATTCTTCGCATTCCAAGAAATTTCAAGAGAATGAGAGAGGTTCTGCTACCTCTGTTTTTGGCACTAGTGTGACTGCTGCTGGCATACTCCTTGTATGCAGTTCTCTCCATAATTCAAGAGGATATTGACAACTGGAGAGTGTTGAGAGAATAATGACAAGAGTGATTAAAGTATTGGAAATAATGCCTCAGCAAGGAGAGAGATGAGGACTCAAGGAGCTTGCCTTTGTACGTACAGTCTTTCCACCTCCTCAGAGCACCCTCCTTCTCATCTTGTACTCGGTAGTAGAATTACGGGCGCTGATAATTACTCTGTTCCACCAGGGCATTGTGTTGGCTTGGCACTGAGAAAGGGAACTCTTGCTGTTTCTCCGCTATAAAGGTCAATGCAATCCCTGCCTTTAGAGCCTCCCTCCACATGGTGAAGAAGTGTCAGAATGAACTCAGTAGAGCTGGAGATAGTCGGCTTTAAACAACTCCTGTATTTTCTCTTGAAGCATTTCATTTTTGGAGTTGAATCTACTGAAATACGTAGGAAACAATGGTTACTGTCCTTTCAATGTGTTATCTGTGTGGCTACAGGGACAGCACCTCAACTTCGCACTGTGTTGGCCTTCTGTTAATTTGCACCATGTTTGGTTTGGTTCCCAGTGTAAAGGCATTGTTCATTGAACATTTAATTTAAAATGGTTTGTTTGAAAGTACATTGTTTCCAAGGCCAGTGTTTTAGGCCTTTATGTCAATGCTGCATAACTTTTATCAAAATAAGAAAAAGAAGAAAATAATTATAGCCGTATTATTAGATGTAATTTAAATGTTGGCCTTAATGGAGCACACTGTAATAGAACTTTTCAAGGTAAAATGTGTCCTGATTAAAATACATTATGAACTCTCCATCTGTTTTTTTTTTTTTTTTAAGAACACTGTATTAAACCCTACATACAGTGCGGTACTTTTGTCATCTTACACCATTTATATGAAAAGCTTTAGTTAAATGCTTATCCTAATGGGAAGCTCAAAATTTTATCTCTAGTGATATTGCAACATCTCAAAGAATAGGCTTTACTGATGTCCTTGTTTTGGGCTGGTTTGGGCTATAGTTTGTTCACAATCCGATATGAAATGTTTTTTAAAAAAAAGGTAATGCTATACAAGTTACTCATTTGAAAGGTTAAATGTTAGTACTATAGTGAAATAGATAGTTATGTAGAAAATATTTGTTTCATTTTTAAGGTGCTAATTAGAAATTCGTATCTATTATATTTCTTGGAAAATATGGAAACATTTAAAGAATATTGATATAATAGGTATTAATAGTCTGATATACCTTTTGATACAACTTATCTTTCCATGACAATAGATTTGAAATAATTTTATTACTTCCTATTTCAAGAAGTATCCTTGGGACCCATAGATGTCAAAAGTGTGTAGTAAAGAAATGTATGTAACATTAATTACTTATGGAAAAAAAAATCATTTCTTTTCAAGCATTTTGAAAGACTTTGTTATTAAATTAGTTACCAGATACAAAATACCACAAGAAAGAAAAGAAAAGATGTTATTCTTCAGTGGTTGATGACAGCAATTGAGAAGCTGGTGAAATGGATTTGCACAAAACTGTGATTTCTTAACTGCTGTTTCAATAATACGGAATGCTGGATTCTGTGAGAACATGGGGAAGGAGTAGGAAATTGTCACATAAACTAAACAAAATATTCTGTTGGAGTACAGTCTCCCAGAGTAAACAGTCATTATTGTAAGACTGGAGAAGCAATCACATCGGTTAAGTGTTTTGCACTTGTCAGTTCTCCTTTTATTTTCCGTCCTCAGCTTTAACTGGACCGATGGACTCCTGCTATGGGAGGGGACATAAGCAATAAAATGCACTGAAGGAAACAGCATGTAGAGGAAAAAGTGTCAGAAAAGTCTTCACAAATGCATGCAAGTTCAGCTTCCTACTCTAGGGAGAAGTGTCATATTTAGCCCTCTTAATAAGAACTATAGCCCTATTTCAATTTAGAAACAATTCTTTTCTTAAAGGTGTTACACAAGTGATCTGCTTTGCCATTTTTAAATCATTCTTGTCATTTATGGGAAAAAAAAAAGTTTTATTTCCTGGATGAAAGCATAGCTCAATATTTAATTTCTGGTTTTATTTTGATGCATATTTTAATACTCTGACTATAGATCAGAGGAAAAAAATCGTACTATGTATGCACGTAACATGATGAAGTGGTTTGCTCCCTCTGATGTACCTGTGAGTCTGGCAAGCCCTTGAATTTTCCATGAGTCTCATACGCTCCGTTGCTAGTTCTTGTTCTGGAGTCTAGGAAGTTTTAAAGCTGATTTGGTTGCCATCATTTTGTATCCCTTATTCTAGTGCTCTTTAAGGCATCTTCTCTTCTATGTTTCATGACAGAATAGTCCACAGATTCAGAGCTCACCCCTAACAGATGGACGTTCAGGACATCTAGAGTCTCTCAGCTCTCTGATGCAAACCTGTTGCCCGGCCTAGCCCTTTCCTAGGACTAGCATAAGTCCTGCAGCATCGGCGTTGGTTTTCCTGCTGGTCCAGAGCTTAAATACCAACAGCTTTGGTGCTATCTGTTGCAGAAAATCTGCAGTGTAGCTCTCCGGTTCTCCTCAGAGGGCACTGAACGCTGCCCAGAGGAAAAGTCCTAACTCTGCAGGATTTGCATCCTGCGTGAGCGGGAATTGGTCTTCTGAGACAGCAGCACAAAGGGGTTTTATGGGAGTGCCTCTATTTCCTTCAGGTGGTTTGCAGAGGCTGTCGTTGTCCTGGCCAATATGAAGAAACCAAATAAGTTAAAAAAAAATCCTGTCTAGTGAGCAGGAGTTAAAACAGGTTGAAATTGGAAGAGGGTGTGGGGGAGGTTAACATTTTAGCAGCCGGGAGTTTACTGGGGAGCTCAGGTTCCTCTGGGCTGGGAGGCAGTGGGAAGCTCCTCTGATGGTTCTAGCAGAGATGGGGGGCAGAGACATTCCCTTCCCCACAACACACCTTTACTTCAATCCCAGCTGCGAGACTGGAGGGGGCTGTAGGTGTTCACATGCCTCTGCTGGCAAAGCGGCGGGGGAGGGCTAGGTGGATGCGAGTGGCAACAGGGGCTATAAAAGAAATTAGACAGATAAATATGAGTTTCAAGTCTCTAAATGAATCTGTAGGCTTCCCGAACAGTGTGGTAATCCTGGGTAAGCTTTGCTCTTGGCAAACATTTATTCAATGGCCGTTTAATAGCTCCTGACTGACAGCAAGTCTGTAGTGTAATCTAAGTCATTCCCTCCCCCCCCTCCATCCGTCGCTCTGGAGAGAGTTTCCTCTCCTGCGAACTGCGAGGGAGAAAGGATATAACTGTTCTTTCTGGAAATTCCACTTGAACCAGGGTTCAAGGATAAATATTACCTCCCCTTGGATATGTTAACTATTTTTTAATGATGTGATCTGATATTTTAACAGTGTGCGCAGTGCAGCAGAGCTTTGGGTTTGTTGTTTAAATATCTTTGATGGTATGTCATAACAAATTAGTTTCTAAATGTTGCCAATTTGGCAGACAAAGCTGATTATTTCCTGCAATCACACTGCATATGTGCACAAGATTATAATTAATGACCAGGGATGCCAACCACACTTTAATAATGATCCTTCAGCATTTAAGGGACTGTTAGAGTTATTGGCATTTGTGCCTTGTGTTGCAGAGGATAGGGGCAATGAATACTGATAGATCTATCAGTGTCATAGAATCCAATAGTTTCCTGATTTTTCTTATAAATTGGAGGATTCACTGGGAGTTATTGACAAAGCAGCTGCAGTGAATATTAACAGTGTTTGTGCTGCTTTCACTGAAGCAGTACGAACTCCTAATTAGATTGGAATTGCTCTTTTGGCAACTTTGCAAGGCAGTTTTCCTTAGCATATTGTCCATTTTGTGTAAGGATTACAAGGAAATCAGTGATGGATTTTTGAAGAGCACCTGAATGTCAAGACAGCAGAGGGCTGGATCAGAATAAAAACTAAAGTGGAAAGGCACAATGGATGTTTAAAACAAAAAAAAAAAAAAAAAGGGAAAAAGAAAAAGAAAGTAAAGCTCGCAATACTACCCAACAGAAATAGGACATGGATCCAACTTCAGTGCTCTTTTCAGGATGCTCGTGGAAACATCTCTTTAGGGCTGTTCATATGCACAGCACAGGAGCTGTTCTAAAACTGTATTTGGGCTAAGGAGAGGGTAAAAAAAAAAGCTACCAACTCAAGTCCACTGCTAAGTTAGTTTCAGTGCCTCCCTACCCTATTTGCTCAAGATATCTGCTTTTGGGCAGAAGAGCAGAGATAGTGGTTCTAGTTTTTATTTCCTCTGTGCAAATCAGTTGATATCAATACTGCTCTGCCACTGAAAGTTGTCCTTTAAGTTCTAGAGGTGCTTGCGACATCTTCAGCAAAGGGAACACAAAGTATGCCCTGAACTCAAAAAGGTAGTTCTGCCACCTCTCCCTAGGGATGAGGTGGTGCATTTCATCACTTTTCCATCAGAAACCTCATGTGGGGAAATGATGTAAGGAAATGTGCCACTTGAACATTTTGATAAATTCAACTTAAAGCTCGCATAAAGCAGTTACTAATGCTGCCATGCATTATTACATAGTATGATTTGCAAAATCTAAATATACTCTCTGGCTACCTTAAGCAGGGGTAGTTTTCCTGAAGGTTTCTGTACTTTCTGTGATCTCTCTGTGAAAATCCTGACCTAGGGTCTGTTTTACTGGGTTTTTTTTTATCATTAAGGCAGACTTTGGTCATAAAGCGAGAGTATGCCTCCACAGTTTCTGTATACTGATTATGTTTATACCCGTTAAGATTCACCAAGATCCTCTACCTTTTAAATAGACCTTGTTGAAGATGTTGACAGGAAATGTCTTCTTGTTGAAAATCTATATATTTTTCCAAATTGAAATTTTATGGACAATCTCTTGGCTATAGATATTTTCATCAATATTTTTGTAGATGTTTGGAACCAGTGGCTTGAAACCCAACTATTTAGTTCATTTAAAAGCCAGTTTTTATTAAAATGGTATAGTTCAAACTCTGGAAAAAAAACTTTGAAGTTTATCCTAAATTATTTTACTTTGTGTTACCTTGGTTCTAAAATTTTTTTCAATCAGATTTAATTCTTCACCCCTTAATTTCCAATATGGTTTGTGAATAGGATTCTGGATTTTTTTTTTTTTTAAAGGTGAGCTTATTTTACTAAGGAAACTTTTAAAGAGGACAGACTTCAGCTCATTATTCTTCAGCAACTTGTCTCTTTAAGTAAGATTTTACGGAGACAGGCTTGCGGATTGATACGTATGCCTTAAATTAAAACCCAGTTACCTCAGGTATCTATGAGGGAGCAATTTTCTAAGAAAGGGAAAGCTGTGTTGGTGCTGATACATCTCATTAAGTCAGAACCATAAAGTTTGAACCAACTGAAAGTTAAATTTTACTCTGACTCGTGTAATTGAACAAAATTTAAGTGCGTGATAGTTTTTACAGACTAGGCAAGTACCTGAGAGGGAAGGAAAAGCAAATATCCTGGTGCAGTGAGAATTAAACACCTTGGCTATTTTGCACAAGGTAGTAGTGGGACTGGCAGGAGGGGCTGGAATTTCTGACTTTTGGTCCCAAGGTCAGGCAGTTTGCTCCTTTTGGTGGACGCTCCTGCTGCGTAGATGTTTATGTAGTATTTCATTGCGTTGACTTACATGTGATGATTTTACAGTTGGTTGCAATTACATCTGAAGATTTTTGTTAGAAATGCTTCAAGAACTGGAGATGGAAAAAATAAAAGGCATGTTTTTGTCATGGGGTATCATAAATTAGGTTTGTTAAAGGAAACCAGGGAGGATTTCTGTCCTGAGGACTCTTACCAGTATTATAAATACTGGTGCATCTTTCAGATTGACATAGATGTGACAGTTTTGTTTAAAAGTCTTCCGGGATGACCCACACGCACACAGAGTGCAAGTCCTTTACTTCTCTTATTATAGTGTAAACTGCAGGTCTGAATTGGTTCTTCTGAAACAGAATCATTGCTAATTTTTATTTTTAAAGAAAAAGGTCTCCCTTTGCTGTGAAGGTCTACAGGGACTAGTATTGCCAGAAAACAAAGTCCCCAGTACTCAGGAGATCCAGGTAGGTCTCTGTCAGCTTCTGCCCCTGCCCTCGGCCTCAGGGAGGTCAGTTTGTCTTTCTGCAGCTCGGCTTTCCAGTCTGTGAGACAGGTTATAATAATCTAGGGCACTGGGCAGTCAACATTTTGTTAATATGTAAATCTACTGATAATGAGCACTGCCTAAAGACATTATAAGGTTATTATTCACTAATAAAAGGGAATTGAAATTTCCCTGGTGATAAAAATTGTAGAATGCAGTTATTTTATGAGAAAGTAAGAATATCATTGAGGTCTGGTATAAAGAGAGGTGCCAGCATATGAGCTGCTCCTGATACTGATCAATAACCATCTTTCACTGTAATTGTTCCAGTTTGTTTACTGCTGTGTATGTGAGTTATTGATCTTTTCTTTCTAGCTTCTTTGTGTTCTTCCAGTTTCTAATTCATTCTTGCTTTTTCTCTTAGAGATTTTAAATAAAAGCTTGAAGAGGATTATCAGACTGATCCTTGAGAAGAGATTGCTTAAAGACAGAATTCACCCCCACCAAAAGAGAAAAAAAAAAAAAATCAATAGTCCTGATAACCATTCCAGTTTATCAGTTAGTTGTCTAGTAAGGACAACAAATTAGAATAATTTATGTCTTGTGATGAGAGGTCCAGCATGGAGCACAACCACTCAGCATTGCTCAGGATCAGTTGTCTATATTCACTGTCTCTTCACGATGCGGTGGGGCTGATACTCAGAGCTCTGTGTATTTCAGTGGGGCTTATCTCTTGTCCAGACTTTCAGTGAAGACGCAGAATGTCTAAAACGCTCAACCCAGGGCTCTTTCTGAAACCTAAATGCTGGGTCATGTGCAGCACTAGTGTTTTTAAAACCCCCACAGTTCCTTCAGGTGTTTAGTAGTGAGCTGCATTTGGGGACACTTCATTTTAAGTTAACAGGGAGCAGGGGCACATGTTTCACTTTAGATTTTATGAAATAACATCCTCACCTGAAATTCTACCCAAAATGCCTTTGGTTGCCACAGTAGATGCTGAAGCATTGCGATAACCTGATATGCTTCTTAATGGGTGGGAAGACACTCTTTTCTCTAGTTTCAGTTTGCAAATGATCTGGAGGGGGAACCTGGGGATGGTATAGTCCATTAGTCCAGTGTCAAAGTTACTGTGGCGTGGCTAATGTAGCATACTCGCATTTAAAAGTAGCAGACATGCTTGGCATAATCAGCTGCGGTGCTGCCACTAGAATATCCAGGAATAACTTGGAATCAGGTGACTTACTCAGTTTTTGAAACTCCCTGAGTGTATTTTTCTTGTTTGTAGCAATATTCACATAACCAAAGCTTTACTGCAAGGGAACGATTATGCTCTGTAGTTTCACATCACCACGTAGTTTAATGTCTTTGCATGAAATGAGTTTGCTCCTCTCTGAGGAGCTCATTTTCCACGCTTCTTTTCACTTAGACCTCATTTCAGTGGAGCGCATTCTTCTTATTGAGTTTGCCACTCACAGCGTCTGCACTGGGTTTGACGTGCCCTTACAGCCTTCGTGCCTTCTCAAGCTTCCGCAACTCCAGCAGCATCTCTTGGTGGATTGACAGCCAGCATCAAGGGCAACACCTGGGGCTACGTTTTCTTGTCTTAGGTCTGGTGCAATCTACAGATGATGATGATCTTTCTCATAACTAAACTTAGGAAGTATCTGACATCATTACTTTTTTGACATGCTATCTGGGAGTATCTTTTTATTGTTGAATTTGAATAGAAAGCAATGGCCTATCAGTGATACAGCAACTTTTCCTTTCTCACACCTCCCTTCTTGCCTCAGCTACATCCCTCAGGTTTATTTTGTGCCTTCCTACCTTGTTTCCCTGCCACCTTTGCAGGCTGCTGCTTTAGCTGTCCCTTGGCCCCTTTCTTTGGCATTGTCCCAGACTACCTTCCTTTGAGGAAAGAGAGTAACTCAGGGAAGCACAGTATCCATGTGACTAGTAAGACTATATGAAAGTAGATTTAAATTGTGAGATGCCTTGCATATACTGTGTGTTCACGTGTGCTAGCTTCATGATAGCTAAGGGAAAGGAGAGGGATGAGACATATGGAGAAAGCCGGCTACCTGATCCCATATCTCATGGTTTCAGGGCAGCTGCATCAACCTAATTTGTGAACAATTTCTTTGGCATATGTGAGTGACAATGCTCTGAAAAGCAGAACACATTTAGGTACCCGAAAGAGGATTTAGGGATCTTAAGTTTTTAGCAAGCTCCCTGATCGAATGATTAATATCCCCACCATGAACTTTTTGCATTTATCCTCATAACTTTATCAAGACCTGATAGCAATAGCTTTAAGAGTGGCTCTTCTTCTTTCTTCACTTTCATCCCTACCAGCAGGTATTAAAATGGCTTGTTTCCAGATAAGAAAAATACATGTCATATCAAATTTCTGTAGTTTTCTAAATGGCTTGCACATCTCATTAACTTAATATTTTTTCCATTGGTCACTTTGGATTTATGACTTTCCAACCATAATTTTTTTAATTTAATTTTGACCTGGCATTACCCTAAAATTAAATTCTGATCTAGCCTCCACCTAAAATGGTCTGGGGAGGAAGCCATTTTGCATTATATTATCATCCTATCAAATTTAACTAATTTAAAGGTGACATGAATAAAATATTCATTAAAAGTACAGTAACCCTTTGTCTGTGATCTTTAGCAATGTCCCCATTAACTTTCAGTTGACTCTCAGTTGAAAATAGCAACCTCTCTTTCTAAGCCTTTCTGGAACAACTTTGATTTACATGAAGAACGTAGCCTGTCTTGCTTTCCTACTCATTATTTGTTAAACTTCCTTTTTATTGCCTGTCTCTGGGCTAAAATTCTTCCCCTCATAGTAGTCTGAAGTACTGATGCACTGACATATTAAAGCAAAAAGATACTATGACATTGTCGAGCTTCCTTTAACGATGCAAAGAAAAATATTCATGGGGGAATTCAGCATCTGTTTGGGGGATTAAAATATTCTATTTAGTTAAGCAACTTCTCAGTGGTTGCCTTGCCTCATTCTTGCATGCTTCCTCGCTCTTGACATTCACTGAGTCTCATTAGAAGATTACTGAAAATTATGAATTCATCGGTTCTCGGACCAAGCTGTCTGTTTGCTCACCCTTGAGTTCAAGAGGAGCAGAACTCTGTTAAATCTAAGAGTTTTAATTTTTTTTGTTATTATTATTATTTTTCTTTTAATTTTAGAAATTGATGAGAAGTAGACAGCCTTAAAGTCCATGTTGCTGAAGGTTCTTACTTTGATCTGTGTATCAGTGAGCAGTGACTCTCTTGAGCTTAGGAACCCCTTCTTGCAGGAGCTGTGTCTGCGTTGAAGCCCTGAATTTACCTCCTGGGAAGAACAGAACAACTCCTTTCAACTCAGATTACTTACTGTTGATAATAAAGCAGTGTCTCATTTTAAAAAAGTTAATTACAGAAATTTTAGGTGATTTAGCCTAAATTAATGAATAAACAAGTTGTGTCTGTTCCTTAGAACAGGAGTGATAAAAAAATGGATTTGTGATCTGTCATGTTTCTTGATTTGTCTAAGAAGGTACAAGCAATGATCTTTCAGGTATACTCAAGGATATTTTCCTTAACCAGGAGTTACTACTATTGTAAAATTATGATCTATGAACTTTGAAATATAATTCCTTGATACTATAAGGAGAGAAAATTCAGTATTCTGACCAAGTCGTATACATATGTGTAGCTCTATGAGTAGTTTTTATATTTGGTTCTGAACTAAGGAATCCAGCCAAGTTGGGATATTTTGCAGCTGTAATCAGAAAAATTGGCTGGGCTGGATTCTGAGATGTTGTAAAAGGGGGTAGCTCAGTCTTTGATGGAGCTGTGCTGATTTGTCCTGGGTAAAAATCCAGCACAGTCTTTATAGTAGAATACAGGAAGAGGATATTCTTTCTTTCTTTTTTTTTTTTTTTTAATTATAGCTGGAAATATCTCATACATAAGTTTTATTAAATAATAAACAGAAATAAAAATTCTGTTGGGCATTTTAAACTTGGTTTATGGCTCATCTGAAACACTGGATGCTTAGAAATGCTCTATTCTCAAGTTACAGGTGCAGTGTTATAATGGTGTGATGGAATCATAAATAACTTTTCTGCACACTCTGGTTTTGCCTTATTGATTGTGAAATGATGGGATAATTTCAGGGGCCTTTTTCCGTAGAGATTGTCAGATAAAGGATTTTCCTTCTTTCCAAAGTTAATAACCAAAATCAGTTGATGCCACTGGGGTGGGGATGTGTTCCGTATTACAAATACTTGTCATTCTTCTTCTCCTTTAAAGTGTGAGTACTCTGAATTACCTTTAACTGAAATTCAACAGTTCTTTCATTTTCAGACCCTAGCACCTGAGGATTTTAAGATTTATAAAACCTTGTATTATCTTAAAAAGTAATTTTAATAATCTGTTTATCTGTATATGTAATTTGAACACAAATAGCAATAAGTTAGTAATAGCAAAAATGATTCTTCACAGTCCAGTGTCCAAGCTTGAATTCTTATAACTCTCCAGCTGATATCAGTGAAACAGATTCTTACCTCTGTTCCTATAAAAGAAATTGGGGTAGTCCCAAGGAAATCATAATGTTTTCACTCAGCATAGCTGAGTTTAGAAGCAGGCCCAGCCACCTCCTTAATATGCCTGAACAATGGGTACGGTATTGAATGAAAGAACATGGCATGATGGGTGATATGTATTATTAGGTAATGGATTTTAATTGCATCGATGCTTTTGGTGTAGAAACACGAAGATCACCATTCACACATGACTAAGAAAGAAACTATGGCCCCATTAGATATTTCTCATGTACATTACTCATGTAGACATTACTCATGTACACTTTATTAATAGATAAATTGTGTATTTGTATTATCATGGTATTGCTTAATGCTTTCAGCCAGGCTCGAATGTTGTATGCACAAGTCTGTAGTGCTTGAGTGTCTTTCTGAGGATGTGCTTTGGTTTGTATATACAGTGCTTACCTTGTCAGTTTGCACAGGCGATAAGAAGAGCATCTCCTATGGCAGGAGCCACAGGGGGAACATCAGTGGCAGGCCTGGCCCAACCTTCTGCCCCTAAGAGATGGATGCCAAAAGCTTTGTACAGCTTTTGTATTTTTGTTGGGAGATAGAGGCCTGGGTTTACCAGAATCTTTTACAGACTTACTAGAAGCTTTAAGATCATTTTAAGGATTTATACAAGCCTCATCCACAGTCGGAGATTTCTCATACTAAAAACAAAACCAAAAAAGCAACCCACAACAAAAAAAAACCCAACAAACCCACAAAAAAAACGCTCCAGTGTCCTGGCATGAATTTAATCCCTTTGCAGGTTTGATGCAATTTTTAAGGAGTCCAGTGAGTACCCAAGATCCAAAATTAAAGTTAGATCAAATTCACTCAAGTCAATACAATGTTAATGAATTTAGAAGATACATAGCTTGAAAAATTCCTTAGGGTCAGCCAGGTAAACTCCGCCAATATGTGCCAAAGGGTTAACAAAGGGTATGGTAGCAATTACAACAGGACTGTAAGAGGAGTGAAATTTTTTTTGTACTAACTTTTGCTTTTTGTATCTTTCTTGAACAAAAATATAAAACCTAGGAAATGAATATTTTTCATGCTACGGCAGCAAGAATTTATGGATCCAATAATTTCTCAGATGCTACTTGAAAAATGTTTCTTTATCCAAAGGTTAACTCCTTTAGGAGTACAAACCGCTAAATTTTCTCACTTGCTCTATTAGTTGGTACAACTAGATTCACCACAGTTATAAATCTATCAGTTTTCTAGTCTATAACAGAATAATCCCTGAAATCTCATAGATATAAATGGAATTGCTAATTTTCAATAAATCTGCAGTAACAGGTAATAGTGTCATGGTCCCCAGTTCCAATCATTTTTGCAATAATAAATGAGACTATAGAAGACTCACTTTCAGCCATAAAATTTACTGTTCAGGGCACAGTTTTTAACCCCCAAAGTACTTAACCAATTCCCCTCTCTTTTTTGTTGTCACTGTTGCACCACAGCATCTATTCCTGTTGTGAGATCAGGGCCATTTTGGACCACAAGTGTTATTGATAGGCTGTTTTGGGGGTGAAACAGAGAGTGTTTTTCCAACGTGTATTTTCAGCCTGACAGTATTCAGTCCAGAGGGGCAAATTCAGGCTATTTGTAAGAGCTCAGGGATAGATTCAATTCACCTGAAGCTCTCCCCGCTCCCCCGCCACCTCCCCCTCCTCCAACCCCAAGCCTGAAATCTGACTTTGAGGTTAGACAAGAGTACCACAAATGCCACTGTCCGCACTATGCTAAAGAAAACTGTCTCTGCTGTCCACGGCGGCTTATGCTCAGGTACCTGCTGCTAAGGGCTCATGGGACTCCCTAATTCTCTTAAATACTCCTAAAATGAGGCACAGCTGCCTCATTTTGCTGGCTTTTTGGCATTCCAGTCTGCAAAACTCACTGGCTTTTTTGGGGTGCTACAGGTAGAGGCTGGGTTGACTTTGGGGGCATCAAATTTTGTAGACAATTCAGCACAATCTATGAGTGTACATTCTAAAGCTGTATCTTACAAAGATTTGAATTCTGGATTTAATAGTAACTTTAAGTCACCAGACTGCTTACAGTCATGCAGTTTACTAAATACCTTCATAGTTTATACAATCAAATACATGCATACATCTTTACAGAAACAAGGCCCAAAAGGGAATGGCTGGGAATGGATATAAGGGCCTGGAGAGCTGTAGTTACTTGTCCAAGATGTTAAAAATGGCTCCAAGAGTAGAATACATGTCTCTGGAGTTCCAGTTCAGGGATCTGCCGACATGGCTTGGGCTCTCAGTGCCAGCAAAAGAGCACTGAAAAATATTAAACATGTTAGAAACATGCTGAAAGAAAAAGTTATATTAACAAAAGATGTTTCTTTGAGCTGTATCGATTTTCAGCTCTGGGTGGAAGAAACTCTCTAGACAGACATTTAAACATATTATTGTCTTCTATTTACTCAGCAGATATACCTAACAGTCTTTATGAGATGAGTTCAGGAGGGAAGAAGTCAATTAAAATCTGAATCTCATGCAGTTGTAGAAGATGAAAATAACCCCATATTTGTTACATTGAGCTCTAATGCTAACACCCAAACCACAAAAGCATCTGAACCTAGCTTTAAATCTTGAACACCACGTGGTTTCCCTCCCTGCACGCGTTCTGTGAACTGGTTTAAGCTTAACAAAGTACATAAGCAAATTTCTTTAATTAAGATACGTTGTGAAGCTTATAGTTGTTCAGTAGGGGATAAATGATCAATCAGGAGCCAGCTTATGAGCTGATATCAGTCAGAAAAACTCCACTGTGTTGGACAGGTCAAGATCTTATGCTACTTTTCTTTAAGGACTTTTTGCTCTGTCAGGGCTGAGATATGATAAGCGTATGCAACAATAAGTTCTGCATCAAACATAAAGCTTTTGCATGACTGAGTTATGGGACTTTTCTGAGCTGTGTGACTTTAGGTAAGTCACTGTGCCTCAGGTTCGCTATTTGTCATGTGTAGACATTGGTACTGGCTTCTCTGTGAAGTACTTTGAGATCTACAGACAAAAACTCCATTAAAAGTGACAGAAATAAAAAGGCAATGGCTATCCTGAAGAGGACCATAGGCAGTTCTTTTCACAATCACGTATTTTCAGCCTTCTGCCAGCTGGGCTCTTATGCTTTGTTCCAGGAAACAGTCTGGGAAAAGAATCAATACCACTAATCCGTACACCATCAAATACACATCGTCCTGCCAGTATACTTTCATGAGCAATGGAAATATGAAATTTTTACTTCATGAAATGTTCTCTTAATCTACTCTTGCACTAATTTTACCAAAGCTTTCTAATACCGTTGAGCTTTTGCCAGGAGGACTGAGATAATTGTCTGATCTTTCAGATGTTTTTCTCTAAATGTTGACTTTTGTTCTTTAACATGCAACAAGCATAGGATTAAGTGTTGGTAGTAGAGCAAATGCTAAAAACATGTTTATTCTAGAGGTTAATGAGCAATAGAAAGGCCAGACTACATGTGCTGGTACTTGCATCAGTATGGAGTGCTGCTAATTTTACTGTGCTTTTCGCTTCATTTGGCTATCTAGTAGTTCAAGGGCAACCATACATCATCATCCCAGAACACTTTGTTAGAAAACATTTTATTTAATATAATAACATTTTACAAAAAAGGCACCGGAGATGCATGAAATAGATCTTGAGCTACATTGGTAGCACATATGGGAAATAGCATACAACATATACAACTCCCTTTACTGCCAGTGAAGCGCCAATGTCTTAACCCCAGTTTACCTATGGTGAAACAGGTGTGTGGATATAAGCATCTTTATACAAGGAGGAGAATGAGATGTGATTAAGTGGTGGTAAGTCTTCCACTGAAATCCTCAGAGGGGATATAGGACTTTTATACAGGAGTTAGAAGAGAAGCAGGAATACAAGGGAAAAGGAACATTCTGTTATCTTCACACCAAAAAAAGCAGTAAATTATCTGTGCCAAAAACTTTCCAGAAAATTAAAAGCCAGTGAAATGAAAGCCCAAATGACACCAGCAGTAAAGGGGCTGTAAAATGTAGGCGGGTTGAGAGGGAATTCAAAGATGGAACAGTCAGAGGAAAGTAAAAAGTAAAATGGATATTCTGTTAAGAATTTTAGAAATAGGAAGTAAATGAGAAAGTGGGTAAGAAAATGGATGAGTTTAAAAGAGAAAGGAAAATGCTCAGTAGTGAAAAAGAAGTTGAAGAAAATGACACTGAAGACATAGCAAATTTCTTCATTTCAGCCTTGGCTACAGAGCCTAGCGCAAAGCAGGCTCCTCAGGACTGCTGTGCTGGTTAACGAGGCAGGGTGCTATCCGAGGCGTTGGAGGGGAAGGTGCTGGAGGAGAGTGTTAGAGGAAGCAGCACGACATTGCCAGGCATAGAGGATATTTAATCAAGAGTCTGGAAGGAATTTGGGGATGCAGTAGCTGAGTCAGTGTTGCATTTTATAGACTTGTTACAACTAGTAAATATTTCAGAAAGCAGAGGATAACATCTGTCTCATATTCCAGCCGGTCACTTTTCAGTACTGCACATTTTGTTTGAAATGGTAATCCAAGCTGGAATGTAGAGGGGTCTTGGGTAATTCTTTCCAGGAGGAACAAACCAGCCCACCTTCTGGAAATACAGGCTGGTGTCAGTGCTTCCACTAAGGGTCTTTTAAGAAACTGTATCTGAACTTGCTTTTGTAAAACTTTTTTACAGTGTGCTTGTATAGTGCTGAAGTAAGCATGAATAACTGATCTCCCCATTCACACTCCATGCCATATCTGCGGTTTCTGCATAGATAATATATGTAATGAGATTTGGTTTGCTTTGTTTTGTTATTACGATCTTGAAGTAATAGAGTACGGCTTGTAAGATTTTGTGTACTTTGTTGTCTATTTCTGATTGTTTCTGAAAGAAAGGGCAAGTCTTTGTGGAAATAGGTAGGATTCCCATTACTTTTCTCATTATTTTGTGGATACACATAAAAATTTGCTCTGATTAATAGGCTGAAAATTTTAATAGAAGGATTTTCTGTCTAGCAGGCTTCCAAATCCTTCAGAACATCTTCTAGAAGCTGCTCCTCAAGATAATTTCATCATTTAAAAAAAAAAAGAAAAAAGAAACAGATACAGATGTCTTTTCACCTTCTATACACCTGTTAAATAAACTTGTCATTTCTACAGCCAATTCAGGAAAGGAGTTATCAGATCCTTTCCTTGGAGACCTAAGTGTAACCCTGCAGGTCTCTGGGGTCAACCTCATACCTTCTCAGAAAAGCTCCCTGCACAATTTGATAGTCACGGCAGTCATTATCAACCAGCTTGGCATAGGCCTCTAGGGTTTTCCCATTGAGCAAGGTCTGAACTGTGCTGCCCATGCCTCCTCTCACCAATTATAAGTTCTGTACAGTTTTTTAAAAGACTGCAAAAACATATCAACATCATTCCCTTCCTTGTTATGAGGAAGCAATTTTACCTTATTATAACTGACTAAATATGCATGGGCTGACCCAGTAGGACCCTCATTCACCCTTATTCTTTCCCTCTGGAAATCATATTCCGTTTTCATCGTTTCCATTTCAAATTTTTCTTCCTCCCCATCCTTTCTCTGCTCTCTCTCTTGATCCCATTCTTGTTCCATCTTTATCTTTCCCATGCTGAATTGTCACTCTTCACGCTCCTGCTCTCATTACAACTTCCTTTGTGTTTGATGCTCACTCGCACCCATTTGCAATTGCCTTCCTTTTTACCTTGTGCCTTTTTATCATCTGTAGTGGCTTAGCACCTATGCAGAATATTTGCTGTTCAGATTCCTGTGCATAGCTTCAATTAGTTGATAGGTGTCGTTAATGCTGCTTCCTGCCTCTTCCCTGCTGCTTCAAGACGTTAAAGAACAAGCCACTGGTGGGAGAAAGCAGAGAGAGACGGGTGTCCCTGACTGGTCATGATATATGTCTAACTGAACCCTTCAAGGAGTGCGCCTGTATTCAGTAGTACCCATTGCCCACTTAGCCCTGCCACCACGCTCAGTCCTGATTCCAGGGTCAGCCTGGGCACCTAGAGTGTGTCCCCTCCAGCTCCCCAAATGTAATTCCCACCTGAGTTCCTCTGAGAGCTCCCAATGTAGACCCGAGTCCATTTCATGGGTTTGCGCATAGCTCTGGCTCTATCTGGAGACCACAGTCTGGACTGCGAGGAAATTTATAGCTTTGTGAAAATCACTTTTCAGCATTCTTAGGAGCATCTGTTGAGATTGTTTAGCAGAGCGTGTAGAAACCTGCTTTCTCAGTGACAAAATGCTGAACATTCTTCATGCCTATCATGCCCGAGGGCTTGGCATGAGAATGAGGTTGGTGATGCAGAATGAGACAAGGAGACTGTTAAATGCCTCAGAAAATCTATGCCCTGAAAAGCACTCTAGGCCTTAATGTCAAAGAGAAGAGAAAATCATGGCCATGTCAGACTTGTGAATCCCAGTGACCACTGGAGGTAACTCCCAGCTGGTCTCTTGTTGGTCTTGGATCATACATTTGGATCAGACAAGAAAATCACTTCAAGAGCTTTATCTGGGATAAACTGATAGTTAAATCAGTTGAGTAACTGACCCAGATAGCATTGAAGAGAAAGGGATGGATGGCTCCCAGAGCTGGCAAACGCTCTTAGACCACCCAGCTTTCCCAACTGTGGTGTAGACTCAATACCCACAGGTGATGATGGGAAATAAAGAATTGACAGAAGTGAGGAGCAGGGTAGGCAGGTTCTAAAGCCTTAAACTGAGGCACTTCTCCTACCCTATGGCAGACTGATTGCATTTAAACCATTCCTGCCAGGTATTTGTCCAATCTGTGTTACTTTGCTGTGCACAGAAAGCTCTTTGTTTTGGTTGACCAAACTCTCTTTTTCTATATTTTATGCCCTCTATGTGTGTCTAAAGGTGCACGGGTATTGCTCTCCTCTTGGCATTTGAAAAATATTGCTCTCCTTTTGACATTTGAAAAATATGACATGCAGTCATATTTTTATACGCGAGAAAGTTCTCATCTGATCTGTGACCTTTCTGCAAAAGATGAGTAGCCCAACATACCTTGGCTGTCAGTGTGGGAGACAGGAAAATGCAGCTGGAGAGTGAAGGCATCCAGATACTTCTGTGATGTGACTTCAGCCAAAGGTAGAGCGAGCACTCCCAGCTGGTGCTGGAGATGCGCTGCACCGAGAGCACAGCACCATGTTTTCTGCATGGCTCTGTACGCACAACCCCCGTCTCCAGCCTTCAACAAGGCAGTGGACTGTGTGGGCATCTTGCTTGGCGGAGTTCAGGCTGAGAAAGGATCAGCCTGGATATTTCCCCTTATTGATCTATACTCAGGTCCACACGTGCAGGGAAATTCTTTCTGTGCAAGCAAGCTGAACTAATAGAGCCAGTGGAGTAAGCATCTCTTAACAGCTTCTTATTATCATCTGTCTCTTCTTCAGATGCATTCTGGTGTGCTACACATTTAGCTCTGTCTGCTAGAGAAGTAACAAAGGTCAAATGAAGGTGAGAACACTTCATTCATAATTTTTATGAGTTATTCAGACCCACTGTATCATTACCCGTTGGAAACATATGTTTTCTGATAGCAGTTTAGAAAATATTCAGCACATCTCAACAATCTCTCATAAGTAATACAGATCAGCAGTTACACTTTGTCATGTGGCATCAGGTTGTGTAGTGCTGTGAATTCACTGTAGTGTGATATACTACAGCCATTCAAGATACCATCCTGATAATTTCTGCGTCTCTAAATGTAATGGTACATGATGTGTCTTGCTAGAAGTCAGAAGCATTTTTGTATACCCCTATCTGAGTTACAATTTAAAGGTTTCCAGAGAAAATATTTGGTCACCCCTCCACTACAAGTTTAAGTGTCTCTGATATGAGTATGTTAAACATAACTTTTGATTAAATAGGTACCTCAGGAGGCTTAATATTTTACTGGCCCTTGGCATAGGCTGATAAAGGTGAGCATTCTCAAAAATACTTTTTGCCCAGTGCTAGATTAGCTGTACCTACCACATTCAGGTTGTTTGAAGTTGGGGTTTCTCTTAGGGAATCCCAGGGACTTTGCTACCATAGAAAAAAAGGCATCTGTGTGTACCTCTTCACTGTTTAGTTGTGAGCCAGGGGAGGAGAGGTAAGACCTCATCATCATATTCTGGTCTCTGCAGAAGCATAAAGAAGAGGAGACTGTATTTTCCAGTAGGATTTTGCTAGCTTTTCCACAGGAGAGTGGGAACACAGAGCAAGATGTGGGTGCTTCCTCCTGCATTGCCTGCCCATCCACAGAGCTGGGTGGCACCTGGTCCTCAGCAGCTCGTTGGCCTAATTTGGGAGCCTGATGACTTTTCCTCAGACAAGACAAGAACCAGTTGCCTTCGTTAGGGAACACAGCCTTCACCTGCCTTGCAAAAGGCTGGCAGATCGCTGCTTAATGTCGCTGCCGTCTCTGCTTAACTGTGAAGATAGGGGTGGGTATGTGTGGGGAGGTAAGTGACTTCAAAACTGGGAGCCAGACCTGGCAGCTGATAACTTGAATTGTGGATTCATTTTAGATATTATTCAGAGTAATTATGTTAATTATAACCTTTTAAAGCAATCCTAAGGATAGACAGCAGGAGAAAACCAGACTGGTTCAGTCTGCCTCCACCTTTGGTGAGCGGTTGCCACTCATGTTTGTCGAGCTGCAATGTGAGCAGTGAGGATAATGATTTTGCCAAGCAATCCTCTCTGGTTTGTGTTCTTTTACCAAAAGAATTGCCCATACTATGTTTAAATTTATTAATTTCCCAGAGAGATTTGACTCTGGTGTTTTGTAGCCATTGGACAGGGACCTTAACTAATGTTCTTTGAGTTTCAACTTGCAGGTAATTGGTGGGGGGTCTGATTCAGGCAGAGCTTGGTGGAATTATGTTCATTTGCGATACTTGTGTGTTTGGATTAGAGTCGAGCCACTGCAAGAGAAACCTCTTTAAAATTATGTGTAACCCAGACTACTATGCAAGGTTATTAACATCTTGGCTACCAGTGAAGTTAGATTAGATGGGGTGCATAAAGCCTGCATTCACAGCAGCTATCTTGATGGGTATATTGCCCCTCAGTTTGTTGGGAGCAAAATCAAGCCTTCATAATCCCAGGTCCTGAATGTGAGGATCACATGTTTTAAGTTTAGTATCCTAAAACAAATCTACATGTTGAATATGACCCAAATACCTCTTGAATGGTGGTGTCTAACAAGCCACAAACAGCCCCGAATCTCCCTACAGTTGGGCATTCACTGTAGTATGGGTGAGCAGAAGCAACCTTTTACTGGTTTTTTTTGCCTCTGCTGTGTGTACGTTGGAGGACTATGGCTATAGGTGAAGTTTTCCAGACTTCCAAGAAAATCCACCTTTATCCCAGCAATCACCACGATGTAGGAACAATGAAATTGTGAGAGTTTACTGCCTCATTTAAAAACATCTGTTTGGCAAGAAGAGTTTTATTATGGTTGTGTGAGCTGACAAAAGCTTAAAGGACAGGGCTTTGCAGCTTCATCGTGCTGTGCCGCACGCTGAGTGTACCAGTCACCTGCTCCGCTTGCAGACTGAACAGGTGGGAGAGTGGCGATACCACATTTTTTTGGAATGGCCCAATGGCTTTTTTTGTGTTTCTTGCTAATTGCACCCTCTGAAATGCTAAAAACTAGAAGACTAGAGGCTCTTCCCTCTGTTGCCCCATAAGGCTGGCCTTAAACATAATTCTTTTCTCATCTCTATGCCGTGCTGGGCCAACTCTGTGGGGCCCCACACATGCAAAGGTGCTTTACTTTATGATGAA
>NW_009648550.1:2871100-2901496 GCF_000708025.1 Charadrius vociferus | reverse complement strand
AGAGCATTGAGCCAACATATAAGGTGCCATTACGGATTCCGAAGCGAGAAGAAAACCTTTCTAAGCCATCCATTCAAATGCTTAACTGCATCTGCTTTTCTACTACCACCTCATCAGTAGCAATTTGGAAACTGTAACCACAAAACAACTAGCAGACCAAGTATGTAACCAGCATATCCAAATGATCTCAAACCCCTGGTTTCTATAGATTCTAATAGCCTAATAAATGGATTTTTGGTACTGAGCTAAGTACAGTCATATATAATTGCAGTTATTCTCACATTAAGCTGCAGGGAAGTGGCAAACCCAATTAGATTAAATCCTACCATGTCTCCTTGGGATTTGCGGTAGACATTTAAGCAGAGACATGTCACTTCCACAGAGCAATTTGCTTGTACCTGTCTGCTTAGATTTATTGTGATTTGTCCTTGTTTTTGTGTATGTTTATTTGCAGAAGCCAGCTCCAGATGCAAAAGACATCAGTGTAGCTTTGGAACATTATTTTTAATTAGTCGGGTTCAGTTTCTAGTAACATGCTTGAATTGCTTCTGGGCTACTAATGGAGTGTGGAAAATAAATATTGTTGCTCTCGGATTTTTTTTTTTTTCTGGTTATAGAAAGCTTCCCATGCTTTGGCATGGAGACTTTATTTGCCGTGAGCCTCACAACACGGGGCAGCCAGTCAAGAGACAAAGTTGCAACTGAGTTTTCCTCTTAATCTTGTTTTGTTCTCCTACCTAAAACCCTCACAGGAATCATAATTATACTGGAAAATATTACAGTAACTGCAGGGAAAAGATGAATTTATTTTTGTTTCTTTCTGAATTTGAACTGAATTGCACAAACTTCACCTGAATTGGTACCTGGCAGAAGCAGGCCAGAACGCAGATAACGAAATGTGGGTACTAATCCCAAGAAAGAGGGTAAGCTTTTCTCTGCCAGGCGTAGTTTCTGTATTCTCCTATACATTTGTATGAAGAAAAAGCAAAACCTTTTATTCTCCTTTGTATTCTGTGCTTGTGTAAGTGATTGTAAAAGGAGAAAAAGTGAAAGGCTGAGGATGGGATATGCAGACAATTGCTTATTTACTTTGCAGAAAACATCACTCAAAAAATATTACCACATTACGACATATCATACAGGACTGATTTCTTCTTTCAGAGGAAGAGAACAATGCAGATTGACAACAAAGACCAGAGTTCAAAGTTTCGACAAGGCAAGGGCTGCCTACTACTGACAAATCATATAGTTAAATTCAAAGTGAGTGAGCCTAAAGCCTGCATCGCTGAAAGCACTGGGTTTAGGAAAATTCTTGTAAATAGCCTTTTCTACAGGGAATGTAAATGGTCTTCCTCTGCCCACTCTTTCTTCAGCTGAGGAAGCAGCTGTGCTGCACGTCCATCCATGAGGCGTTTACATTCTGGCTTTCACCACGGGCAGTGATTTTACAAAACTCAGGTACTGTCACTGGCATTACACTAGGGAAGAGGGTGAAAAGCTCCATTCAGATCACAGCAGAGCGAGTTTACCTGGCAATTGCCTGCAGTGATGGGTAATACCAAAACCGCAGGAGAGGTGGGAAAGAGCAGGATTTGCTCATGCTGTGGGGCTGAAGTGTGAGAAAGCTGCGCTTGCAAGGGCAGCCTGAGCTCGGCAGCGATGAGGAATGGCAGTAGGGCTGCCATCTGCTGCTCGCAGGTTGAATAGCAGGGAATGAGGCTCGAGGAATATTTCCTTCGGAGTTTTTGTTGGATTTTCACGGCTTTTGTATGTGTGCATGTGTGTATGTATACACGTGGATGCCGCATTGTATATGATGCATTTGGGGCAGTGCATATCACAAAAGAATCTGAGGCGCAAAATGGGTAAAGGCAGAAAGTAAGTTGTGGGATGAGAGAGCAGCAAATGGAAATTCAGTGTCTCATGACCCTATTTGCTCATCCCAAATGTACTGACAATGTTTGATTTCTAACACACCCCTTAAATTTTTTCCTGATTGCTGTACTGTCTCCCAGTGCCCTGTTGGTGCCATCAGAGCCCAGGGCTGTGTCACTGCATTTGCAGTCTTACGGCAGAAGAAACTCATCCCTGAAACTGTGGCCTACATCATGTGACGTGCAAGGAGATTTTATTTTGATTCTTGCCAGTACTTATGCTCCAGGTAGGTTAAGGCTAGTGACAGCTGCTCATGGCCATCTTTGCTATCAGGAGGCAAAGAAAAGGATGTATCATGTGGAGGACTTCATCTGAGGATGGGGGACAGTTTTGCTCCATGTCATTTGCACATTTCTGAAGGGTTCAAAATTAGGAAGCAAGTCCTGGCTTACTGGAGATGAATGTGAACAGTTTTACTTCAGGGGAGGGATACCCTCACCCAACTTTAAGCACAAGCTGGTAAGTGCTTTAAATAAGAATCTGCAGGGCCACATGTACTTATAGGGCAGTAGGAACTCAAGGGGCCAGTAGTGCTAATGGCCATGCTCTGGCAGGCTCACAGCACAAGCTCATGGACCTGGCACAGCTTTGCTGAAACTCTGGGCTGGTGAGTTGCCCATGGTGCTCGCTGCAGCATGAAGGGGCTCTCATGAAACTCATGGGCGCCAGGCGCTGCGGAGATATAGACTCATACTCAGGAATAACTTCCCACACAACTGTCAAAGATTGGCCCTGCAAGTATGGTAGTAGAAATTGGCTATGGATGATACTTGGCCACAGCAAGAATACGTTATTTTATAGAGTTTTTTATTTTTAGTTGCATATTAGTTGTAGATGTGTGATCCAAATGAGAACTGGAAAGACTTTCCGTTGACTTCAGTAAGACTGCACAAGAGGAATACATTTTTAAGACTAGAAAGGACTATGAGACTATTCCCACAGGAACCAAACCAAAGCCCGTAATCTGAATCAGACCCATAAGAGATTTGCAATGCCCTATATATAATACATGTTTGGATTCCTAACACCTGTCATCTCTAGTACTAATTTATAAATGCCTATTTTAAATATTTTCAGTCCTTGACCCTGGGAAGCTGTGGTGAACTTCAAACAAAAAAGCCGTGCTATGAACACAAGTGATATGGACAGTAACCCTGGCAGTTATAGCCCTTTACAGAGATTATAGTGACAATTATCTACAAGATTTGACAAACTACCCTTCTTTCTCTTTTTGTCTGGTCATGTCAGTGGTTATTTATATACCTATAACGGCAAGACCGTGGGAACACAATTGAATTGTTATTTATATCTGTCTTGCAAACTATTGGGACCAATAGGATGGTTTGGAAAACAAGTCAGAAGGTATTTATTCAATAGTCTGCTCTATTGATTATTATCAAACAACAACTCATAATTTTGCACAGTGAGAATTTTATGACTGCAGTGATCTGAAGCATGTCTCTGTGCTTAGAAACCAAGCTGCTTATTTAATTAAGTGCTTCTGGCTCTCTGGATTTAATAATTCTAATTAAATTGTTATGATTATGACTTGCATTTGGATTATGCCCACAGACTCAATTAAGACTATGAGAGGACCTCATAAGCACATGGAAGGAAACATTGCCTTCCTCAAAGTGATTAAGAATACGGGATTGGGAAAGACCTGTGGAGCCACCAAATCCAATGTCCTGATATTTCAGGGACTGTGCTGAGTAAAGCAAAACATGACAGTCTCATTGACCACAAGAAATGATAGGTAGGAAGGATGAAGTAAACAGTATCACTAACAAAATGTGCTCTGTTCAGGCCAGATGCATGCATAGATTGATATTTCTATGTCTTCAGAAATACTTAAAGGAACATCTAAATTATAAGAGCATTGTGGGTTTGGTTTGGGTTTTGTTTTTTTTTTTCCAAATAGTGCTGAGCACAAGTACCTTCTGTTGCCTTGTGGCTGCTTAGTATTTGTGAGAAGACATGTGGCTGTCTCAATGAGGAGCTAAGCATTCCATTTTAGACATCGGCATTCAAAAACTGCTCTATGACTGCAAGCATTGTCATTAAATATGTTATGGAAACTGCTGCTAGCTCTGTTTTGAGAATCCGCCATGACTGAGAAACTGGTGTCTTTGAGTGACAATTATCAGCTGCTATCCCACTCTGGCCAGGCAGATGTTAGGTTTTAAACTCATATACATCTGTTCTTCACACTAAAATAATCACCTGTCGTTTTCATGTTAATAGCCTTGCCTCCAGGAGACTAGTTAGGGCAGCTTCTCCAGAGACTGAGAGATGTCACTCTTTACTGAGTGCAGAGGCAGACGGAACTTGTGGGAGATAGGAACTGAATGTTCAAAAGGGAAAACCAGGTATGACAAAGGTTATTGTTTGAATTGCTGGGGGAAAGAGAAAAACCTTTTCTGCACTTGCAGTAAGAGGCAGGTGATTACACAACCAGGAGCTGAAGTTTTAGAAACTTTGGGTGGAAAATAGCCATGTTTGGATAATGCAAATACAAATAGCAATTGGATATCATGGAGCACTGAGCGTATTTGTTCATAGCCATCAATGAGCAAAATGCACTTGACATTTCCAGTCATAGCACTTCAGAGTGTTACAACTAGAAATCCATTATTTTTCTTTTCTCTGAGAGGGCCATATGCTTTATCTAAGATCCTATTGTCCTCCTTGACTCCACTCAGAAGACAGGAATGTGTGCTAATGGTTAGAAGGAGAGTTTGACTTGTCCACAAGAAAGCAGAAGCAGAACTGAACATCATAAACTGTCTCCTGTCATTAGAAATGTGGGTAGAAATGTGACTGTCAGTCTGATGTGGAGATCTGACTAGGTCAAAACAGACAACTCATCAAATCTAGTTTCTTTTCACAAACTTGTTCTTTAATGGAATACAAGAACAATTTATTTTTCTAGGCCCTTGCTTTGGCCAGTCACGTGAAAAATAGCAACATTAGTGCAGTAGAGAGGAGGTCAAGAGCTGTGTTTGATCAATGCACTGTTATGTATTGTTGTGTATCGATCCATCCTCAAACACCTTACCTTGTCAAATGCCTTTTGAAGAGCGAGGAGACAAAAGAGATCCCTGTGCCTGGCTCCATGGGAAGGACCTCAGCTGGTACACCATGGCCCAGTGCTGTCCTTGGAGAGTTGTACGTTCGCTGGGTCAAGATCCCACAATGAATCACAGCAGACCTTACGATTAGTGATGCCAGAGGCTGCTGAAACCCTCAATTCCTTTAGCAGAGGAGTGTGTTTCTGTAGCAGTCACTAGGGACACTTCTTCAGCCACCAAAATCAGAAGGATCTTTGTTCCTGGCTAGTTGTGTATACTGAGTGGCTGTGGCACAGAAACTCCGCAGGATTGTAGAGAATGCCCCATCTTTACATTCTTGACCACCTTTCTTCCTGAAAAAGATCAGCACAGCTATTACTATTACTAGGAATTAGGACTATTACTGATAAGGCTTCTTTCCACTGTGAACAGTGTCTGGTTGAAATTACAACAATTTTGCCAGCCATGAGAAAGCTTTACTCATCATTTGGGCAACCTGCTCTAGGTGGCCCTCCTTGAGCAGGAGGATTGGACAAGATGACCTCCAGAGGTCCCTTCCAACCTCAATCGTTCTGTGATTCTGTGATCTCCATCATCTCCACTGGCCTTTGAATGAAGTCCTAATGGACTAGTCAATAAAGAGTTCATCCTCTGCTCCCTGCTTTGATATTCATGCCTAAAAAGCAGGAGCTATCCTCTGCAAAGCTGCAGCAAAAACTATGTCTTATCATTGCAAGAAATAATTCTTTTATTGAATCTGAAGAATGAATCCAAATTCAGACTACTGTGGTCCCTTTGGGAGTTTGTGGTCATGATAACACAACAGTGTCCAAGATTTTGTACTTCCAAATGCAAACTCCTTTCCCATTTAGAAGGAAAAGGAGTCTGTATTTGGCACTCTGGTGGTCACACCAAATGCAGATACAGTAAGAGACAGCTGCCCTTATGAAACTGCTTTCCTGCATTTGCTAGATGGTGGGCTAATCTTTTTCCTAGTATTTTTTGTCCTAGGTTATCATACATCTTTGCCTGTTTGACACTGCTGTCTTAAATTACCTCCCAAGTTGTATCTCTGCCGGCTTGTTCAGGTTGCAGTTCTTTATTAATTCAGACACGGCAGCTTTCAGTGTTTTGGAATCTTTTTACACGGCAAAATATGAAAGAAAATACTGGTTTGAGCAGTCTTCACTAATCCATTACCCTGTTTGAAGCTGACAGCATGTTCAAAGGAAATAATTTCCCCCGCTGTATGAAAGATGGAATCTTTTCAAACTTCTATGCCTGCCGCTAAGTTCAGCAAAACTTTTTTGATAGGCGTATGAACTACAAGTGGTAAAGCTGATAAAAGCCATGCCAGCACTGAGAAGAAAAATCAGATGTAGGGGTAGAGATTTGAAGATGCCATCTAGAAATATAGCTAGGTGATGTTTGACCCTTGATTTTTTGCATATGGAACTTATCTTTTCATGCTCTAACTCTGCAGAGGTATGCTGGAGAGAGAGGGAAGTTGATGGTCATGACAGATGACCCCTATAGCTCTGACTGATGAGGTTGTTCTTTAAAGGAAGAACAGATTTTTCCAAGTGCTTTCCCAAGATAAGCCTTTAATGACAGTGCTGGGAACTGTCTGGTACGAAGACCACACAAATCTTTCTTACAAACTGCTGTTTGCCAGCTTTTTATGGCTGGTTATGTACCTTTGCCAAAGGATTGCTTAAGATCCTGGAGTGTATAAAGCAGATGCCTGGACATACATTGTATAATTTAGGAATTCTGTGGTTCCGTTTGCATATTTATTGATACCAGTAAGAAATTTTAACATCTACAGAGAATGAGTTGACTATTTTACAAAACTTCACTTTATGAACTTACTTCAATCACGAGATATTATTCAGGATTCCTACAAGGTGAAGGCAGGAATATTAATTTTATACTTTCTGTATATGTAGGTGAATTCTTGGTTTAAATAGAAACAGCTGCAAAACAGGCACCCACAAATACATACTTATTTCACCTATTTACTGTGCCAAATTATTTATATTATTTTTTGTGAAGATCTATAATCTTGTCTTGTCAACTTGGCGCGGGCAGCAAGCAGGTCTCACTGCCAGCACACCTGTACCCTCTGTCTTGTTTACTCTCCCTAGTATCCCATTTTTCCCACTCACTCTCCTGGTGTGTTTTCAGTAGCTCCTTTAATATGTACTTTGGCAAAGCTTCCTCATCCTCCCCTTGGTTTTCTGTGGAAGTTTATCTAAATAGTTTTTTTCCACTTGTTTCCCTCCTCAGCTTCTTCTTTATCTATGATCGTACTCTGGAAAGTCTTTTCCAAAGTCTGAGCTGATATATCTCAGATACAGCCTTCATCCGAACATCTAAAACACCTTTGTTTCTTACAATTTCATATCCCCAATTCTGCAGTACTTTTCCCTCTGACCCAAACACATGAGGTTTCTCCCAGCTGATGTTAATCCTGACCTGCAAAGTTTGTCTCCAAGCCTGTCACTTGGACCATTTCATTTGATTTTACATATTTCCTCTGTGAACTTATTTTCTCATGTCAAACATAAAGCCCCTGTCTCAAGTACCATCACTCTTCTTTGAATCTGTTCTTCGTTACTAAAAGATTGACTGCCACTGCCAATACACCGTGAAGCCCAGTTAAATTTTCGAATACTTCATGCTTTTTTCATCCTGTTATTTATTCTTAAGAAAATTTGCATATATTGTGCTTATTATATCAGCACAGTTCATGTATATGTTTATACACTTCATGGCATATGTATCTAATATGTGCTTGTTACATCAGCATAGTTCAGGTACAGTACAATAGCATCATATATATCTCGCTGAGAAATGCTTTCTTCATAAGAGCTGCCTAAGATCTTTTTAACATACGCATAATGATTGGCAACATTTGAAGTTTTTCTTCAAACTAAGTGTAGAAAACCTCTGGAGACTGCCACGGACATACACGGGGGCAATTTCCCCTCATTATTATTAGCTGTGGACTAAGATTTATTTCTTGTGAGGGCATGTTTGAGATCATTCACTTTCTTCCCTAAATTGTTAACTGCTTTTAATATTATGCCAATCTGAGACCACTAGAGGACTCTGTTTTCCATCATATTAAGTAGTACTCTGTAATCATTTTTTACCACTCAGTTTTTTCTGGGCATATATTTTTACAAAGAATACAAATACAATTATTTACACGTATATACTCATTTACAGAGTAACCAGGTAGGCACTGGCCATACAGCAATCGGAAGTGCCGTCTGAATGATGATGAAGTCCTACGGAAAATGTGGTCTGAGACCTGCTTCCTTTAGAACAAAAGTAATGTATGGGCAAACCTATCCATCCCTCTGTATGAATATTTCATGTAATATTAGGGCCCTGTCTTCAGTTCTGGCCGGCACAATTACTTCTCTGGTTGTAGACTTTCAAAATACCTAACCGATGTAAACAAGAAAGTTTGAGAAGCTTTCAAGGTTTAATGATTTTTAAAAGCTTTCCCCCACCTTTTCCCATTGGACTCTTACAGAAAACTTTCCCATCTTGAAAGGTACATTGGGTTTTGATCCTTTCCAAAGAGATCCTAATCACTTGTCAAAATAAGGATATCCTTGCTGTAATTGTGAAGGAAAAGAGCAAAAATAAAGCAGATTATATCTCTGTGTTGTCTTTGGGCAGACAATAGAAATAATTGCAATTCAGAGCCATTATTTGCTTTTTCCAAAATGTTTTTTACGAGAATACTAGAGATTCTTATGTCAATCACCATTACTGTTTACCCAGCAGCTGGTTGGCCGCTGCCCACCCAGCAATGAAAAATGTCTATCTAATTGCAGTCAAGTGAAAACTGCCAGAGGATATCTGGCCCTCTGTTTGCTTTTCAGTTGCAATGCAGCTCATCAGGGACAGCCAAAGCAACTTAGGCATTCATGTAGGATTTGCAGTTCATCAGTGCAAAAGAATGAAGATAACTGGATGGAAAATAACCAAAGTGCCCCAAGGGTTCATGAGTCTAAGAGGGAGTGCTTGGAATTTGCTCAAGTGAGCACAAGAAGAAAGCCCACATAAAACCTCCTGCTAATGGGTGGTTTTATTTTATAATCGAATGACACATTGGAATGTAGTACTCTCATGAACTTACTTTTTTTAAAAAGCAGGTACTTTGCATTTTAAGAACATTTCAGCATTGTCTAGTTCATGCAAGTAGAGATGGTCTTCAAACAAAATTGACAATAGGATGGCAATAGCTGCTGCTCTCAGGAGGAACAAATAAAGTGTGTAGAGAAACTGTTCTTTAGTGGCTTTGATTATAGGTGATGCACTACTGTTTGCTTGCTTGTTTGTTTGGGGTTCACTTAGTCTTTTACCCATAGCATACAATTTTGGAAAGCTTCCTATTTCAGTAGGAACAATTTTGATAGCTATTGATGCAGTGTTTTGATGTCTTTCATAAAATTGGTCAGTTCTGAAGTCTGTGAAAAAGGGAAAAATTGTGAACTTCTGAAACCTTTTTGTTAGATTTTTATGATTAGTAATCTTTTACAAACTTTTCCTGAACTTACTGGAATTCTGTGATTAGCTATGTTTTTGTACAGAAGAATGGGAAAAAATGAAACCAACCAAACAACCCCTCTCCCAAGATTCAATTTTGAGTATTGAAAGCACTGAATTTGATGCTGTCTTTGGTTTTTAGAGTTACAGGTATTATAGCCCATGCTACATCATTTTCTATTGATATTTCTTGATTATAACTGATGCTTACCCAATTTCTTCCATTTGAGACTGGTCTTTTCATATTTTCTGGACACGTTGCATCTACTGCCTTTGAAGTCTGTAGCGAAATAGAAAATAATCTTTTCTTCTCTACCATTTCTGATCCCTGCTCTATTTATCACAATATAAAGAGTGCATAAAGGAACCCACTGAAAGTATTTATATACAGCTTGCACAGATGTGCCAGTTAAGAATCAAAGCTCCAGGGAAGTTCTGAAAAGCCCCTTAGTTGGTTGGGGCCGTGGGACAATAAGTCGTGACTGATTTATGCACCACCTGCTATTAGAAAGATGTCTGGGGAAGAGTTGAAATAAAGTATGTGACTGTGGATAAAATCTGACACCACAAGTGACTTCACTTGGTGTGGTGCAGAGCACCGGCAAACACTTTCCCTCACTGATTAATTTGCAGTTTGAAAAATAGATTTTGGAGAATGTATTTTGCTTATGTGAAATAAATGACAATGTGGGTTAGAAGGATCATATTCACTGTGTAGTTGTCAGGCTTCTCCACTAAAGCCAGGTTTGTTTGTGACTGCTGTGATTACATAGTGAGAGATGAATATAGGATAAAATACATACAGCCATGTAAAATTTTATGTATGGAGGAATTCAGTTGATTAAAGCAATGGCCCAGTGAGGAGTTCCTCATGCCAGTTGTGGAGTATATGAACATCTCTAATAGAGGCCAGAGGCTGCTGTAGGAGAGCAGCTTTTCGTCTTGAAGTATCTCTCCCTGTAAAAAATCCACCTTAGCAACAGCATGTTTTGGAAGTTCTCTTCTTGTTGAAAAAAAAGGAAAAGGCTTGTTTTGTATTGGGAACGTATTTAAAAAGTTTAAACATTATTTTGCTGCAAGTAGACCTGGCCATAGAGAATTACTCAGAGAGATTCACGTGGTGTGAATTATACATCAAAACTGTCGGTGTTCCTAACACGAGTTTATGGTAAGAATTTTAGCAGCTGCTGATGGTAAGCATCAAACCTCACCGTTTCCTCAGCGCGTAACGTATCTCCAGATATCTGTATCTACATTTGTGCCTCTTTCTCTTTATAGCGCAGTGCTATTTCATGCTATTCTGCTGTGGTGGTAACCCTTTCATAGGGTTTCAAATGGTGAGAACTTCTTTCAAGAAAGAAATTACAGCACTTAATATTCCCAGAAACTTCCAAGGGGAAAAAATTTATGAATTTCAGGGATTTCATGCTGAGCTTTAAAAATGAAAAAACCTTGACACAGGCAGTTCAACTTTATGTCAAAGCAGCCAGCATGATTTTAAAAAGATCTACTCATCTGAAAACCTAAACGTTGGTTTCTACATGTCCGTCTTCCTGTACAAGGTATATAATTTAAATTGGAATGGTGTCTGTCTTAATCACAGAATCACAGAATGGTTAGGGTTGGAAGGGACCTCTGGAGATCATCTAGTCCAACCCCCCTGCCAGAGCAGGGTCACCTACAACAGGTTGCACAGGACAGCGTCATTCTAGTTAATCGTTCTAGTTAATTTTTCTTTTTTCTCCATTTGAACCGTAAGGCTGTAATTTTGCATAAACTGTCTGTAAAATGCAGCATTTGTAGCTCACATTTGGACTGCATGTTTCTGATTATGTTGGCATAGCCATAGCATGCGAAGGCAGCTTTCAGATCAGAATCAGTCCTAAGGGATGCAGACATGAGTGAGAAGTTTACGTTATGATATATATCACGTGAAGCAAAGGCCCTCAAATGAGGAAAACAATTGACCATGTGCTTAGATGTAAGAAAATTTTGAAACCAGTTGACAGCAGGATTCCTGGGGCAAGAACAACATGTCTAATGCTTTGAAACCATTGGAAGCACTTTACTCCTGTGCAAGAAAAGAAGTGCAATGACTGGTGTTAAATCTCTGGATTCCTGACATGCTATTTCTAGCATGGGGGGAAATTAGATCATCTGGCCGACAAAGACATTTTGCCATCTTTTTCCTTCCTCGGCAGCCCCCAGTGACTACCCTTTGCACATCTCCAACCAGCTGTTTGCGCCTTCCTGAAGGAGATCAGCTCTGTGATGCTGACTTCAAAAGAACATATTTAAGTGCATTCCTGAATCCGAGTCAATATTTGTGAGTAGATCAGTGTAATAAGGATTTATGGAAGATGTTAAAACTACTCAGTGATCCGTGATACTTGGCTGCCTATCTTTGATATCATAGTTTTTCCTGCCAGGAGAAACAACTCCTCTGTTTTGCAACAACTTTCATGATTTCCAGATTTATTTTTACTTCAGACTAAAATAAAAACAAAGCTATTCTTTTTTTTTAAATAGTGACATGAAACTATTTGGGGTTCTTCAGATCAAAAATATCAAGTCTGCTCTATCTAGAAGGGAGTTTGTCCTGCACCCATCAAAACGTTAACATCTATAGCCCCTGTAAAATCTCTAAGCTTTCACGAAATGGTGTTTCACTGAAACACGCTGGTCAAGTGATTCCAGTCATCTCATACAGATAGAGGTATTTTCATATACTTTCCTGAGGTTTAATATAATGCTAAATTGAAGCATGTGGTTAATTATGGTCTAAACAGACTTATTTTCTAAAGGACCGTTTCTTGACATCCTCTGAGTCTTGGTCTGCTGCCCATCTGCCTCTGTCTCTGCTTGTTTTGTAACTTCCTTCAGCAGTGGAACTTGTCTGTTTAGTGATTTATCATGTGCATACTACAGCACGGTAAAATCGCCGTGAAAGCTACTCGCACATGCCCTAAATGTGACTGACAGCGTATTATTTGATTGCCCAATGAATTGGTCAGCATCACAGCAGAAGGGCTCATTCTAATTTACACGCATCACTCCTTCAGGTGGGAAATTCAAAAATGCTTTGGGTTGTATATGGGAATGATGCTCTGTGCGTTTGCCAGCTTCCTCGTTACGGCTGTTTATATCATTGCAAGTTACAGCAAATGCTGGCCTAGGTTTAAATGGGAAGGTCTGCGATTCATACATACCATCAGATGCTCATTTGACAAGCCACCGTGTTGGCAAATGGACAATCATAACTGGTTCTGTAGCCACGGACTGCTGCCATTCTGGCACAGCAAAAACCACTCTGCTGAAACCCATTAGAGCCACGGTACCTGCACAGAGATAGAGCAGTAGTTGACTTTACTGGGATTGTATATTTGCACAGAAGGAAAGTCGTTCCAGCCCTTGCTGGCCCCTGGTGATACAACAGGATATCTAGGGAATAATTTCTGAGGCAATTTCATAAAAAGATGGGGAAAATGAGCCACAGAGTTGCTGTTGGATTGTATTGGGGGAATCTGAGATGCATAACTCTCCACCCACCAGTTACAGACTGCGCTATGAACTCACTCTTTGCCCTAAATGAAGCAGTTCTGAGGTGCCAGCGAGCAGCTGCCTTGTGTTATCACTTGAAATCAACTGCAGCGCTGGTTGCAGAGAAAATCATTCCTGCATCATTACGTATTCCCCATCTTGTAGTATTATGTTAACAGCCAGGAAAAATGGCTTTAGGAGTCTGCTGTCAAAGCGAGTGTGAGGAGGAACTTAGCCAAAGAGGAGTGCAGAGGTTAATAGGAGTCACGCAGTTAACGCAAGCTGACCACCTTCACTAATTTACACTTGATGTCTAAACATTAAATATTTTCTCATGCGCTGCAGCAGATATGTTGTATTTCTCATTTTCAAACAGGGTTGTAAAGGGCTTTAAAATACTCAATGTTCTGTTCTTTGAGCATTAGTATGATTTCAGTGGGATTCACCAGTTTGGACACAGCATCGTGCTTCAATGTGGGGGCTTGTGTGTGTCAATGCTCTGCTCCTTTCCTGCGGTTCTGTGGTTACTATAAGTGGAGAAAAGGACTCTCTGTGCCTGACTTCATCCACTGATAGAGACATTACTATTATTAATCTTCCCATCACCTTATGTAGGGATGGAAAGAGTTTCTTTATCAACTTTCATTCCCTGCCTTTGCAGGCATCACATGGTGGGCGCTATTCATGCATCGTTCAAACTCCACTCCTGTTCCAATTTTACGTTCCTGACCATTATTTATCTCATATTTCACTTTTCTTCCTAGTCCCAGTACAGCAGTCAGCCTTTTGATCACTTCCCCAGTGCTGCTAGTTTGAGATGCATGCATTTGTTTAGCGGTATTTCCTGAAGCAGGAGACAGCTGTTTTCTTAAAAATTACGGTATCTGGGGCCTTGGCATCAGAAATGACTGAAACTGAGCTACTCAAACCCCACTGAATCAACCTGACACCAAGATAATTATATTTGCATTGTACTTTCAGTGTCTCTATATGTCAGTATTGTAAATGGAATGAAATAAAAAAAATCATAGGGCCGTTCAAAGCAATTAAAGTGTAAGGGCCCTGGCTCAGCTTTCAAAACGTACCTATATGTTTATCTTCCCTCCAGCATAAATCAGCTCTGTCTTGCAGAGCTACGTTAGATGAGGAATGTCTATTAACAGAGACTCTTGCAGTCCCGGCATGTTTATTTAACATGGCAAAAGAAATCTATAACTTCTTCTACTTTTATGTATAAGAATCTCATCATTCATGTGGTTTCCCTATCTTGGCTTAGCAAATAAACATTAACAGACATTTCTCTTCACTGCACTACTGTGATACAAAGAATACTCTGCCTTGAGAGAGCAGGTGAGAAGATTAAGAAACTTGCCTGTGTTCCACAGGGTATCCGTGTTTGCCTACAATTCAACAGGGTGCTGGCTTGTACCTTTTCCCCACGGGGAGAATCATGAGATTAGGAGGAACTCTTTACCCTTTCTGGGCAGCTGCGGGCACATGAAGTTTACTTTTTCTTGCTTTTTCATATTCAACCATCTATTAATCATATATCATAATGTTACTGCTTCTCTAACGCATACCCTTTCCAGCAGCACAGGAGGCAATGGTGGGAAAGAAGGTGAGGTTTATAGCATTGTAGAAAAAGAAGATCTGTAAGAGCTATTCTTTTCAAATACACCAGTAGTTGTTTACTCCCCAAGACATAATAAGCCTCAGCACTGCAGGGAAATCCACAATCCAGAGTTTCAGCCTATATAGTTAAAGACTGTTGCTGATGCCTACTTTCAATAAACGAAATATTTTTTGATTTCAAGTCTATTTTAAACTTGCATAAGGGAGCCTTCAGTTTGTTGAGCTCACTTTTTTGCTTTCAGGAGAGGTGAGGCTTGGAAGTGTGTTGATTGTAGCTGAAATAGTATTTAAGAGGAGGCTTAAAGCAGGAGTGGGTGTCCAGAGATGTTACTGTATGGAAAAGGTCCTAGGAAAGGCTCTGGAAAAGGTAAGAGGAAAGTCAGTAGATTCAAGTTGCAGGAACTGGAAAAAACAGAGGGGTTTGGACATTAGGAAAGCTTAGAAGCTACAAGCGCAATTCAACCATGAACTGTTGCTTTTAAGTGTCGTGCTCTGTGCTCTGACACACTCCTCGCATACCATGGCCAGGGTGCATCAAATCCTGGCCGTTTACAGGCACTGTCCCAAAGCAGACTTAGAATCAGAGAATCATAGAATCATAGAATGGTTTAGGTTGGAAAGGACCTTGAAGATCATCGAGTTCCAACCTCCCTGCCAGGGGCAGGGACACCTCCCACTAGACCGGGTTGCCCAAGGCCACGTCCAGCCTGGCCTTGAACACTTCCAGGGATGGGGCCTCAACTTAAGTTGAACAAGAATGAGAAATGGTAAGGTCTTGGGTGGAGGATATGATAATGTGAGCAGAACAAGGGAATTGCTTGTTCACATGGAGGTTGGCAAGAGCAGGTTGAATACGCGTTGGATTTCTAAACGTTGCAAAAAGGGAGGCTAAATCAGAATACCATGGGCTGCGATGGTAAAATTTCAGCTGACATGAAGAGGTGGGTAAGTGTCTCCAGGTTCCTTCTGGAAATGTTATCCAGTCAGTGATTTTCCACTTTCCCTGGAGCATAGGGCAATTTAACAACAACTTTGTATATAATTTCTTTGAAAACTGGGAAAAAGCTAGTTCGTTTAAGACAAGAGCCCCAGATGACATCTCAGTGAATGTTGGAAATTTCTGAAAACTTTTTAATAAATTAAGAAATGGGCATGATTCTGTCTTATACACAAACTGTTAATCAAAACATTCCAGTGTATCTATTCCTTATTTGTTCTCTTTGAGGCTAGATCTTTATCAAGCTCTTCAAGACTAATACAAACATGAAAATAATTATGGACAAATGAACTAAAACCTTTTGCTTCATATTTTGGGCAAGTTCAATATGTCAATGTCGGTGTCAGCTAGTATGTAACTAGCTACCTTTGCATACAGACATTTTAGGTAGCTGAAGGATACAGCTTTCTTGGATTACAGAAGGGGGCAGTGATGTTTCATTTTTTGGAACTAGAACTAAAAAGCTAGTTCTTTCTTTTAAAAACTAGAAGCTAACAAAAGCTTCTGTTCTACTTAATGCAGAAACAGAAACGCCCAAGATTTGCTTTTGCAATCTTGCTTTCTCATGTTATAATCATGCTTCCTGCTTGTTGCTTTATTTTCTTCAAGAAAAAGTTCCGTCCTGGAGGAGGCATTAATGGCAGTGGATTGCACAGAGTGCTTCTGCCACCTGCCTGAGACCTCCCTGGCTTAAAGGGCAAATTCACAGTTAATATTTCAAACTATACATAAAAATGCTACCTACCTGTTATCTGTTAGTTTCATCGTGCAGTTTGTTTGGCCTTAGACTTTCTGACATTACAGCTTGTCAATGACAATTTGTGATTCCCATTCACAATGGTCTGCCATCCCACTGCAGTTCGGGGAAGATGAAAAAAAATGAGGGATCATTTAAAAAAATTAGCATATGTACATACCAGACAGGCTTCTATTCTAAGAACATCTTGCATCATCAAGACATCAAATACCAGATTTGATGGATTGTGTGATTTTAAGTTAGCTCACACATGCAAATGAATGACAAAACAATGAAATTGCATGCTGTGCTGTATTTTTATATGGTTCTTGCTGCACACACTACATGGGATGGGCAATGCTACTGAGTGGTTTCCCTATAAGAAATTTCTCTTCATTGTTTGCTCTACCTGACTTAAACTAATAACAGCAAATGGGTGTAGCATGAGGGATGATAATCATGAAAGCGATGCCAGCATCTCATGTCCACACTATGTCTTTTCTCCTCTGGCTTCTTACCCTTCCACAAAGCTGATGCATGCCTGACCCGATGCCTGACCCATCAGTCTCAGCACGTTCTCCTTTCTGCATCTCTTCCCTGATTTCTCTTTATCCCTTACATCAACAGAGGCTTTCTTACTTGTTCAAGAGGTGTTTCAGCTCTGCTCTGCATTTCTTATCGCCAATGCCCTGCTGAGACCTCGAGATGAAACATGTTCTGTAGGAGGTAGGTAGTTCGTTTTGATCATTATTTTATAGTGAGGTTGTCTCCTGCTTTCCTGTTGCTGATGGTATGGTCCTTATCCCTCACTTCCAGGCTTTCCCAATGCTTTTTCATATGTAAGGAACTACTGTAAGCCCCCACCAACCATACTATATTGCATTCTTTAGACTTTTCTTTTTCTTTGATTCCCATTGAAAATACGGTGACAGTTAAACACCTTGCCTTACAGATACTGTTTCCCTGTCTGTTGATATGTGTCAATCTCTAGCTTTGTTTTATCCTGTCAGTTGTTCTTTGTACCTAATGCAAAGGGTAGGTACATGGCCCCTGAGGAAAGTACTGAAATATTCCTGTTATTATAAGACAATGAATCAATCAAGTCATTTTTAATAAAGTGAAAGCAAAATAATTTCTGTGATAAGTTCATTTCTAAACAATTTCTAAACAATTATTAAAATCTTCGATTTCAAAGTACACATATTCTTCCATTTTTTACTAAAAACACTGGGAAGAAAGACAATCTCATCGTTAATTTATTTTGAAATTCAGCGCCCAAATCACTAAAATCCACGTCCTTTTCCATATTGAAAGACCTTACATGGTCTCATTTACCTTTTCTACAGCTATATCAGTGCTTCAGCTCTGGTATTCAGATGGAAGAAAAGGTATAGCTCTGTCGTTATCTGGAATTACTTGTGCTATTTTAAAAAAGATTAGATATACTTTTTGTGAAAAATAATATCATTTGTTATTCCCTCCTTTCATTTCGCTTTATTTGTTGGTACGTTTTACAATTGCCCCTTTTCAGCTTGTATTTGAATAGTCAGGATGTTATCACCTTTCTGCCATTACATTTCAAACGTGATCTCAACACAGAAATTATAAGGCTCCAATTACCAGGAGAGACTGAATCATTACATAGGGACTAATAACATAATGATGTAATGACCTAGAAACACCCACAAGGCTATCACAGTGCCAATCTACATGGTGTAATTAGCCATAGGTGCACCACAAATGGGAGTTGAAAGCTGTGTGTTCACCTTCTTGTATGATGGAAACTGAATATTTACTGAGGCATGAAAGACCATTTGAGTGCATCAAACACTGAAGCCTGGCTTCAGATAAAGACACAGATTTAAATCCTTTTTCTGTCTCATTAAGGCCAAGATAGCGAATCCAGGTTTTTCAGGTCAGAAGCCTTTCAGTGACTCATGGAACATTATTCTGCAACTTCAAGAAGAGAAAACTTTTATAAAATGCACGTGTTCTGCCTCAATCCAGAAGTAAGAAAGGTGAGCAGAACTTTGAGCTGCACAAGGGAGAAGTCCTTTCTGATGGCCAGTAAACTGGCTTACAGGTGGTAGCTATAACAACTGTCTTTTCTGGGAAGTGAATTCTGGTATCCACCCCCAAGGCCAGAAGAAACCAATCATCTGCAGTGGGGTCAACTCCTTCCTATCTATTGCCCCATTACAGCAGTTTCAGATGGGCAGACAAGTGGCTGTAGTGGCTTTACCCAGCTTCTTGATTTCTGTTTGCTTTTAGTAAGGTAACATAGAAGGGGAAAAGAAGGGGAGAGAGCAAGAAATTTGAGGAGGGAAGTATGAGATGTCCTCACCTGTTGAAGTAGAAAAAGGAGTCATGTGGAAGCCAGCTTTCTCTGTCATGGTCTGCGGGATGCCTGCCTTCCTCTGCCATGTGAGTTGAGTACTCATTAACCTAGTCCAAGATGTATAACAATTCTCTATACACAACAGCAATCTGTAATCTTTCACTTTCTATTGTGAGACACACCTGGCTTTTTTTGTGTGTTGTGTATTAAATGTGGTGTTGCTGGGCTCCTGAGACTTCTCCCAAGCAGCGTGCTCCACTAGAGCCTACTTAGCTTAACCTCTTCCTCCAGTCAGACCTTGGCCCTTTAGCTATATTCCTGGAGTTAAGAAAATAGGCCAGAGGGCCCTCTGCCAAGAAGCAGCGAGAGAGGTGAGTGGTCAGCATGTGGCAGTAGTTTCAAAGTTTACTGTAAAAAAATAAAATAAAAAATAAAATGAAAAACTAATAGCTACTCAAATGTCCCATGAGTTAGAAATGTTTCTTTGAACTCCAGAAGTTTTTAAGGGAGGCATCAAAGCACTTGAGATTAAACACAAAATGGTTTTTATGTGTTTAAACTTAACAGTATTAAGTCCGTAGGCCCGAGCTGGGAAAGAATAACAAATATAAACCTTTCAGTTCGTAATAGTTAAGAAATGGTGCTGGAAGCTGTTACAGAACTTCAGGTGGTATTGTTGGAAGATGATGTTAATGAAGCTGATATCTGATAGATCAAGCTGTCCCTTTACTTCCTTATTCAGAGATCAGCAAGGTAGCATTAAGTATCTGTGGATAGTCTGCTTTCCTGAGGTCATTTTAATTAACTGCAACAACAGCAGGTGATATAATATTTGATCTAAAATATAGATAGCAGACAAGGAATAATTCTAAATGCATGTGCCAGAGGTATTGGCAATGGATTGGTAGGCTTTATTTTATATAGAGGTATTTGGAAAGGTGACTGCCTTTAAAATAAATTCATTTATTTAGGAAATTACCCACTACTGAACAGTTAGTGTCCTGCAGAAAGCCAAACTGTAATTTGTTGACGGTAGCTTTTTAAATGTCTTTACCCTATGTCTTTTGTTTTCTGTTTCTTTTAAGCCTAGTTAGCTTGGTCAAATTGATGCTCACTGGATGTGAAAACAGGCAGTGTAGTGTCAAAGAAAAGATACTTGTGATCGAGTGCCAGTAGAGGGGTTTGTGGAAATGGTAGCATGTTCTTTCTGTCAAAAAATCTTGTTTACACTTTCAGAAGTGCATTGGTGTATTGGGGGGGGGGATTTGATGTATATAAGTCAGGGTTCTCAGTAATAAAACACTGAGTCTTGAATCCCTGCAGCACATACAAAGTTCAGATATCTTGACATGAAAGCATTTGGGGTTTTGAATGTGTTTAAGAAAGGGTCACACTTGATAATGATTTTTTACATCTTAATCTTATGAAGACAGTTGAGCTCTGTAACTCCAAATAAAGAACGATTTCAGGTTTTACAAGAATTATTCTTATCAGTAGGCAGATTAATAAGAATAATATCTGAAAAAGCCCTGCACGTCAGCGAAAAACGCATCATCTGAGATGCTCATCATTCCATTAAATGTCTGTTCTGGCACTAAATACGTAAGCATAGTATTACCCATGTGGATTTGACTGGTTTTGACAATGCACATTCTACTTCTTTCCTTGATTTTGATGCCAAATACTTGGAAAATATTTTTTAATTATCTAACTTCAGCTCTTTGGCCTGCTTTATTTGGAAAGACCTGAACTGTAGCCTTGCTTATGCTCATGTGACCATTGTGGCTTGCTGGGGAATACTGACTCCACTGAGAGCACAGCTTCACCTGGTCTTCTTTAACATTGTATTTCTATGCAGACACCTAAATTCTGCAGAATATGACAGCTCTGGAAGTTATAGTGTATTAAACAGACTCACTGAAGCTCTCTCTAGGACTAATCCTTCCTTTGTTCCTGCAAACCATTGGATTTGGTGCAGATATTTATTTTTCCCTCTGCATTTTAGAACAGAGGCAAAACTTACAGAAATTTCTGAGATACATACAGGCACATATAGGGGGTAGGGAGGAACAGTAGGGAAGGTGTTGTGGTGGGCAGCAATCCCCTGTCTTAAATGAGCGTTATTTTATCAGAGTAAACACTGACTAGTTGAATAAGAGAAATTACAATGAATGTTGTCTACTTACCAGAATGATATGTGCTTAATTACTCCTAATTGTGTAAGCATATCTCAACATTTCCCATAACATAGTAGGCTTTTTGTTTAGTACTCATACAGCATGTGTTACAATCTACTACTCCCACCATTAGACTATTCCTGTCTTATTAGAAATGGCTGGGTTAAAATACCCACCTCTTCTGGTTAGATCTGCACAACCTCTTGCTTTATTTAGGACTGAATATGTCATTAGGATAACAATTCTTCCTTCTTGCATCCCTTCTTTATGTGTTTTCTGAACTGCCTATAAGTAGAAGTGATATGTCTATAGGGAAGGGTCACATAACACTGGGAAGAGGCAGGAGGCTTCTGTCAGTTATTTTGGTTTTGATGCATTGCTAACTGATGAATTAGCTCAAAAAAGTAACAGTAAATGTTTTCATAATCTGTCAGTGTAACATTTCATTACAAAACCTGACAATGTAAAAAATAATGTTGGAAAGTATCTAAAGTATTTTGGGATATAATGGCTTATTTAGCATTTATCTTTCTGTAAGACCTGAAGTGACAAGTGACCTGGAGGGCTCCATGGGCACACCCATGCTGTTCCAGAGCTGCAGGGCTAGAAGACAGGTAGGTCTCAGCTCATGCGAAGCTGGGTTAGTTGGATTTTGTCCTGTTCCCCTCCTAAAGCCCCTCCTCCCTCTGCCCTTGCTTCTGGCCTGGAGAAGCTGGAGGAGAGCTGGTTAAATTCACAGTCCCTTGAGTGGTCACTTAGTGCACGATGGCTGAACGCTGCAGCATTCCCTGGTCCCAGTTGTTATATATTAGAAGTTAGTCTGTTGTAGTTGCAAGTCTAGAATAGGCAAAGCAGGTTATTATCTGCAAAACATAAAGAACAGCGCTCCTGTTGCCACCCCCCTGGTGACAGTAGCAAGCTCGTCTTGCCTATAGTTTTGCTTACAGTGAGAAGTCCAAAGCGATGCTATTGTGGCCAAAAATACCATCTGAAATGCAATTTGCTGCTTAGCAGTTGGGTTTTTATAGGTGTTGAAAGGTTACACATAGAATACAAACAGACAGCACTTGCTTTTAACATTTAGAGATGTTTGAAGTTGATTTCTACAGGTGATTGATTAGATCTGTGGGTGAGCATGCTCCTCTCTTTATCATTAGCACACAGAAGAAATTACTTTCTTGCTGAACCCAAGTACCAAACAGTTCCTTGGAGCTTGACCTCAGAACTTAACTTTGCAGTGGTTTTACAGAGCCAGAGGGTTTGATGGCCTTACTTTGAAGAGAACAAACTTGTTGCTAAACAGTCCCTGACTTTCCCTGGAGGGGTTGTCAGAGGGAAAGGGTTCAGTTGCCACTGCTGAGTTTCTGCATCAGCAGAAGAAAATTCTCAGCAGCATGAAGTACTTGGGCCAAGCTCTTTGCCAGAATGCGCGCTCTTGACCTCAGATGCTCCTCTGGAGTCGTCGTCTTTATGGAGAGGTGACCAGTGAGACGGTGCTGCTTTCAGTTGGTGTTGCTCAGGGTGTGCCTTTAATAAAATTGTTGCTGATCCCTACCAAGGGCAGTAGGGCTGATTAAAAATGCCTATACTTACTCCAACAAGTTCACTTTTTCTCTTTCCCTTTAGTTTACTCAGAAAATGGCCACTTACTTGCTTTGTGTTTTTAAACCATCGTTGCAATGTACCTTTACTGCATTTTTGCACATTTTGCTTATGAAATAGCAGATCAGTTAAAGTTGCTTTTAATTTAGGAATGGTATTTGTCCCTGGTATGTCAAGACCAATTTTTAGCCTTGCCTTATGAATGTTTGTGCTCATCCCTTATCACCATGCCATCAGCTAGGAGCTATGATGCTTTGAAACTCTAAGCTTCAGGAATGAGTCAGGCTCTTCAGCTATTCATCTATTTTTTGCTACTTTAACTGTAGCTCTTAAACACGTTGTTCAAATGCAGTGGTGGATTTTGGAGGCGTTTGAGTCTTTATTTTATTATTTAGCACGTCATTGCTTCAGAGGCTCAGCTATAGTTGTTTGGGTCCATATGCCAGACATCATAAAAGCACAGGACATAAAGGTGTTAGTTTTACACTTAAGCACAGGCCCATTGCCTCTCCCCAGTGCACAGCCAAGGTTTTGATTTCTAAATAAAGTGTTGCATTTGCTTTGAATCTGCTTGATAGATTTTTCTGGATTAATATCACAGTCACTAGCCATGGGCTTGCTGTACTGTGAATTGTGTGGAAAAGGCTGCAGAACGGTACTTTCATTGCATTACTGTTAAAGGACAAAATAGCTTTTGATATTAAGCTATTGTCTCATTTGGATTTGCTGGATACCTCTGCAAGAACTAGAGGTTTACCAGTATTCAAGTGGTTACTTCAGTAATAAAGTTGGATGAGGAGCTTGCCTTTTTTTTAATTGTTGTTTATAGTTCTGGTTTATAAGTAAACGGTGATTTTTTTTTTTTTTTCTGGCCAGCAGGAGTTTTAAATTTTTTTTAGGTAGAACTGAAATTTTGCCTCTAACTCCTCTACTGTTCCACGTCAGCTCCAATATGTGAGCTTGCAAAGGGCGTGTCGCTCAATTTATCCTTGTTCTCTTGCAGCAAAGGGACAAATGAGTTTTGCATCAACGTGCAACAAGTCAGGTAACAGTTAAAGCATGTGTTAAGAGAAACATTAAACAGCTTCACATACAGTGTGATATTTTGTATATTTGTGACTTATATCTGGATGAGTGCTTAAACTAAGTGCGTGGATAAGTCAATGACTGTAAATTTCAGCAAAAAAACCCCACAGAATATGGCTGCAGACAAGGCAACAAACTTGGTTTAAATCTGTTACTGAGAATAAGGTAAAACTCCAGATGCAGCAGACTGAATTCACTGCAGGATGTAAAAGTTGTAAAGCTGCTGAAGGACTTCATTAGGCCACTGCAGAAGATAGGAAATGCCTCTGAACAGAATGACACAGAAAAAATCCAGGAGAGAACTTCTGACTTTTCAGCACTAGTTGCAGGAATTTTTCCTAAGGCATTTGGAAAAACCTTTTTTCATTCTATGCCTACATCTTCAATGAAGATTACCTGAATCATATCTGAGGTAATATTTTTAATGTTGAAATAGAATCATTCCATAGGCTCATGTTAACTACTGAAAAAGTTTCTTACGTAGAAGAGTTTCCTAGAAGGGAAGAAACTCTGTGGCTTAGTTGGAAAACATAAGCAAAACAAAATCTTTCTGTAGATCTTTCAAATAGCTCTATTTGATGCTTCTTCAGGTCTTACACTTTTCCTTTTGTAATTCTTTTAATAAATGTTCTGGCAGGCATTTTGATGGCAAAGAAAATCAAGCAAATATTGGTCTATTGATACAAAACACACCTTGAGCTGCAATCGTGAGCAGTTACACAGGATGTGACTCCCCTACTGCTTCTCCTCTGAGCGGAGGACTGGAAAAAACCTTTTTTTAATCAGTTTTAAAAAATATTTCTTCAGAACAGCATTTTGGGATCTGTTACTTTCATCAAACTAAATACAAATAACTTGTTCATAGGTTGGTGGGTTTTTTTTCTGTAAGTAACACTAAGTTGAAGAAAACGGAAGTGTCAGGCAAATTAGGAGAGGAGTCACAGACACTGAGAAAATATTCATACTTCAGTTATATAAATTTGATGCAATTCAGGAGATGAAAATTAGGCATAAAGGTTTTTTGTATAGTCAAAAAAAAAAAAAAAAGATACAGGTGCCTTTAGGCTCTTGCTTCAGAGCTTCTAAGACAGATGCCATTAGCAGCTGAAAGAAACTCTGAAAGTTTCCTGCCTACTGCCCTTGCAAAGCCACAGTACAAGGAATGTGCTGGGGAAACAGGTGTGAGTATGCATGTAAATGGTGAGAGAGGACCATAGCGAAGGGTGTAACAAGCTTTGTTTGAATGGAAGTGACAGGGAGGGCTAGAAGAGTTGAAGAGGCTTAGATTTTTTTTTTTTTCTTCCCATTTAGTCTCAAGAAAAAGGCAGGCCAACTTTTGTGTTAGGGAAGGAGATTTTGTGAAACGGGGAGGTAATTGCATCTTTGACCTATGGGCAGGATTTCTTAATCTGGGGTTGTGAATTGCAAAAGTTGAATTCCTTTTGAAACCTAGTTAGGAAATCTCTCTTGAGAATAAAATAGTATAAAATAGAGTCCTGGTTTTATTAGAGAAGCTGCTGTAAGGGTGACTTTGTTTCATGTAATTGCTTGGGGACCTCTGCCTGATTTCTTCCCTTGAAGCTAACACTACAGGCTTTAATTGAGTAAGACACCTCTTGAAGTGGTAATCGTTGTTTGCATCGTGAGATTCATTTCTAAAGCTGAATATCTCCGCCTTTGTCTCAGAGAAAATTGAAAACATGGAAACACATGTGGGAAGACAGCAGGCAGAATAAAGGGCAGACAAGGCAAACAGCAACTTGTTCTGTTCACAACGTCTTAAAGCCTAGCCTAGTGTGTGAGATTGGAGCAGCATGGAAGACTGCAGGTTACTCTTATCCATCAATACTATCAGGAAAGAAATATTTGAATGATCCTGTGCTGAAAAGCAGTCTTGACACGAATGAAATAATTTGTGTAGGTTTAGAAACCGAGAGCCTTTTTGGTCTCTAGTGTCAATCTTCTTTAAGAATGTGCTGTAAAACCCTGCTGTTGCCAGCTTCAATCTCTGTTGATGCTAAATGTAGCAGTCTTGGTGATTTGCTGTTCTAGTAAAAACACTTTTTGCTGAAAGAAAAACCTTTGTATTTATTGATGAGACAACAGTTGGGTTTTGTGGTTTTTTGTTGTGTTGGTTTTATTCCTTGAACCTTTCTGTAGCTGGAAAAACACAAAACAGTTTGGTTGAAGATGGCAGTGATCCTCCGCATGCTCGGACTCTGAAGCAGGTTCAGTCATGATTCTGTTCAGTACTCAAAAGTCGGGGCAAGGAAACACAAAAGGTGTTCCTGCAGAAGGAGGAACCCCATGAAAATGCTTATTTATCTATTTATCTATGTGGCTTCTGTTGCTAGAGGGAAGTAGTTGGTGCTGGTGACAGAGCTTTTCTTGGAGACTGCTTCAGGGAACTGCACCAAAGCCTTGTACTTCTGGAGAGTCATTGCTGATCTTGGATCTTCCACTCCAGTCCTACTTTGTGTCTTGCACCCTGGGTGTTAATACAAACACACAGCCTGATTTAACATAGAAATGATAAAGAACAAAGTAAATATGAAGTGCATGTGTTTTGTTGGTTCGAGGTTTTTTGGTTTTAAGAGGGGATTATTCCCCCACCCCCCCCTTTTCTTTGACTTCCCTTCCTTTGCACACTCCTGTTAAACTTCCAGAGGTAGCCAATTAATAAACCTCTCTTAGAAAATTGGTTCTCAATATCAAGTAAAATTTGAAACATTTTAAAAATGTTTCCACCTGATATAAGATTAGCCAGCCTTGTAGTAGCCTGTTGGGATGGAGTGGAAGGAGGTAACTTATTCTTGGAAGGCAATGCAGATAATGATGGAGCTGTGTCAGCTGCTGCACAGGCATTTCTCTGCCTTCACTATATTTTTGACCTCTTAATGATGTCTGTGGGAACTGTAAGCATTCCATCAAGCTTTGTATATTAATTCAGATCTCCAGTATTATAGCAACTTTATAGCACAAGGAGGAGCATGCTTAGAAAGGCAGAAATGCAGTGAGTCAAGAGACTTAGATGCTTGCCGTCTTTCTTTGCTGTTCTACGTTAAGCAGGAGAACAAGACAGTTAAAATCCTTGCTGAATTGTGGCCAAATCCTAGAAACCTTCTCCAGTGACAATGTTTTGGTTTTGGCAGCTTTCATGTAACAGATAACTTGTCGGGATAAGGCTAAGGTCTTTGTACGTTTATCAAGGAGTGTCATGCTGCCATTCATCATGTAGTTGCTACAAGTTTTGGTAATGTCATAAGCTTGAGTGTTCAGCCAGATTTCTTTAGTGACCTACCTTGGGTTTGATCTGAAAGGATTTTGTCTGCAAGGCATTTATGTTCCCTTGGGATTTGTCAGGATGATGACAAAGTATTGCATTTATTTTAAAGATCTCTGCAGTAACAAGCTAGACAAATATAAACGCTCTCTGCAAATTTAGATTAAATCCCGTCTGAGAGTTATACATTGCCTCCTGAGAAAAAATATTTAAATGGAAGGAACATACAACGAGTACTTTAGCTGATCCCGTTGATCACATTGACATTCAAGGTATCCAGTGTTTTTCCTCCTCTTTGAGAATGCAGTATGCTATTTTCCATAGCACAGTACGGTGCACTGGCAGAGAAGAGGCTGCTCTGAGTGCCTGGCGCATGCAGGTGCATTTTTGTCAAGGCAGAACTGATTAAAAGTCATTAATGATTAATATATGATTTGCACATCCATTGTTCATTGTCAGGGCTGAAATCTCTCCTATTTGACTTCAACCTGATGGAATATTCTCAGAAACGTTAAACAAAATTACTTCATTCCTTTCTCCAGTGAAAGGATTTAAAGCAAGAAAGGTTTTCCAGCTGCTTAAAAATAGACCACCTACCTTTGATCAGGTTTCTTTAGGCTAACAGTGATTGAGAAGGGGAGGTTGGGGGTGTAAAAAGTGAAAATTATCAAGTCCCAATTTAAAGAAAAATAACTTTAAAAATGATAATAAAGTTTTTTCCCTGCTTTTCCTTTATAATATATATAACAATTGGTAGCAAACATTAAAAATTTGAAACTTAATCATACAACACAGCATCACTTTTTAAACTGTAAGAAGAATTGTGATCAGAGGACAGAGCTCTTGATTGCATTCAAAAAGGTGAATAAAATTCTCCACACAATCTTTCATACAATTTTAGAATTCATATGGATATCTTGCAGCTTTGGTGAATGCTTTGATCTGATTCTTTATTCCAAACTGCCCATAATCTCAGTTCTGAGCAGAAAGGGAAAGAAGGCGCACCCACAATGGTGCAAAAGGGGCAAAATAGCAGCCTTGCTTCAGTTCATAAAACAAGCAAAAATTAAATCATCTGCTTGTATTATTTGATTGTAACTGTGATAGCTCGTATCAGTATGTCTTTTGGCCCTAAGTTTTCCATGTTGACTTCAAGTCTCAATTTACATGGCATTTAAATAAAGTAATCAATATTAGTCTGTATTACATCTCTATCCTTGTACGTTGTTTGTGTGTTTTGTGTCACCGATCCAACATGGAAAAGGATAAAGATATGGCAGTTTAATTGTGTATAATTTCCTAAAATTGCTTCCTGTGCTATTCTTCCTTAGTTTGTGATGAGACTCCCTCTTTAACATACTGTTTGCAGAATCGGTGCTTTGCTGAACTGCTAAATAAAGATTTAAAGTCTACTCTGTCCAATTTGACTCTTTCAGCAATGTAGGTGTTGCATATGTATTTATGCTATATGGGATAGGTTAGGACATCCACAGCAGCTTCAAAAGAAGTTGTAGTGTTCTGAGCGTAAGGCACCATAGTACCCAGGCTTCCCAGGTCCTTCCTAGCTATGTGTTACAGAGATGGATTGGAGAAGGTGAAGGGGAGTGTCCCTTCCACATGGCAACTTAGATATTTTGGTGACAGAATAGGAAACGGAACTGTAGGGGATAGAAACTGCTAGTATGTCTGCTTTTGTCTCAGGTTGGAATTTTAAGTCTGGAGTACTGACCCACTTTCTGCAGCATCCTTGGGCTCTGTCCATCCAAATAAAAGCCGGGGGGAGGGGAAGATGGGGGGATATTTGTAAATTAATTCTAGCAAATTTGGAAACTACATTTCAGTAGGCATTGAGATATCTAATTTCAACTGCTACCTTTCTTTTCCTCAATGTATGCTCTTTCTTTTCCCCCTTTAAACTATCGATGAATACTAATCATCCAAAAATATTTCTCCAGTGATGATATCTCTCAGGAGCACTTCTGTTTGCAGCCTATATAAATAATTTTATCTTCTTGCTGTTATGGCAGTGATAGATGATATTTTCTTTTTCTTTTTATTTAGACACCCAATATTTCCCAGCTCACTGAGGTAGGAAAGACCCTTCTTCATGTGTTGAAGCTTCAAAGCCCCTAATGTGCTCAGAAAAGATACTACATTATTTATTGTCATTTTCCGCTCATTTTTTATCATTACAACAATAATCACTTTTTGTATAGGGTTATTTCTGAAAGCTATAAAAGGAAGAAAAAATGGTCTGTTTTGGTTGAGACCAGAGAGGCTGTTTTCTAAGGAATGTTTATATTGAAACTACTGTGCTTGGATTGCTTCTGCATCATGAGGCAGCTGAGCTGTAAATATAATATATCAGAAAGGGTAAACAATGCACATTTTAAATTACATCCTGATACTGCTGACGATGTGACCAACTTATCAGAAAGACTTGTTGCAGAGCATGAGCCAAAGAGAGATTGTCAATATAGTAACAAGGGGTCTGAGGTTTTTCTCTTTTCTGATGTTACTTGATTAAAATCGCCCAAATTCCTTGCATATTTAAATTTGCTGGTTACTGAATTTTGGCTCTGATGCTTTCTAAGCTGCTATCATCAGTCATGTTGCCTTGTGAGGATGACAAAAATAGATGAGCTATCTTGTCTCCCCAAACCATATCAGCTAGATAGGTTTTTCTGTCAAATCCTTGGGAGACATGTTTTCCCTATAAAATCGCACCTATTAGAAACTGATGGCTTTTCTTCAGATTCACTGAATAAAACAAAAAATTCCTTCTTCCATATCAACTTGAACATTTTAATTTTTCTTGCCCATCAGAAGGCCCCCACAACTTTTTTCTAGTCCCACGTAACTTCATCTGATGTAACTGGCTTGATTTTAATGGTGGCAGCAAGCCTTCTTGAAACCTTTTCATAAATATTGTTAACAGGAAAGAGGGCCCTGTGGCATGAGGCTGCCCAAAACAAATAAGTTACAACTTGGAGAATTTTATTCATACCTATTCTTTTTCTTTAAAAATGCCTCTTTTTTCACTTGCAGGTATTATTAGACAATGGTGAATGGGAAAGGAGGAAGGGAAAAAACCCTAACCTAGTAATTGTATCTTATCTCCCATACTGTAAATGTTATTTAAGGGAGAGACTCCCATATTTCACCCTGGCTTCAAATGAGGTGCCCCACTGGTGGTGTGTTGCACAATTAAAATGAGCTGCAGTGGGACTTCTCATAGGCCTTTGTGAATTTGGTTGGAAGATAAGCTGCACTGCCAGAAGTTGTATGTGCTAGCAAGGACTGGGCTGAGTTTATTTAGCCTGTGTTTTCCCTTGATTTCTATACATCTCACCAGTGACCTTATCAGCTGGAGAAGCAAATGAGCACTGAGAAACGGCTGAAAGGGGCTACAGGGTGAGCCCTGACTGAA
>NW_009648550.1:2869212-2871080 GCF_000708025.1 Charadrius vociferus | reverse complement strand
GTTTCGGTGTAGTCAGTTTCTCTTTAGTTTAAAGGTGTTGTTTATATATATAAAAACACATACAGCCTGGCTCAGGCCTGAGCTACTAGAAACTTCAGCTGTGCTGCTGGGAAAGGTGCTCCCATTGGAGAGGTAGCACACATAGATGTTTATGTAGAGAGAGAGAGATAGATATATATATATATATAAACCTATATAATAGTCCTCTGCTACCACAAAGACAGTATGTGTTTACTGCTTCGAAGGACAGATTTTCCTCACTGCCGGGCGGCATTTTGCCCACCCTGGTCAGGCTGAGGGGCTGCGCTGTGCCCTGGGCCGGAACGGGCCGGAACCGGCTGGAACCATCCAGAAGGGGCGGGGCAGCCCCCGCCTCTCCTCACAGCGCAGCCCGGGCACTCGCACGCAGTGCAACTACCTGTGGCGTGATAAAGCACTGGTGACAGCAAATATTTGGGGAATTGAGCTTGGTCCTCAGGCCGTGAGGCTTCTTCCACGGCATCCCAGGGGCCCCGGCGCCTGGGCTGCGTTTGATTCCCTCAGAGTCGCAAGGAAGACATTTTGCCTGCGAATCTGCTGGTGAGTGATGGTGAGCATCTCCTGGACTGTCGCGTTGGGGGAGTTTGGTCTATTTATAGCCTCTCCCCTGTCAAAGTGACATGGGTGTTTGATAGCATGTGTTATTTTTTGTTGCTCTAATACTTAAAACGTCAATATTTATTTACTTCTAATCATGTGAGCACAGCTAGTGGATAGGCTGAGGGTGTGCGGCTGTGCCTCTGAGGGGGTTTGTGTTTAAAAAAACAAAACAAAAAAAACCCCACCATACCACCCCCCAAAAAAAACCCCCAACCCACCATACCCACACCCCAACAAACCAAAACCCCGTGAATGCCTGCCTTGTTGTGAAGGGTGAGCACCTGCAACATCCGCAAACAAAAGGGATGTTTTACAATGTTGACTATGTAACACTTTAAAAATCCAGTTTCTTGGCTACAATTGTAAAGAAGGTAAATCTGTAGGAAACAGGAGGTTTTTAGTTCAGCTGTAGGGAGAACAGCATGGATGACAGAGACTGCTAAAGGCAACCCAGGAAGCGAAAATAATGTGTGATAGGCATTACAAGGTGCATAATGTTTTGAACAAATGAAAATAATTAAGTTCACAGTGGGAAATAATTTCTAGGCTTTGAGTATCTTAAACGTGTTTTTTTTCTTAATTCATAGATTAGACTGATTTTTGTAGTTTTTTGGCCCAGACAAAATCTGACTTCTTTAATATGGCGTACTGTTACCTATACAATCTTTTTGGTCATGTCTGAAGCAGATGCATAATTACCGACTGCACATTTTATTATGGAGTAAGGCTGTAGCTGGTTTTTCTGTTTTCTGATGGGGGCTGGTGGAGTTGCCACTCATAATGTGAATGTCTGACCTATGCTGTGGGTGTTACTTGCATACTTAAAGGAGCACTAGTACATATGGAATAATTTTAGACAAATTTGTCTTTAGCAAATCTAGAAGTATTGTATAGAAAAACTAATGTGTTTTTCATATCCTTTTCCCTAATGCAAACCTCAGCTTGTTTTTTTCACCACGACCTTTTTATAACTTCTTACTCCTGCCCCCAGCTTTCTTTCCTTAAGTTCTTGTTCATTATCCATGAGATCATGATCATACAGTCCTTTCGCATATGGTTGGGTAGATTGTGCTGACAAGCGCTTACACATGTGAACTTTTTTGTATTAACATTTTTGATAAAGATTCTCCAGGGAAAAACTGCACTTTTGTGAGGCGGTTGAGGCTCCCAGACCCTGGGCTCTGCAGCCCCAGTAGAGTTTCCCATAGCAGTCTTGTGTCCTGATCAGG
>NW_009648550.1:2830718-2869161 GCF_000708025.1 Charadrius vociferus | reverse complement strand
CTTGCTGGAAGCTGTTCAGTCCCATGCTGAATCAGGCTGCTGTTATGTTCTGTGTCTCTGGCTGGGATTAAGCTGAGCTTCCTGAAACTCATGGTCCTTTGAGAGTATGTGAAGCAGGACAGAGCTGAGGAAGCTCGTTTGGGTGCCGGGAGCAGTATAGCCACATTAGCACGTAGCTATAATTGAGCCAGCTCAGAAACTGCAGGCAGTGTAGCTGCATTTTATCCTCTTGAGCAGGCTGAATTAGTCTGCAGGGAACTATCTGGCTGCCTTTGGTTAAGGGAATGGTGCACACTGACGCTGCATCATAGTATTTATTTCAGTGGTGAATCTCTGACCTGTATCAGTGAGTGAGCGTGAAACCATTAACTTTTCTAGGCAGAACTGTTGTCTTGATCCATTCCCAAAGCCTTCCTCTTTTTCTGACTTTGGGGGCATACCCTGATATCACCTCTGATATCTGCATGTTTTCATTCTCCCTGATACTACAAAGCAGCAAGGGTTTATTGGCATTAGTGTTCTAGATACTGTGGTGCTATTTAAACTTGCCATGCTTTTTGGCTAATGTGAGTGCTATTTCTTAACAGCTATATAACTTTAAATCTGAATGAACCAATTTTTTATTTAGAAAAAAATAATAATCAGTGGTGTATTTTAGTTCCCCCTACGTGTTTGGGAGAGAAAAAATAATCACTGTGTCCCTGATCCTTACAAAACTACCTGAAGGTATTGCCTCTACTCTCTACTTTTACCCCCTGAAGTTCGTTCTTTCATACATGTTATGGGTAGAGCACCAGATTTTAGGGGAAATAGGATTCTTCTACATATTTATTTTCATGAGACTGTGTGGCATAGCGATATTGATAAAACCTTGTTTTATTCCTTTACAATGCTCTTGACTCAAGGTAACCTTGACATTCACTTCTGGGACTTGATTCACTTTCTAAAGTTAAATGGCTATGTTAATTAACCAGCAATTTAGGCCTCTTTACCAAATTCAGTAAAATCAGCCTTTTTGCTGTTGGAAAATCAAAAATGAGAGTGACCCAATTGCTGTATCCCTGAACTAATTTACAAAGGGAACTTGAAGTGCCATAGGGCAAACTTTAGTTTATTGCTGCATTTTGTGTATTCCACTAACTTCTTCAGTTGTCTTAGCACTGTAGAGGCAAAACAATGGCTAGCCTTGGATTAATGTTCAAGTTTTAAACAGGGTAAATAAAATCTTTAAAAAGATGAGTATGGCTGATGCTTAAGCATTAAGCCGAACTGATGTGCTTCAGGGATTCCTTTGAATTCCTGTTCCTGAAAATGAAAGAATCACTCTGTGTCGCAGGTGCAGAGGGAATTTCCTGTTTGGAAAGAAAAAAAAAAAAATAACCCACCTTAATTAAACTTCCTGCTAAAAAGAAATCTGCAGGGAGTCAGAGGAGCATGTCTGCAATTGCCAGCTGTGGAATTTGAATTTTGGGCACTTACTCATAGAATTCATTGGCTTTTTGTGGAGCTCTTGTGTGTTCCACCCCCCTCCCCCCGTTTAATTAGTGCCATAAATATGATCCTCGGGGGTTTTAAACTGGTGTAATTCCATCCCAAATTCAGTGCCACAATGGCTTCCCACCTGCATGTGTTGTTCAAGGAGTGCCATAATGGACCGGGATAGAAAAGGAGTAGTTGGAGGTATAGGGTTAGTCAGTAAAATAACAAGTCTGGGATGGCTTGTTACTTCTCTTTTCTGAAGATTTTTTTTTTATTTTTTGCAGGGGAGGGGGGAAGAGAAGGTATGAAAAAATCAGGTGAGGGAGGTCTGTGAGATACTATCATTAAAATTTTTGCCTCTTATTCTAGGAATTATTGAAAACTAATCACCTGCTCTGTGTAGTAGTTAATGGCACAGGCTGGCATTTAATGACAAACAGTCAAATTAAACCGTTTTCCTGTATCCAAGGATTCCTTTAAAAAGAAAAAATGATGGGGAGATTGGGATGCGAATCAGCTGTATACCTCTTGCTTGCTTTCCTCCCTCCCTCTTTCCGTTTATCTCTCTCCCCTTTGCCTCCAGCCAAATGTACTGCAGCTACTTATTTTGTGTCTGCTCCACAGGCATTATATTCAGACAAGCTCTGTCAAACTACTTAACCTCCTTTCACTAAAAGGCCTTACAAACAAGTAACATAGGGGCAATGTTTTGGGTACAGTTGACATTCAGTGTTTAGGTACAAGTGTAGTGACTGTGGCTTGGATGCTCATGCTTGGTTTTGTGCATAGCTGTTTAATTTCATTAATGCGGTGCTCCCAGAGTTTCCATCTGCAGTTCAGGTAGCAGTGTTTATGAATTCATTGGTCTGTACAATGCACGTGTGGACTGGACAAACCTTTTCATCCCTGATAAAATGCTAAGTATTGTCAATCTTTCTTCATAAGTAGCATTACATCCCCTTAGTTACTGGTGTATGGACTGAGGCTGTGGACGTGGTCAGTTGTATAATGAAATGGTCCAGCCATTGATGACATGCAGTGAATTCCTCCCATAACCTCCTTGTTTCTGTGGTCCCTTTCTGGTTTTATTTCTCTGCTACAAATCATTTTTCCAAATTATACATTTTGAAGTTCACTCCAGGCAGCTTTTTATGTTTCAATAGTTTTCAATTCAGTAATTTACCAAGTCTGAAACTTCATGCTGAAATTTGTCCTTTCAGCTTGAAGCCCCTAATATTCTTTAACTGTTTGGTTGAACTCAGTAATTACAGAAAATAACCTCTGTAATTTTACAATATCTTCCTCTCTCAGTGATTTCCCAATTTACTTGTCGTATATGCAGTTTTACTGTGAAGTTGCTATGTAAATAAACCTAAATGGACATCTGTCCAATTTATAGTTACTGTAGCCTGGTGCTACCAAAAAGAGAAATAATTAGCTTGTGTAGGGCAGATGAGGATTGCTTCAAATTTGCTAAGCTGCTGGAGATATGAAATGGAATTCTGGTTACCCAAAGTCAACAATAAATCTCTTATTAATCTTAAAGTGGTGCTTGACCCAAATTTATTAAATAATTTTTTCAAACCCATAGAAGTAAATGAGATTTTGGGATCAGCCTGTATGAGTGATTATTTGATTTCATGGGAAATAAAAATCCTGAGACTTAGCAAATGTTTGGATTTTTTTTTTCCTAGTGAAATAATGACTCTTAATCAAGAAATGTGAATTGTTTGTAATTCCCTGCTGAAAAGTTTCAGACAATCTAACCGCAAGATAGAAGGAAATGCATCATGCGTTAATCTGGTGGAACAAGGAATAAGAAAATAGGAGACTTGATGCAAACATTTTACTGATCTCAGCTATGTGGTAAGTGCTTGTGAATATTGCATACATTTGTAGCTAATTAGCTCGCTTCCTGAATTGCTCTGAATTGTGTTATTGTAGCCACTGTGAGACCAGGACTGGAGTTTCAAGGTGCTACCAGGGAACACAAAAGAAGGTTCTTGGAAGAGGCTGGCAAATTAAATAAGAACAAAAAGCTCTAAGCCTGACTGAAGAGTCAGGAGTGGCAGATGATGAGACAGTAGACAGCACCGGACAATGTCCAGCGCTTATGTCAACTGAGTACATGCTGGACAGCAGCTTTTGCACTCCAGCAGCATCAGCTGCGTTCATTTTTGAAGGTATTTTCATGGAGTGCTAAGGTGCTATTTTGAAGGGAAAATCGATAGAGTATTTATCTAAGACAGTGAACCCTTCCCTCTCCCCAGGAAGAAAAAAATCATTGTTAATATAAGGAGAAGGGGGAACAATCCCAGAAGTCTTTGTGGATCAATATTATGTTGAGGTAATAAGAGGTTTGTTAATATTCACAGAGGTACAAGTTGTATAAACTGATGTGTAAAGAAAGAATTTACTCTGCAAGGAACACTTCAAGCACTACCATGCATTCACTCATTTATTTGCAGTTAACTTAGAGATCAGATAAAGCATCTTCTAACTAATGTCTTTTGCTTTGTGGTTTTCCAAAGAACTCTTGACAAGGTTGGCATTGGCGGAGGATTATACTTTTTCTCCTTAGAGTTTTGGATGCTGTTACATTTTTATTATTGAAGGACATTTCCTTGAAGTGTGTTGCGCAGACATTGATATGCCACCACCAGGGACAGAAACACTAGGAAGTATGTTTTAAATCATCCCCTGAGGGTTTTTGGCATATGCCCTTTTAAATAAGTGGAAGGTAATGCTAGGTAAAATGTCAGTGCTGTACCTAAACTAGTCCATTCCCGGTTGTGCTGGCTGTTAGACTGCCTTGTTACAAGTGTCTGATGTCAAAGATCAAGCAAAGACAGCAGGAACTCTGCAAGTCCGTCTGTACCTCATCTCAGATAAAGCTTGTGTACCTCTAGTCACCCTGATGCGTGGCAGGAAACTGGGGATGCTCAGTGTATACAAGGAAATCTTGATTTGAAGTAATGTTGCAGAAGAGTGGAATGCGCCTCACTCAAAAAAAGAGAAGCAGCAATATGTTTCATTGGGGTAAAATAATAATTTGACAGAGTTCAATAAATCCGATGGAATTGAAGTTTGACAGTGGTTTACTAAGGTTCAATATGTTTGATGGCAAGGTTCACCATATTAATTATTGCAGGGAAGAAACATAAAAGAAAAGTTGAGTTAGTGAAGCTTGCAAAGTTTAACAAGCAATAGCTTGTCACAAACCGAGGATCTGTTGTGGCAAGGCATCTCTCAACATTGAGGAGTTAGGGATCTCTCTGCCTTGGGCAAGGAAGGATCTCTGAGTCTCAGATGAGGCATCTCAAACCTTAAGAGGTGTCCCTACTCAAAGGGAGAGTCACCTAGCAGCAGTCTAGCTGCAATTCAGGGGGAGCTTAAATTGGGCTCATCCAATGATTTGCCATCGTTACAAGGTCTCTCTACCTTGAGGAGTAACCTTGGGAGGCAACCCAGCTCAAGGGGAGACCACTGCCATGCTGCCTAGCAGGGAGACCTCAAAGAATGGCTCACTTAGGCTTTCATATTTATCGCATGAAGCGGTTGGCTTGTAGTCAAATCACATACGATGGAAAGGTAGGCATGAGACCCCTTGTACCCACAACTTTGGTTTTTGATAAATGAGTTTCGGAAAAGCCACTGGTTACTTAGACGTTAATTGCGTGATTGGTGTTCCAAACTCATATGTATTGATTTTTACTGTGTCAGTCTGTTTCTTTGTGGGTTTTCAGAGAACAGGTTGAAACTAGAGGAGTTCTTGGCTCGGCTACAGCTTGCGCCTGTACCTCTTTCGGAGTCTGTACCTCTTTCAGAGCCTGTACCAAACTCCGGCTAGTTTGGTTAAGGGGTTGAGCGCATCCATCACAACTGACTTCAGTTCCATAGCCTTTTGTAAAAAAGAATAGGAAAAATAAGTTTAAACAACCTAAAACACAAGAAAATGTCTCTGGATGAACAGTGTTATTGTAAAATATAACCTAACAGCAGAACTTTGTGGTTAAAATGACTTAAAATTACACAGCTGTAGTAAAGTTCCAAGTGTCAAATTAACATTTCTGTTTTATTCCCAATTTCAATTCCTGTACTTTACATTATAACTGCTTTAGAGCAGAGCCCAGATGTTGCTGCTGATTGTTATTGTTTATTGTTGTGCAGAAGGAAAATAATATCTGATTTCTATTAGAAAACACAGTGGAGATAAATGCAAGCATCAGAATTGGATTTAAATGATGTTGCTACAAGTATGGTGCATTTTCCTTTTCCCTGAGCCCTCTATTCCCTAAATCCCCCTACAATGTTTCTAGTACAACATTGTACAGTCCCTGTACAGTACGACTTTCCTGAAGTCTGAGAGATATTTATAGTTATATGTACTGTTATCACTCAGAGCAACTTTAAAACAATCTACCAGCAAGAAAACAAAGATTGCTCATCCTCAAAGAAAAGCAAATAGGGTCTGAGCACAGTTTCGGGTCGTTTCTCAGATCCTGAAGATTCCCAGAGATGCCTGTCTGTTTTGGGCCATGTTGGCTCTTAAAAATCACAGAATACTTTAAATTTGAAAGATCTCTGGAGGCCCATAGTCCAACCCTTTGCTTAAATTGGGTTCAGCTTCAATTTTGGTCAGGTTGCTCAGGGCCTTATCCAGCCGAGCTTAAAGAAATCCTATGGCTTCTCTGGGCCCCTGTCTATGTTTGACCAGTGCCCCAATTGTCCTGTGCCCCAATTTTTCTTTTAACTTGCTAATAAATAGTACCTTGCCTATACAGCCAAGAAAAACAATTTTTCTTCCCCGCTCTTTGGTGATTCACTGATGTATTTAGGCACATTGTACACTCATCTCTATTTATACATTAACAGACATGTATAATGCAAATGCCTCTGGGATAAATGTAGGTAATTACTGGCTCTTGATGGAGACCAGATATGACGGTAATCAGTTGGAGTGACTGATTCCCATTTTGTTTGTCCTAGGCATATCCTAAGTCACTTATGCTGAATCTGTTAATACACTCTTAATCGTAATGCATTTTCAAATAGTTTTAAAAGTGACTCTACTGTAAGAATTATTATTTGCTGTTAATAGAAAACATCTATAAAGACAACTTGCTATTACTGTGTGTTTATCACAGGTTACCTCCTGTTTTCTGACACGGAGAACCTTTAGCACAATTGAACTTTCCCATGTATGTAAAAGTCTGCTTTATACTGCTGACCCTGGCACTGTTAATTATCGTGATTATTTCTGCTTGGCTAAGGGTGTGCACCTGTAGGCTCTGAAGCTCATTGTACACCCACTTCTCTGATACCCTCTTAGAAAAAAAAAATCCACCTGAAAAGCCTTAAATCCTTTTTCCTTATTTTCACTGATTGAAATTGGCAGACCAAACATGCAAATTTGTGTGTGGTGTTTAAAGGCTGTTGACGTGCATGCAAAGACATGGCCTTTGTCCTGACATGCATGCTTGCTCTGTGTAGCCATGAGGTAAGAGTCACTATGTGTTTGTGAGTTGTTGAGTGGCTATAATTAATGTACACATGCATATTCAAAACATAATGCAGAGAATGTCAGAGGGACAAGATGACACTCTTGTGTGGCTCCAGCAGTGTTCCCTATGAAATTGTTGGTGGCAACACCATCTCTCCAAGTTACTTCTGCTATCAGAAAAGTGATACAAGGGCCAGTAACAAATCTGTATGCTTTGTCTCTAACTGCCAGTTGATACCATCTCACTAAACTCTGCTTGACAAGAGTGTCCAGAACACCTAGGGATAACGTGGGGTGGGTAGGGGGTAAATAAAAAACTTGGTATGTACCAAACCTGTGCACTGATTGCACTGGGCAATCAACAGGAAAAACAGGTTTCACCCCAACAAGGAAACCAGGATATTTTACTCTGTTAAACACAACAACCAATTGTTTCAATTAAGTGTGATACTAAATTACACTTTCTGTTTAGCTCATGGGTTCACTTGAAGTGTTGGTCAGTTCCTTCTTTTTTCCTGTTGTTTTGGTTATCTGAGGATGGTATATCTTTTTACACAGTGCAGGCTTCCTTTGGACAATGTGGGAGCCTGGGCTGCTGTGGGAAATACAGGACTGTGAAGACACTTTGAGATATATTGGAGCCCGCAGCTTGTCCCAATGGACTTGGCTTAAATATATATTAAAAAGAAAAAAAAAAAAAAAGAGAGAAGTGTTTCCCATTCCATGAACCACATGAGACTTGTATTTGTTCCTATTTTGCTTTGGGTCAAAAATTAAATTTGCTTTGTGGTTGTTTTTTTTTTTTTTTTTTCTAGAAAAAAACTAAAGAAAGAGGCTGCACTAAGCAATAGTGTGGTGAGAGAGAGGAAAGATTTAGCTTCGAGTGACTAGTGTAATAACTTTAATCTGGGTCTTGGAGTGATCTTGAGTTTAATGATTAATGGTCACGTGGCTACTTTGGAGTGCAAATCTTTTTGTTTCCATCTTGAAATTCCATTCAGTACCTAAACTCTTAGTTAAAATGTAGCAGTATGCTGCTAGAAAACACTCTGGATGTAAGTAACTGCCTTTTTTTTTTTTTTTTTGGTCTTTTGATAAAAATAGCAGAGAAATTGGTGGGGGAAAAAACCCTAATGGTTATAATATCTCACTGGGGAAAATAAGGGCTACAAGTCCCTATGCTAACTTCTAGGAGAAAGTACAGCCAAGAAGGGAAAAATAGCATTTAAATTACTTTGAAAAGTCAATTCTCTTTACAGCAAAATTTTTAAGTGCATTTTGTTCTACAGAATCTATGAATATTTCAATCTTTCATCTTTATTTGGAATGAAAATAGATAGTGAATTATCAAAATTTGCCACTAGGCAGCAGATCTAAAGTTCAATCAATTCTGCAAAGTACCCAGCAATAAAAGGTTTCTTATAGGCATTTTTTATATTTCTCATTGTGCATGTGCAAGGAAACATGATCTTGAGGCTTAGAGGTTGTCAAGTAATTAGGGGTTTTTTTTCCAGTGAAAACTTCAGAGGAAAATATACTGAGAAGCCCAACATGTTCTGGAAAATAAATTTTTTGGGGGAAGAAAGTTAATAGAAATCTAAACACAGAAAAACTCTAACTAGGTTTTCCATGAGGATCCTGACTATTTTTGATCAAAATTAATCTTTGTTTTTCATGAAGAGTTCAATTTAAAGCTAGAGAAAATCTCAATTGAAAATCAGCTTTGAAAATTCTTCTGTTTGAGTGGTATAGGTGGTTGTGTACTTAGTGGTGCTCCTCCTGAGTCACAGCAGTGAAAATTTTAAAGTCGCAATGATTTTTCTTCTATCTTCCTTATAATAATAAAAATAATAATAGGCTGGTTACTTGTGTTCTCTTCCATTCTCTTGCAATGGATTTGCTTTGTGATCGAACCCTTAATCTGAAACATGGAGCAGCTGATCTGGTTGTGAAAATGGACCGTATTTACCTGTGTTGTGGCTGTGTTACAGAACAACTGCATGCAAAATGGAAATCTAAAGCTGCTATTGTAAATCTTCACCAGCTGAGAAATATTTTGACATTTAAAGAGAAATCTTTTGTTCCCCCACAGGTTCTATTTCTGTTCAGACCAAAGAATGATTTTTTTTTTTCCACATCTCTTCTATTTCAGGGAAGCTGTGAGTAGGTAACCTTATTTGGATGTTGGACATACCAAATGCTGGAGTCAATTTCTGACTAAATTTTCATGTGAGGATCAGCTTTGATTTGAAACGTATATAGAATCATAGAATGATTTAGGTTGGAAGGGACCTTAAAGATCAACTAGTTCCAATGCCCGTGCCATGGACAGGGACACCTCTCACTAAACCAGGTTGCTCAAAGCCCCATCCAGCCTGGTCTTGAACGCCTCCATGGATGGGGCATCCACAACTTCCCTGGGCAATGTGTACCAGTGCCTCACCACCCTCATAGTCAAAAATTTCTTCCTGATCTCTAATGTCAATCTACCCTCTTCCAGTTTGAAGCCACTACCACTCATCCTATCACTACACGCCTTTATGAAAAGTCCCTCTCCAGCTTTCTTGTAGGTCCCCTTCAGATGCTAGAAGGCTGCTATAAGGTTTGCCTCGAGCCTTCTCTTCTCTCGGCTAAACAACCCCAACTCTCTCAGCCTGTCTTCACAGGAGAGGTGCTCCAGCCCTCTTATCTTCGTGGCCTTCCTCTGGAGTCGCTCCAACAGGTCCACGTCCTTCTTGTGGTGAGGACTCCAGAGCTGGCCGCAGTACTCTAGGTGGGGTCTCACCAGAGCAGAGCAGAGTGGCAGAATCACCTCCCTGCCGGCCATGCTTCTTTTGATGCAGCAAGTGTGCATTGCCGGCTCGTGTTGAGCTTCTCATCAGCCAACGCCCCCAAGTCCTTCTTCTCAGAGCCATTCTCAATCCATTCTCTGCCCAGTCTGTATTTGTGTTTTGGGATTGCCCCAACCCAGGTGCAGGACCTTGCACTAGGCCTGGTTGAACTTCAGAGGCTGTCATGGGAATAGTTAAGCCTGTCAGGGTCCCTCTGGATGGCATCCCTTCCCTCCAGCATGTCAACTGCGCCACACAGCTTGGTGTCATCAGCAAACCCACTGTCCTTGTTGCCAACCAGGATGTTACACAGCACTGGTCCCAGTACCAACCCCTGAGGAACACCACTTGTCACTGGTGTCCACTTGGACATCAAGCCATTGACTGCAACCATTTCAATGCGATCATGCTGCCAGTTCCTTATCCATCAAGTGGTCCATCTATCAAATCCGTTTCTCTCCAAATTCTTTGCACAAGTCCAGGTAGATAAAGTCTGTTGCTCTCCCCTTATCCACCAACTCTGTAACCCCATCATAGAAGGTCACCAGATTTTTCAGGCATGACTTGCCCTTGGTGAAGCCATTTTGGCTGGCACTGATCACCTCTTTATTTTCCATGTGACTTAGCAGAGTTTCTAGGAGGATCTTCTCCATGATTTTGCTGGGCACAGAGGTGAGACTGACTGGCCTGTAGTTTCACAGGTCTTCCTTTTTTCCCTTTTTGAAAATGGGGGTTATGTTTTCCATTTTCCAGTCAGTGGGAACTTTGCCAGACTGCCATGACTTTTCAGATATAATGGAAAGTGGATTAGCAGCTTCATCTGCCAGTTCCTTCAGGATCTGCAGATGGATTTCATCAGGTCCCATAGACTTGTGTACCTTCAGATTCCTTAGATGGTCCCATACTTGATCTTTACCTACAGTGGGCAGTTCTTCTTTCTCACAGCCCCTGCCTTTGCCTTCTGTGGCTTGGGTGGTGTGGTTAGAGCCCTTGCCAGTGAAGATTGAGGCAAAAAAGTCACTGAGTACCTCAGCCTTCTCCATATTCTGGGTGACCGGGTCTCCTGTTTACTTCTGGAGAGGGCCGACATCTTCCCTAGTCTTCCTTTTATCACTGACATACTTACAGAGGGGTTTTTTTGTTGCCCTTGATGTCCCTGGCCAGATTTAATTTTATCTGGGCTGTAGCTTGCCTAACCTGGTCCCTGGATGCTCAGACACTTTTTCTCTGATCCTCCCAGGCTACCTGTCCTTGCTTCCACCCTCTGTAGGCCTCCTTTTTGCTTTTAAGTGTGTCCAGGACCTCCTTGTTCATCCACGCAGGCCTCCTGGCCTTTTTGCCTGACTACTTCTTTGTTGGGATATGTCCCTGCTGAGCTTGGAGGAGGTGATCCTTGAATACTAACCAGCATCCTTGAGCCCCTCTCTCCTCCAGTGCTTTATCCCATGGAACCCTGCCAAGCAGATGCTTCAAGAGGCCAAAGTCTGCACTCCTGAAGTCCAGGGTAGTGATCTTGCTGTGCCCCCTCCTCGCTGCCCTAGGGATCTTGAACTCTGCCATTTCATGATCACTGCAGCCAAGGCTACCCTTGAGTTTGGCATTCCCTGCTAGCTCCTCCTTGTTGGTAAGGACGAGGTCCAGTATAGCTCTTCTCCTCATTGGCTCCTCTACCACTTAGAGGAGGAAGTTGTCATTGATGCATTCCAAGAACTTCCTGGATTGTTTGTGCCCTGCTGTGTTGTCCTTCCAACAGATACTGGGGTCGTTGAAGTCCCCCATGAGGACCAGGGCCTGTGAACGCAATGCCACTCCTATTGGTCTATAGAGGGCCTCATCTACTCTGTCATCCTGTTGAGGTGGCCTGACCGGGATGTTCTTTATGCAACCTACACTTGCTTTTTTTATTAGTTCATTTCACTTCTGTATGCCATGTACTATAGATATCAACATAACCACGCATTCCCATTGCATCAAATGACTTTCCAGTGGTCTTCCTGCCTCCTAGCCCCAGATAAGTTTCCATTAGCAGATCTGTGATGGTGTGTATGTCCCTGACACTTCCTCTCACCCACACCATTTTGTAAGGGAGACTTTGGGCAGGCTGTTGACATTTTGGTAATGTAGACAAGATCGATATAACCAAACTTACTCCCATTAGTCAGGAGATGCATCGAGCTGGCAGAGCTCAATGCTCAAGTCTCTGAAGCATCACAGCTATGTTATCTCTGCTCAGTGCCTGGATTTTATTGGAATAAATCTTGACTTTGTGTTTTCAAAAAATAAGTGGTTTATTTCTGTGTTTTATTTGTGGAAAGTTGTGACACTTTGGACAGAAAAGAAATTTAGAAAAGAGATGGCATTTGAATTTCTCCAGTTACCAAGCCCTACAACACACCATGGTTTTCCTCCCTCAGGAGCTACCATAATGCAGCTTTGGAGAAAAGTCCTTGGAGAGAGTGCCAGATGTGTGGTGAAGTGGGACAATGAACACTTTCCACAAAGAAATGCAGCAAGTCAGCAGAAACAAATTCTCCCTCTTTCTCCAAAGAAAAGGTGTCTTTTTAAATGGAAATTAGACACTTCCCAGAGAAATGTTAAATTGAAACCCTAATTTTTCCATTACTGAAACTTTCTTCATCCTGTCTGTTGAATGGTGGGATAGTGATGAACCACCTTCTTCCCATACCTCATATGTGAGAGCTCTCGGGGAGATGAGACAGGAGGAATAAAAGCAGCACCACTTACCCCAGTTCTTCTGAACTAAGGACTCACTGTGTAAATAAGTGCCTAGTTTCAAACTTGATTATTATCGGCCTAAAAAAATTTCTCTCTCATTCATTCTTTGTTCTTGTATGACAAGTGTGTTTGTATTTCATGTAGGTGTTCCTATTTAGGCATGGCTTGGTCAGCTAGGAGTTGCTGTTTTGGTTTTGTGGTAAACTAGGAGCGAGGAAAGTTATCTTTGAATGCCTCCTCTTTTGCTGGTCCCTGTGCCCTGCTGTGATAACTATATGCTGTGCAATGTTTTGGTGTCTCTGCAGTGCCTTCAAACCAACACCTAGTTGGCTGCTTTTATTTCTAACTCTCTGTCTCACAGCACTGGGTTTTTTTGGGTTTTTCTTGCCAATTTTATTTTATTGTGCAGTTTATAGATGGTACATTATGCAACTGGAGAAAAGCAGTAGTAATTTCAAATGCACTGGGTGTGTGGGTTTGGTTTGGTTTGTTGGGGTTGTTTTTTTTTTTATATGTTGCAATAATGTATGCAGCTATCAGGGCTTTCCAACTATAGTTACTCTGAGTGAAGTGTGGTGGGGAATGGGAAGCTTCCATTGAATCTTAGTAGAGATGGGAACAAGTCTCTGATTTCCAGGAAAAAAAATATGACCTAAAAGAAATCATTGTAGATTCCCAAAGTAACCATCTAAAGTTGTGTTGTGGATGTTTTTATCATTCTATCAAGTCCCCAAAAATCTATCTATCAACCATAAAAAGGCAGTGGATATAAAAAATGTAGATGAGAAAAAGGGGGGGGGCGACGGGGACGGGGACACGACGACACACGATACCAAAAAAAACACCAGCAGAAAGTGTAAAAACTAAATACGTGCATTGGAAGTGATCGTGAAAACATTCTTCACACTCATTCCTATATATAATTATTGTCTAGCACTTAAGTCCAACTATGTGAGGGCATTAGAAATACCCAAAATAAGCAGAGGTGAAGAGAGATGACACAATTGCTTCTTTGATAAAGTAGATTTACTTGTACTCACTGAAAATTCACTATTTAAAATGTCTTAACATCTCAGCTAGATTTATAGTGTGTTTCTTATACCTGCTTCCTGATGTTCTGCCAAGAGATTATCTTGAGTACGGACAGATCAAATCCCATTATTACAGATCTTATCATTAGAAAAGGACAATATCTTAAAGTCCGTTGCTAAAATGGCTGTTTTCCAAGACACTGGTACTAGTATAGGCTATTTTGTTTTAACTAAAACATATTTAGAAAAATGCATGAACTGCTTCACATATTGAATGAAAGACAAAGCAATAGATCTAGCTTTACCTCTATCTAGATGGGTAGATATAAAGGAAGAAGGATGTAAACAGAAATGAATTTTTACACACACGTATTCTGTTTTATCTTTTGGAAGGTAAAACATAGTGCATACTTTTCTAAATACATTTCCATATGCACATCTTTATATGTGTCCATGCTAATAGGTACTTGGCTCATTAAAATCAGAAGATGGACGCTAAAAATGAGGTGACATGTTTGTCTTGTTTTGGAGCAGAAAGTCATTGTGGTCAGGGAGCTAATCCTGGTGATGGGCTGCCGCCTCCAACAGAGGAGAATTTTTCAACTGAGACATCCTTTTTGGCATGCTTAGTAAGTCCTTTCCCTGCATGTTTCTGACTTGCCAGGAAGATGCCAAGTGCGTGTCAGCTTTTTGCATTATGGTTTGCTTCAGAAATCCATTGTGGGGGTTACCAAGGTCACCTACTGAAAACTCAGCGCTATGATTTTTGGAGTTGCAGGGTCAGTGCGTGCCCTCCTCATGCTCCAGACCCTCCTGTCTGTGTCTACTCCAGGAAGGAAAAGATACTTTTACTGCCTGCTGTGGTCATGTATTTTGGTTGTTAGTAACATTAACTAGGAACTCAGAAGGGATTCCTTCCCCTGTGTCTGTGTTACCCATACCAAAGCCTACACAGTTTCATACTCAGGTCAACCTTGTGTTCTGTAAGATTTAGTCCAAATGATGAGGACATCTCTGTGGTTGTGAGAGAGACAGCTATTGCGCAGGTATCCTAACCAATAAATCTGAGCACACATTTGCTGGGACTGGGGGAAGCAGCAAAGGAAAGAATTTCTGAAAGATACACAATACAGGGCAGAGCAAACACTTCATTTAAAAAAAAGCAGCATAGTGTGGTGGATGTCTTCTGGACACTTCTTCCATCATTATTGTACAGTGCTCCTGACAACATAACTGTCTTTTTGCACATTTTCAGCATGTTACCGTAGATTTTGAGCTAATGACCATCATCTGTAAATACACTCCAGATGTAACTTTCCAGGTCAGAATTTTTCCTAGGTAGCTACGTGAGACCTTATCATAGTGTAAGATGCTAATCTTGTAGTCTTGTCTTATATCCAGGCAAAATCTGTCTGAAAGCAGAGGGAACGTGCCACCCAGACAGGGCTGACTTTCAACTCTTAGTATTCAGCAAGAACAGCCTGAAACATTATCAGGAGTTGTAGATTTTGGGGTAGCATCTGTTGGAGTAAGCATTGCACTCACTAAGGCGCTTGCAGTTTTAGCAGGTAGGAACACTTTCATAGCAGATGGGATGTGTATAGCAATAAAATTAAGCTGTTACTGTCATCAGCCCTACTATTAGGGTTGCTATTGGTAGATACAGAATGGAAAAGAAAAATATGGGATTAATTGCAGCTTTTTTCCTTTCAGATGGAAAACCAGATAATGAAGTAGACACAATAAGACTTTGAGTTTTCTTCATTCATTTGAACATTCAATATCACTTTGGTAGAAATTTCTCGTTGGTTTTCTAAATTTATTTAGTGTAGTCACAAATTGTATATAATTATCACTTTTGTAGATCCATATAGTCCTTTCTCAGCCAGTGAAGGATTAAAAGCAAAAGGCATTGCTGGGAGGTGAAATTAGAGTATTTGTGCCATTGTTACCCTTTTCATGTTTTGTCTTTTTTCATCCTTTATTATTTTTCTCTCTTTCTTTCTAATCCCCTTTTCCTGAATTTACTCTTTGAGGCAGTGGGAATGGCTTATAAAAGAATGATCAAAGGATGAAGGTAATAATTGTCTCTTTCAGTTTCAAAGTCTCATCTCAGTATTGCAAATGGGCTAGGAACCATTTTTGGTTAAGATCTAAGTGCCTCTGTATAATTTCTTGGTTTGGCAGTGGTGTGTGAGATCGCGCAAGTCAGACCACCTGCACTCCCGTAAGCCCTATTACGCTCTGTGATGCTTCCCTGACATCCACTCCACAGGCATCAAATTGGGTTTAAATAGATACAACTTGCTGGAAGAGTATTGGACTCCAAATTTACGCCTTCCCCTTGATACCTTCCTTAGAATTCCTATCAAAGACGGAGATGAGTACAGTGAGAAGCCTACCCACATCCGGCAGCCTCTGTTACTCATGAACTGTCTTAACTTATCCTCTTTCTTACATCACCACATTTAGCTCAGTGATGAAAAGACCAAAAGAAAATGTCAAAAACATGACAAACATTGTTTTCTCAAAAAATTCTCAGTGCCCAGCTGTCCCAGGAAAATAGGAATACAGAGGTTGTTTGTTATGACTACAGGGCAAGGAAGGAATAAGCAGAAGTTGTGTTTATATGTACCAAGGGAACAGTGAAGTATTTGTAAATTCTGTGCGTTGGTGGCAGGAGGAGGGATACCATGACCTGTCTGTTTCCAGAATTTGTGACCAGCATCTGAAGCTTGAGAAAGTGTTGTCCACAGCATCTATGTGACAGTGAAGTGGCTGAAAGTAGCACAGGAGAAGATGGGAATTCCAGAGGTTTTCTTTCATTGCATCGATCAAAGGCCTTTAAGGGATAAGGATCACAAAGAGATGTGAAGTGAGATATGAAAGAGTACTATTTATAAAAACCTGCCAAGCAATACTGCTGGCTATATTTGGATTAGACACCATTTGGATTAGTCTGAGACCATCAAGGATTACTTTCTGAAGGCAGAAACTCAGAAGAAATAACTCTTGTAATTATATTGAAAGATCTGGGGTTTTACTCCATATTTAAATGCTATTTTTGTCATCATCTCAGAGACTGGGACAAATTGTCCACCACTTGACTATGCTGGTGACAAGCTGCTGATGGGTGTACCTCCTTTAATTTGTGATGACATGTTGGCATAAAGAAGGGATTAAGCCCAATTTAGTCATTTATTTTATGAGTATAAAATCCATGTCGCTGCAGTGCTAGGTAACAGCAATCATCGATAAGCACTCGCAGGAGTGCTGCTGTTTGGGTGTGATATATAATCATTTTGCTTGTGATACAAACTAAATAAACCTGCCAAATACACCTTCTCCTATCCTCAAGGTGATTTTGTGCCCCGCATTTCCTATGGACACCAAGGAAATGGACCCTCAGATATTCCCAGATGTGTCTAGTTTTAACACAAGCATGCAGTAGATGAATGCTTGCTGTTCAGGACAGTATTTTCCAAGGGCACAGGTTGTCCTCTTGTCCTGTAGAAATCTCTGCTGAGAGCCGGAGTCAGGCCTCAGTGCTTTGTCCTAGTGGTGGAAGCTATGCTGCTCTGTTATATTGATGCCTTAAATCTATGGTGCCGTTTAACGTTCAAGTAACCGTAACTAGTTTGCAGTCTCACTTCATGCCATCCTCCATCCCAGACAAGAATAAGTGCTTGACTCGCAGCAGGATCTTGTCTCCTCCTTGGAGTCCTAGAGGATTTGCTTTGTTGCTGGCTTATCAAACATCCGCAGTAGTTTTTGTCTCTCGACTGCTACACCAGTGATTGCTGCTATGTTTGGTGAAGGAAACCTCCATCCTATGAGAGGGAATGGTTCAAGCTCTGGGATTCTCATTTCTGGGATCATGTCACTGATGCAAAGTCCCTAACGTCCAAACTGACATCTCACCTCTGCAAGCAGCAGCTGCATGCAGCACTGATCTGGGAATATCATAGAATCATAGAATGGTTTAGGTTGGAAAGGACCTTGAAGATCATCAAGTTCCAACCCCCCTGCCATAGGCAGGGACACCTAATATGATTTAATTGCATTTTCTTCTACTTCTAGAAAAAAAACTGTTAGCTTTTGCATGCTTACATTTAAAATTGTTGCTGTTTTCAGGCTTAAGTTCAAATCTTGTAAGTAGAAATGAATAACTGGCTATCACCATGCTTCTCATCAGCAGATCTCTGACCACTTTGAGAAAGAGGATTATAGTATTATTCCCACTTTGCACTTGTGAAAGTAGAGGCAAAGCAAGATGATGAGGCTTGCTTCGTCTTACAAACCTAGCCAATGGAAAAACGTGTCAGTGAGCTTGGTAAAACACTGAACAGGGCCCCAGAGCAGCTGTGAAATCTCCATCCTTGGATGTATTCAGAACTCAGCTGGACCAGCCTTCAGTAATCTGTTCTAACTTTGAAGGTAGCACTACTTTTGGCCCACGGTTAGACCAGATAAACTGCAACCAATATCAATATCATGCTATGCTTCTCATTTCAGAGACAGGAATGACACTCAGGTTTCCATAATCTCGGTGCTTTGTTTATGTCGTGCAAGGTAAATGTATATTTTCCTTTAGAGGGGCAAAAGTTAATCTTTTTTGGCACGTTTTATTTTGCCTGGAACAATATGGGAGAGGACTTGAGAACAAAGTCACAATTGCAGCCAGTTCCAATGTCAATCCATTTCTTGACAGTGCAAAGCTGGTGTAATAGTGAAGTCAGTATGAAAGCAGTGTGACTGCTGAGCAGAGTAAGAGTATTTACTGAAGAGTCTACAAGCAGACAGAGCAAACAGAAAGCATATCCTGCATCTGTGAAATCCAGTTGCATCACATTTCATAGACATACAGCTAACATAATTGAGTAATTCTGTTTATACAGAAATCATTTTTGCAGCTAGTTTGCTCAGTCAGGAATCTAATGACACTGGTAACCATGGCACCATGCTCTTTGCATTTATCAGGCTCCTCACACTTTATTTTGTGCTGGCCTATAAAAATAAAAACAAAATCAGATTCTTATCTTCATCTTTCTGATGGTTGTGGGGTACATGTAACAATCTGGACTTTTGTTTTTGCATCAAGAAGTATCTGTAATAGAGATGGGGGCCATTTTACAATCAGGTCAAATGCTGTCCAACAAAAAAAGTACCTGCTGTGCTTGTGTGCTCTTTTCTGGTATTTTGGGTTTCCTTGGGGCACTGAGTGGCTGCTGAAAGCTGGGGGAGCTCCTGCAGGCCCCATGTGCGTGCTGTACCATCTGGCAGGAAACGTTGACTTTTCAGTGCCATCTCTAAGGACTAGTTTATTTTATCCAGCGATGGCTTTCTATAAAAGACACATACATTCTCCTAGGAGAATGTTCTAATCACTAGGTTAGTGAGTTTTGCACACATATGCTCTGCTCTTCGTACATTTTAAGGTTGGTTTGTTTTGTATCTGTTTTTACAGAGTGGAATGGATTTCTCAGCTCTGAGTCTCCTTTCCCCCCTTTCTTCATGCAGATGCCATTCAGGCATCTTCCTTAGAGATGAAAAAATAAAGCTGAAACCTCTTAAACTAGGTAGGGCGTTGCAAAATCTTTCATTTCGTCATGTGAGCTTCATTGTAATCTTATGTGTCACATAAAATAGAGGTGCTGGTAGCTATGTTTTGAAAGAAATGCTTGGTTTCAAAAAAGAAAAGAAAAAAACCCAAAACAACTGAGCGGGGAGGAAGGCTTTGAGAGACCCAGCTGTAATAGTGTGGAAGAGAAGACATCTATGCCCAGTCCCAAGCAAGGTGCTAACTGCTAAATAGCGACAGCATTTCAGATGCTTCCTTATTTTTCCCTGTGCGGTTTAGTTCACAGGGCCCCTGCTCTGCTTGGCCTCGGGTGACAACCTGTGCATCACATGGATCATCTCGGAGCCATCCTGGCACAGTGCAAAATTCTCCTTTCACTTTTCTAGGCGATGGTGGTGCCTTGGTGGAAGCTATGGGCTTGGCTATGCTATCCACGCTACTGAGAATAGAGTACAACATGAAAATTAGGGTAACTACTATTACTGAAAGAAAGTAAGTTTGGAAGAGGCGGGGGGGAGGGAAGTGGCAGTAACCAATTATAGGTTTGGATGCAAGTTTTCTTCTGTATTTCTCAGTGAAGAGTTTTAATGAAGATTAGTTGTAAATTTTGCTCTTCCTGCAGAGACATTCTTTTCCCTAGGTAAAATTAAACCATAATTAGGTTGTTTGTCAGGAATAAATGTTGTCCACATTTTTCATAGGTGACTGAAAAAGGCCTTGTTTAAGGCTGAAGCTCAATAGATTTTTCACTGAAAACTTTAGCAGCTTTCAAGTGAGCAGAGGCCACTGGGTTTAGCAAAGCCAAAGAAAATGTCTAGCACATAGGAGCCCTTTGAGGAACTGTATTGAGACAAGAAGGTATTCAATCCTACTCCCTGTTTTTTACCCAAGTTTAGTTTGTGCCTCAGTTCATTGCCTGGATATATCTCTACTTGCATTTTTGACCAAACATAGACTGCTAGAGCAAAATAAAGTATAAAGCAAAATGTTAAAGCAAAATGCCCTAATTTTTGTTAAAGAGCATCTATTTTCTTTGAGCCTGTGTGCCTGCCATTGGCTGACAGAAATTGGATCTTCCCTGAGAATTTCCCTAATTAATTTAAACATTTCATTTAACAAGAGAGAAATAACTTTATTGGTGGATGGTATTATACTGAAAAAAAATGAGCTTTAACTCATTTAATAATAAAAGTAATATTTCCCTAGGCTTTGCCTTAAACTCAAACCAGATACGTGTAGATCAGTTGGAAAGGTCTGGAAGGCAGACTATTTGTATGTAATGGGACAAATTTTTCGAAGCCTTTAGCCATGTTGTCCTAAATATTGAAGTGCCGTGCATTTCTGATGGAATTACACACATTGCTCCTGTATAAATACCAAGTGTCTTTATGGTGATTACTGCCTTTCAGTGAATTGGAAGTGTATTAATACTGATTAAGCTGCATTACAGAAATAGAACATTTTCACAGGATTGGAAGCTGCTTTGCCAGCAACGCTGTGCTGGGTACTGGGAACTGTTTCAAGCTACTTAGCATTAATGAATGAGAATTATTAAGTATTAACTTTTTTTTAAAATAAGATGGTTCTGCCAGTCTTGCTGATGTTGAGCTATAACAAGATATGTATTAGCAATTTTGATGTTAATTACATAACATCACATTTGGCACTTGTTCTCTCTCTCTCCGCCCCCTCCCCCCTTTTTTTAACATTTTACTCACCTTTAAGCTAATGATTTGTGGAATTCCACAGTGATTGATGTCTCTTTAGGCTCGTAATTCAGCATGTCTGCCATGTGAGATCACTTGGTATGAGGCAAAGGAGAATTGTACTTGTTCTTAGATGGTACGAAGAATGCAGAAAGGTTTATGTAACATTTTCCAGTGACAGTAATAAATAATTTCCCTATCTCTGTTTATATATAACATTTTCTTGGCTTGCACTTTAAAACCTGGCTATCAAAAGCACTTACTCATGGACTTTACCTAAAAACTGATATGACAGAGGTAACTTCATTTTTTTAAACATAACAAAGACTTACAATGAGGAGTTACCACTAAAATATTTATTGCTGTTATATTAGAAAAGTATTCTCCGTTTTACTCACTGCACACAGTTATGAGAGGCTAGCAGTAATGAGATTTTCTAGAAGAGCCCTGCGACAGAAGAATATAGGCTTTCAGACTGTGTTTCTTCTCTTCTAAGTACCCTGCATTTTAAGGACATCTATGCAGCACTGAGAAAACTATAAAGAACAATATACTTTCAGAACTAACACGTAATACTAACAATTGTATCAACTGAAAATAATCCCAGAGAAGCTAGAGAACCTGGAAATAATCAGAAGGGAAGTCTGAGCATGTAGATTGAGTGAGTTAGCCATGCTGGCAAAGGGGACATCACTATGCCAATAAGGCTTAAGTCATAGATGAAAATTTGCAGAGATTAGAAAGCCAGCACGAATCAGCACAGTTGGGCAGTTCTCCACTTGTGTCAGCCTTGGGCAAGCTGGCAGCATTCTCTGGGAGCAAAAGCATGGGGCTGGAGCCATTACCTCCGAAACAGCCTCCAAGCCTGAGAAAGGGCTGTGGGAAGATCACGCTGTTTCACAACTGAGACATGGATCAATAAAATAAGTTACACTTGCACTATCAGCATATGCTTCCTTAGTAGAGGTGGAAGACTTTAATCAGGCTAAAACACTAATGTCATTAATACCTGATTTTTCCACTGGCAAAATATTGTAGTATCCCAAATAGCAGGCAGCTTCTGAAATTTGTTTTCCCCAAACTGTCAGAAGTCAAAGGAATCACCCTTACTATGGGACTTCGCAATTTGCTGGAGGCTGACACCGAAACATGTTATTCAAACTTGTTTCTTCATAGTCTTGTTCCCACATTACAGAGCGTTTATCAGATAATGGCTGGTGTCCATCAATTCCTGTGCCTGCTGTAATCATATTTTCTTTCTTGAGTAAGAAAAATGAAACTTCTCACAAAACCTCATAGCTCATTCAGTTGACCTGAAGTCATTCGGTGGTTTGCAAACTAGCTTTAGGTTAAAACAAATACATTGTCTGTTGACAGCCTGGATTGGCAGCAAGAGCATTAAACTGCTAGGAGAAAACTGGCAGGATGTAAAATTTCCCAAACTTTCATGGTTTCCAGGACATTTTCAGACCAACTTCATAAAACAAAAAATTTCCAGGTGATGTGGTTTAACACGTTTGCTAAAGGGTGCGTGGGCAGCCTGAACTTGATCTCTTGTGTTGCCTTTGAGGGTTATCCTCAGTAATGTCCTTCTCACTCTTCCAAGTCCTCCAATGTTTTCATTTTCCTTTCTGTACTTACCAGGTACCCTTACCTGGAAGCACACCAATGTTGACTAGCAAATTCCATCTTGATTTGTGTGCAGTATTTCAGGTCTTTATTGTCCAAAAGAAACCATGTCAAATTTTCCTTTAACTCTCACTGGAAGGAAAAAGTGGAACAAGTTAAAGAACAGAAACGGATTTCCCCCTTCTTTTGCTCTGTTCAGTCTTGTATGTGATTACCATGTACCACCTCTTGCTATTCTGTAGCGATGTTTAAAATTAAATCTTCTCCTTCTGATTAAACGCCAACAAAGCCACAGGATGGCAGAACACAAAAATAGCAGCTGACAGTCCCTTTATATTCCTCTATATATACACAAACAGGGAGATATCAATCTTCATGAAAATGATCACAAGATTTTCACAACATAAATCGTTTGAGAACAGAACCAAACCCATGCTACTGAGGCTTAATTAATTATATTAAAAATAATAATTTAATAATCAACTAAAATTAATGAGTGGAACAGCCTACTGCCACCTGCTGTGTGAAATTATTTTCAGGAAAGCTTAGGCATTTTTTTAAATGCTGATAAGGAGTTTTAGCATTGTATTTTCCCTGCATTATGAGCCCCCAGTGGTGCATTGCTGACCTATGGCCTAACTCGAGGAAAGGACTGAAAGCTGCACAGTTTGCATTTTGGTACTGAGCAGTGTTGGCTCCACAGAAGCCACCATACCCTATGAGTGAAGATCCTCAGTTGCTGCTGAGCTCTCATTTTCTCAATGGTGAGGCTCTGTATTCTGCTGGCTCATTGAGTCTGTTTTCTCATTATTCAGTTTTTGTTGGTGTTGAGATTAATAAAAGCAGTAGTGGGAAGGGATGTTAGGCTTTTTTTGTATGCAGTCACAGCTAGAGAGGAGCAATCGGTTGGTGTGCCAGATTTGTGTTTGTTCCTCCTGCTAATTAATTAGTTAATCTGTACTGGTGAAAATCAAAATGCAGATCTTTTGGTAAAATTGGCATCAGATTTGAAAATCAGGTGGTTCCAATTTGGCTATAAAGGCACTTTCTAAATATCGTGATGCTTTCAGATGACTCCACTGATTCCCTAAACCCGCTGTCACGTTTAGGGAAAGTTAAAGTTTGAATTTCTGGATGGATGTTATGAAGTGAAAAAGGAATCACATAGCAGGTCGAGAAGATGCAAGTAACAAAGAAATTAAATGAAAAAGGTGCAAGAAGAAAATGAAAACGTTGCATAGAGAGCAAATGCCTGCATTTGGGATGGCATTTAATGTACAGGGAACAGTGTCCTTTTCTAATGGACGGGTTGTGTCTCATGGAGAAGATCCAGCACTGTCACCGCTAGAGGGTAGTCTCGCATTTAACACATAGACCACTGCTTTACATTACTTCTATCAAAGCCAGTTTGAAAGAAGTGCTATCTACTAGGAAGGCCAGAGACAGGTACTTTTAAAAGGGACTGAAAACACTCAAGGTGTATTTTAAAAAGTGGATTAGTACTTAAAGATTAAGCTGTTTGTTAAGGACAATTTCAAAACCTCTTTGTGCCTCAAGTAAATGAAATCTCCCTTATCCTAATCCAGGTAGTTGGTTTTATTTTATTTTTTCTCGAAATAGTGGTCACTATCTGAAATGTTTCTTGTTTTCTCAGGGCTTACACAATTAAGATGTTTGGAAATCTTCTGGATCTGATTACAGTTGCTTTAATGATACTGAAGAAAATTTAGGGAGGTTTTTAAAACATTCAGCATTGGCCTTATTCTGCAGCAGCTGAAGTCATCTTCTGGAGGAGCATAGTTGGGCATCACTAATTGCAAAATCATTCTCTTTCTCCCTTCTCCCCGGTGCTGAAGCAAGAGTGATTCCAAGTCAGTGCTAACACTTACGCAAAATAAAAATAGACTGAATGTTATGCATTGTTACAGGGTATATATTACTATAGCCTATAATTTGTAGGAAGGAAAATGTAAAGGCTTACAGAGTGCACCAGGCAGCAATAAATATGACTCAATCAGATCTTGCCTGTGTGACAAAATATTAGACAAAAAGAAGAATACAAATTCTTAGGTTAGGAGATGGGGGTGTAGTGGGAACCAGGTGAGGAAGACGCAAGTGCACAGCTGGAGAGGAAGGCCCTAGTGCCGTGGTAAAAGGACTTGGTGGGAATTGTCAGTGGGTCTGCAGCTTCTAAAGGCCAGAGCTATTAACAGATCAGAGAGAGAGTCTTAACAGAAAGGTTAGCTAAAACACGGTAGGAATTGCCAAAGTGGGAAATTAAGTGTTCTGTGAAGGAGTTCAGGGGATAATTGGATGCTGTCCAGTGAACAAAGGGACTGGCAAATCATGTCTGTGTAAATATACAACTTGGTGAAATAACAGTTTATGAAAACTAACTCTCCAAAATGTTTATTCCTGGGAAATAAAAATTTTCAGGATAAATTTGTCTAAGAGGTATCATATCAAGGATGATATTGCTTATGGTCACTACTTGGGTCCCCTTATGATGTTGAGTAAGAGAGATATCATTGCCTTGATGGAGTATACGGCAGATTTCCAGTGGATTTCACTTGGATAGGGATCTTGCTGTATCTTTTCAAGGAAAGTAACAATGTAATGTATGTTTGGTTAATAAGATGATGTGTCTGAAGAAAGCATCAAGTGTTGAATCAGAAGTTGCCTCAGGAGAAGAAATCCAGTCTTCCCCTTGCACCCTCCACAGACAAAAATATGTGTCAGATATCTTCACTTTTGGGGTCTTGGGATTAATGATGTAAATTTAAAGACTCTAGTTCTTAGAACAAATAGGTACAGATTTTTATACTGGGGGCGGGGGGAATTAGAACAAATAGGTACAGATTTTTATATTTGGGGGGGTGTGGGGTGGATCTTGTAACACATGATTTGTTTTTAAACACATGTAAAACATACATTGGGTCAGTTCTTTGCTGGTTACCTGCACCTATTATAATTTGCATATTGGCTGTTTAGAATGGTTAATAACTCATCCTCTAGTAAGTGAAGAGTTTTGCTTATTTCTTAAAATATTTTGAGTATTTTGTCTTAACTGCTTTCCCTCAGCAAAAGCCACTTTTAGTTTAGACCAGGCTCAAGAAAATGCAATATAGCCTGTACAGGCTACTTTTTCTTAGCTAAGTGGAAATCTCCATCTATAGGTACCTTTAGAAGTAAAGCTGATGCAACTCTCCTCTTACTCACTAAAGATGCCAAAGTACAGTACAGAGCCACAACTTCCCTTCTGCCTGTCTTTACCTTCTGACTTTTTGTGCCTTAATGTGCTAGTTTGAAACCCTCGTGTGTTTTTCCAGCAAGCACAACAATGCATGTGCATTCAGGATCCTGCCCCTGTGTGTTTAGATTAACTGCAAAATAGGATGGATGATCTTTAATGTCAGGTGCTAACTTCTCTTAAGCATACCTTCTTTGGGATGAGAAAACCCCTAAGATCCTGATTTTGTTGGAAATTGTTCTTCTTCATGTCCATCTTGAAGCTGGTTTTGATCCCTATAGCTCCAGATAAAAACATATTATTGATTCTAAAACTTTCATTGGCACCGTCAAGATTTTTGTCACCCAAATGTGTATTCTGGTCCAATTTTCTGCTGGTATTTGATATTTTTACCCCAGGAAAACAGAGCATGATGTTTTTTGCCTAGTTCTGTCTCTGCTCTTAGTTTGAAGTTGCTGATGGAGGACTGTTTGGCCCTTAAGACAGTTGAAAATCTTGTCTCTGTAGTGTTTTGTACTACATACAGGTTCATTGCTCATTGTAGTACATACATGTCTCTGCCTCCCCCCAGCCTGTAACCTCTGGACGCAAGTTACTGTCCAAGATAAAGGCTAATTTAAAAAAAAACAACAAACCCACAACGTTTTTCCTAGAATCTGAGCATCTTCAAGTATTTTTACAGGACAGTGTATTGCATTATGTCAGCATACCAAGTGCAGCACAGCGTTGTATTTCTTGTTGTTTCGATTGTCACGTTCCCAGATCCCTGAGTGACTGAGCTTTCTTCGGGTGAAAAATTGTGAAATGCACATTTTTGCAGACCCAACTATCTGTCACTGAGTAAACCCATGAATAATTCTGAGTAAGAATCAGGCCTGAGGACTTTGCAGTCTGTTCACAAGCAGAAGTTGTTTCTCTGAATAAATAATTGGTTAGGAATCAGCCAGCACACTCAACTTGTTACCAAATCCTTCTGAAAAGAAAACTTTGGCCTTGTGGGAAACTATTCACAGGTATAAGTTTTTAGAACACACTGCAGACAGAATATTTATATTTAAAGTCAATCAAAAGAAAATATTATTATTTATTGAGCAATGAACAAGAGAAAGAATAAAATGCAGACATTTAGTGACAGACCGTTAAAATGTACTGTCATGCTATCAAAGCAGGGATGATAACAGAGGAAGGCTGAATTCAAATATACCTCTGGTGGTACTATTATTTTTTTGCACCATTTTGGAAGTATAAAGAAACTGCTACTGGCAGGAGTGCCTGCATTGCTCTACTGGCTGCTGTCCCACCACCATGTCTAGGCTACAACAAGTCCAGGAAAGAAAATAGTGAGCTTGAAGTACCTTTGCACTGAAGAAATTTATGGCTGATGGATCAGTCTCGGTTTTCCTGCAGCTTCTTAGAAGACTGAAGCTATTCCCCAGGGCTGCTCCAACAGAAGTAGGAGAGAAGCAGAAAAGTGGCAAGATGTCATTTTTGCCTTGCAGCCTGAGTTTCACGAACTCGTTTTGTGTTGGGCAAACAAGAATACCACAAGCTATAGAGGGGCCCAAGTGTTTTGTCCCTGATGTAGGGCTTTTGTCCTTTGCTGCTGCTCACACCCCTCATAAACAGATGGGAGATTTTATCCTGGCCTCTAACAGGAGTGTGCTGAAAGAGAAAAGCATGACATTTGGGCACAGAGAAATAGGGCTATGCCATGGACCTGTACCAGAAGACATCTTGGGAGAAAACATGAGCAGGGATTCTTTAAAATATGGTAAGGTGAAGGAAGCAATATTGCATACATTAAACTCATCACTGAGTCCCAAACATGAGTAAGACAGCAATGATTTTCCCAGGAATGCTCATGAGTTCCTGACTACTGCCTGTGGCAGAGGGCTCAAATAGAGCACAAGACGTAAAACCAAAAGCCACGCAAAAGGATAAAATGCACATTTTGCAGCTTCTGCTTAGGTGAGTGGTCTCCACCTATTCCCCTGGAAAAGGCCATCTTGGGTAAAGGGTGTGGCCTCGCTCAGACTCTAACATTTAAACAATTCACTGGGAATACGTTTCCCAAGTGGAAACTTGTCGTGTGGAGGCCAAGACATGGGACTGCCCCTCTGCAGTCAGTGTGAGTGGGCTGCTTTGCCAGCAGCAGACTCAGAGTAAGGATCAACACAGAGCCTGAATTCCTTCTTGGAAAAGCCTTTCTCCCTCTGCAGATGGCCAGGCATGCTCTTCTGGTGGAGGATGTCCAAGGACACCAGTCTCCTCAGGCCTAAGTTTGACTTTGTGGCTGTCCAGCACAGTCTAAGATGCTGCATTTTTGTTGCTATCAATGGTATAACAGCCAGAAATATCACGGCTTTGCTTTCAGGTGTCAGATGGAATTTGCAGAGCTGACAGTTAGAGAAGTCACCTTTTCTTTCCAAGGTACAGACAAAAAATACTTTTGTCATTTTGTCTTAGTTTTCAGAGGAAAAATATGTACTACAAAAGCCCCGTTCTCAATGGTGAAAACTGGGGTAAGTTCTCTGCCTCCTGTGAAATCTCACAAGCTGACACCAGTTTTGACTGTGGCACAGTGTCACTGACACTGTCAAGCACCTTTGTCTGGTGTGATCACCCCATTTACAAGTTTGGGCACTTCCTATTTCCCTGGCAGATGGAGGAACTGAGGATAAACAGGGAAAGCAACATCAGGTCTCAGTAATAAGTTTCTTTTGCTTTGTGGCTATCTTATTTCAAATATTACTGAAGAAGTTTTGGTAGATGCATGTAAACGTGTTGGACTTCCACATGGTATTCTGAACTGCAGTGCTTTGGCAGAGATGTGGTGCCACAAATTTTTTGAGTTTTAACTTTGTCCCTGATTTTCTTTTTCACCAGACGTTCCTGGGGAGAAATCAAAGTAACATGCTGAGTGCACCCTGTAGTAGATTTGTGCATGTGGATGAACCCTGCACTCCTTTGTTCCTCACAACACTGGCTCGGCTGGCCAGTCAGAGCACTGACAAGCAGCCTGCAGTGCTCCCAGCCAGGTGTGTTTAAGTCATTCTTTTCATTTTAAATCTCTGGTTGTGAGCAGGTCTGACCACAGGCTAATGGCTCTAGCTTTGGCTACCAAATTACATTCCATTAATCTTCATTTCTAAAAGTAAAGGTGCTGCCTGCAGCCCAGGAAAGACTGGTCATCATCCAGAAGCCCAGTACAAATCATAACCAGTGCTCCATGCAAGATTTCTGTAACTGAAGTTTCTCTACTGATCTAAACAACAGGTCTTTTAAAAAAAAAAAAAAAAAGGTTTTCTTATACTAAGAAAGCAAATAGTAAAATTATTTATGCTTCCTGTTAGGTGCTCGATGATATGATCAGTTAAATAGGTTTCAATATTTAATTATTACAAAGAACTCATTCATTTGGATCATATGTCTTGAAAGACACCCAAGAGATAAGAAAAGAAAACAACATACCATAAATAGTCTTTAGGTCCTTTCATCTGCTGTTGGACACAGCTCTTTAACAGTTGCTGCCCAGAGTCTAAGCCAACTACCCAATTTTCTGTCCTTGTTTATGCTGCCTCCTCTGCACCAGGCTCTGCTCGCTGCAGGTGCAGTCACCTGCCCATTCCCAGATGGGGCCAAGGAGATAATTCAGCAAGCTGAAAGCAAGTTCCGTTCTGCTGTTGCATTTTACGTGTGAGGAGAGCTTGTCAAGCAGCACTGGATGGAACAATATGCAGTAACTGTATCTCCTGTGTCGGAGTGATGAATGCGAACTGCCGAGGATTTCCAAAACATAAATAATTCAGCTCAATCTTTTCTAGGTGCAGGGGAATGAATTGCTGAAGGCCCAGCTCTTGAAGGAAGTTCAGGGCGTTAACCCAGCTGCACTTGGTCTCTCCCTGTGAAATTATGGCAGAAGTTGCTCCTCAGATGGCTTTATATTTGCATTTTTATTAAATATTTATTGTTGTTCCTCCTGCAAGAAACCATTATGTGGTAGCCATCCTATATATTTTTATATTCCCATTTTCTCCTAGTTTACATGTACTACTGCCTGAAATAAACATACTCAATCATAAAAAAAATCATAATTTCCAAGGTTATTTGAGCATTTTCTTTCCTGAGGTTTCATCCAATTAGCATTTGTTTTTCTAAAATATGATAATTTCACTGAAAATGGGAGAAAAGTAAAGACCAAGAAGAAGCAGGGCAGATATTTATGAGCCAGTGCAAAGACATGCTATTAATAGTAATGCTGTGCACTTAGGGTGCCTTTCCTCTGAGTACCTTAAAATGCAGGACATGAATTAATTATAAATGCACCTTCCCCAATCTCTCTGAAGTAGGTACTGCTAATTGAACTTCATAACAAAGCAACCGTATAGCAACGATACATATTTCAAAACCCCAGTAAGTCCTTTAATGCGTTTATTAGCCGTATCGGCAAGCACAATTTCATATAAGAACTTTCAAGTGCAGTCTTAAGAGGGGGCCCATTGGTGCCTCGCTTGAAGGGATATGAAAAAAGACAACTTGTTGACAGAAATGTTTGTGGTCAATCTATCTTGAACATGATTTTTCAAGCTATTCCACAAAGAAAACAAGCCCTGCCACTTGTCTCCCGAATAGCCCTGAAGTGTGAGCATGCAGCTGGGTGACTGCAGTGGGAGCACATTGCTGCGCTTTGTGGAAGGAGCCGCAAGACAAATGTCTTTCGTATCGGATAAAACCAGGAGTGCAAAATCAAGCCTGTCCCCACAGAGGACTCTCACCTTAAACATCACAATCTCAAATGCTCTCTCCAATGAAGCAAAGCGATCAGGGATGGCTCTTGGGAGAGTCACTGGGGAGTCTTCCAGCACAAGAGGCCATTAGATGCTTAAAGCCCAACTATTGCTCACACTGAGTTGCAGTTAGCGGAGCTACATACAAAACAGGATTCAATCCACACAGGAGAAATGGCAGCAACGGGCACTAAATGGATAACAGCAGCCAGCCCCAAGACCCAGTGTGTTGCCGTTTAAATATGAAGACATTTGTCTGACGCTGCTCCATCATCTTTTCTTGCTGCTCCATCTGTTCTCTTTCCTTGAATATTTGATGCTGTGTGCAGTTTAGACAGAAGTACTTTTTTTTTTTTTTTTTTTTATCTGCACAAATAAGAAAGAACTTTGTCACGGCACTTGTTTGCTCAATTCTGCTGCAGAGAGGGCAGGCTTTGCTGTAGCCCTGTACGCAGGGCAGTTGCAGGACTAGGCCCAGAAGTAGCCTCCAGGATCAAAAAATGGAGATTGAAGAGAGCTGAAAGCATGAACAAAAGCAGGGAATTGACATGGAGTGATGGTTACTACAGATGGATTAAAAAGGAACAATGCTTTAAAAAAAAAGAAAAAAGAAAAAGAGGAGAGTGGTGGAGAGGGAGACATAGAGGCACTGGTAGGTTTTGCATGGTTGGGTTGATGATTAAAGCACATCCTCAATGGGGCAACTACTGTAAATGAATTTGGCGAGCGAGACACAGTACACAGTATCCTGACTGTTACAAGTGCATGAGCTTCTAGGGGCTTATTTTCAGTAAATGTCCACAATGAGTACAAATTCATGAAGCACTGGTGGGTTTTCTGCTTTTGAGTTTGCTAATTCACATTAAAAAACAGGGGGTTGAGGTTCAGTTGGGTTGCAACTTATACTGCAAATTTAATCACAAATGTAAACTAAGCAAGTATATATCTTAGGATAATGAACTCTAAACCAGGCACTGTGTTGTCTTGCTGGAACGTTTCTTGCCCAAATTTATCCCATGTACTCATTAAACTGCTGTAAGTGTTCTTTTAGAACCCATAGGTTTTTTTACTTCCCTATTAAATCTAAATTAAATGCTTTTTTGAGGCATTTATAGAGCTACCACTTGCTCCAGCAGGGAATATGCAAAAGAACTGTTATAAAAGAAATCAGGGCATATTCTCAGGAACCTTTTAATAAAGGCAGGGAAAAGCCAGTACCATGCTGGGCATCACTGCAGATGTTCCTGGTCTTTGCTATTTGATTCTGGTTTTGCTGATTAAAAGCCTGGCTAAATCTGCATGGGAGCCATAAGCAGTTCTGTCTTTAAAGCGGTACTGACAAACAGGGCTCAAACTGTGGCCGTTTGGGGTACGCCAGGCGTGGATCATCTTCCAGACCCACTCCTGTGACGTCACTGGTGTCACTGCGGAAGCTGCAAAACGACTCTGCACCTCAGCCTTTTGCCAGCTTGGGCTGCCTGCCCCACTGAAACTGCTTGGATGTTGGTGTTCGCTGTTGTTCCCAGTTCGGATCTTTCTGCAGTTCAAGAAAGTACTTCAGTTACAAGACTGCTGAGGGAAATTTTGTGAATAATAGTAGCTTACTCATTTATCTGGGGCCTCTCTCCTGCATCTTCTCAGTAGGACATGGTCATGTTGAAGGAGGGTAGAGGTTGTCGTGTCTAATAAATGCTTAATGCTGCTGTCACTATATAATTGGGGTTATAGCGCTGTGAAGACTGCAGCGATGAAGTGAGAAAATGAATTTAGTTAGCTAATGTGCTGAATGCAGAGATATTGCTATTACAAGGGATAGCATGGAGGGAGAGAATTTTTGCTGTTCATCTTCACCTGTTATTACTGGGCAATTTTGAAAGGTTCCTTATTGAATCTGCTACAATGAATTTAGGATGTTCTCACCTTTGGGTTTGTAACTGTGGCATGAACACCTCTCCTACATTCAGGATACATTCAGGATGGAGGTGCAGGAAGCTTGCACTGCTGTAGATGTTTTGTTCAATGTACTTCTGACTTTATCCTGCTCAGAATCTCTTCACAGATGTAAACTGTGGACCAAATCCTGTCCCTACCAAAATCACTGTGGGATGGACCATTGACATCAGTGGGGCTAGGATGTCACAGGTGACGTCCGTTGCCTTTTGGTCTCATTTACATAACCACCTGAACTGTGAAGAAAAAAGGGAAGAAAAAAAGGCAGCACAGAATGTCACATCCTACCCATTTTATTGGCAAGTGATGCTGAACTGGTCATTGGATGTGTTTGCTTTTATGACACAGTAGCAAATGTCTTGCCGCCACCCTTGCTATTTCAGTGCTGATGTTTCAATTTAAAACCACTCTTTTTTTGAGTGGATGCAAGCAGTTCTCTCCAATAGTGGCATCAGAGTTACTATGGCTACAGCTTTTTGTTGTTGGGGTTTAGAGTGTGAAAAAGAGAAAAAATAGTCCCAAATTCATGGTTAAATGTTTATTAATAAAACCAGACAGCAATGGATATATACACTGGATGTATATACCTTAAGTATCTCAGACCACTGTCTGAAATGGATCTGTATTCCTTTAGCCGTATGCTTTTTGTGCCTCTATCAAGTCTAACCTACTTCATGCAGTCAGGAATCAGAAACATGTGATGTATTTGAGATTTCTCTTGACTTAGAGCAGAACTCATGGTATTGCTGCCTTTATGATTAATGTGTTAAATTGTTTAACATATTTTTGCCTTTTCCCTGTCTCTTTTCTGGACTACATGGAAAATTGAGGTACAGGGAATGTTAAGCATCTTTGAGTTGGCTGTTTTCTCCTAAGCTGCTAAATTCAGGGTAGTGTGAATTCCTGAAACCAGAGTATGAGGGTTAGTGTTTGGGGTTTTTTTCTGGTATTTAATATTTTTCTGGAAATGAAAGCATTTTTTGCAAAATGTCTGTTGCCATCCTATTTAAAAAAAAAAAAAGGCACAAAACTTCTAAATTAACATCTATAATCTCACTGATTGCCACAGATATAATGATTCTTCTTGAGCCTTCAAGATATTTGACAAAACAGCTGTAATTCCTTCTGAAAGTTCGGAGCATGTGATTACGTTCATAGATTTTAGCGTATGTTATACGTTCTTGTTTTGCTGGCTAAGTGTGGAGGCGGGTTCTTGTGCAAATATTGGTGATTTCAGGTTTGAGAAGAATGTGGCCGCCAGTAGAACATAGATGCTGGCATAGTGAACTCAACTACAGCAAAGTGGCTTAAAGATCAAACAGTGTGTTGTTCACAGCTGATTTTGTGCAGCATTTGCCAAGGTCTCACAGTGCCTATAAATTACTCCTTCACTCCATAATAAATTACGCAGTCTGAACAAGGGAAGTAGGATAATTTGAAAAGAGAGGGTGTTACTTCCTAATTAACAAGGTGTGTAATTTTATACTTTGGAAGCATTTTTCAATATTTTCAATATTTAATAGGGGAACTTATATTTAAGATCTTAAATTGCTTGTGAATTCCTGGCCTTTAACACTCAGATAGTAACAAATTGATTTTTTTTTAAAAAATACATTTATAGTGAACTCAGAAACAATTTAAATTATATTAAAATTATTTAATATTCAGAAAATGTTTTAGCATTTAAGGATGTTCCTTGTAATTTTTAGTGTGGTACCCTTAGGAGAAAAAGGATGTGAGATTATCTGTGATAACAGCACACTGAAGCCATGAGCCCAGGAGATTACTTTCAATTCTGCATTATCATGTTTGATTCCAGAAGAAATTCTTAATTTAGGCGTGTTATTCACTCAGAACAAAAGATCTTGTGTACAGATTCTATGTAGTGTCCAGTAGGCGGTGCTTGATGTTGCATAGGACATGGTATCCTTGGTAAGCGATTCAGAGGCACATGAGCCCCCTAAAACACAGGGGCTGAAACACCCCACCACCACTGTATGGACAGCAAATTAATTTAAGGTCTATACATATTCAAGTACTAGATATTAATAGGATTATTCTTGAACAGTATTTGAGAATAGCCCTAGCTGGCTTTTAACTCTACCTTCAGCAAACTTTCAGAAGTAATAATAGTTATATTGTGAAATATCTTGAAGAGCACAAGAAGAAAACAAGGACAATCATCTGGTAAATGTTTGATTCTTTTATCCAGTGTACTGGTTCTTTCCCACATGGCTCATTTGTTGTGCTTGGTAAATTTAATGTTGCTTCAGTTTTAGGGGGTTTTCTTGGAAAATAATTCTTCGTAGAAGTCTGAGTTAACTTGTCATTCTAGAGGATGCTCTAACTTTTTGAGCAAAGCCTGCTCTATTCATGCATGTACAAGCGGTCAAGTTTTAAGGCACAGACTAAGCGAGACAGTGTAATTTTGGAGAAGAAAATGTGTTCTTTTTTAGAAGAAAAAAATCTGGAAGATAGACTTTGTGGGACCACATAGATGGGAAAAGAATGACGATGTCTTGCTTTCCGAGCTGGGTTTCTGCATCAGCCTGGTTCTTCTGAAAGCTCTATTTGTTCAAAGTTAATGTAGAAAGATTACTTTTTAACCACAGTGTATGAGACATTACTAGTCTCCTATAATGTCTGTAACTACAGAACGCACCTGTATGTGCAGCTTTGAATATTGGTAGAGGCAAAAGAAGATACAGGTGCTCCATAAATATGTCACAGAGGTGTAAGGGTGCCTTCAACAGTGTTGGAAAATCATTAACTGTTTTAAAAAAATGAGCATTTGGCAGAATTTAAATTGCTGTACTCCTTTGCACAGCAGCTATGTTGAAATAGCGCATTGTAGCTCAATACATCTGCCTCTTGAGCATGTGCAAAAGTAGCTCTGCCTGCTTGTGTTGTGGAGGTAATTGAAGCTCTTATTTCTTTTGATACTGCAGGTGTTACACAATCAATCTGTGCTAATACCATGCTACTGATGATCTGGCAGGAGAGGCAGGTTCAAAATATTTGCTTTGTACGTTCTAATCACCTTTGCTTGTAGAATGGGATTTCAGCAATCATTATTTAGATGTGGCAGCTCTACAAAAGCTTGTTCCCTTTCTTTCCCCCATCAATTTAGAATAAGTAATAAAAGGCAAAAAATTAGTTTTGGTCAGGTTAGTTTCGCTGGGAAGTTTTAGGATATATCTGATATGGAAGTGATAGGAGTTTCCACTGAAGAGTGTACGGGTAGAATTGTACAATACTGCAGTTAAGAGCTGTATTTGGTACTGGAGCACTTGTACTTCAATTCCTGAGATGCTTTTAAAACCTGCACTTTTAATATACCTCATTTTGTGAAGAAATTGGAGTATTTCTCCATTAGGAAAACTTCTGGTTTGTAGCCTTGGTATCAACTTTGAATGTTTTGGAGTTGTTCAGTCGGTTGAGAAGAGGATGTTAGTGACCACTTCTTCTATCTGTATCGTGTTAAGTTTGAAGTACATACTGTATCATGCAGGTAATGTTTACCAGAGTGATAAGAGTGTATCTGTGATATGAGAAATTCCGGTGTACACAGCTCTGTTGAGGTACAAAATGTCTGAATTTAATATATCCATCAAAGCAAGATCACTCATAGGCAAGAAACTGGTCAGGTATACACTTACATCTCTGTATTACTTTAAAACTTAATGTGTAACTTTCTTGGGGAAATAGCATAAGCAAACAGCTAATGAATTGTCAAATATATGGAAAAATGCAAAACATCAAAGATACAGTGCTAGGTGATCAGCAGCTGCAAACATTCCATTTTAATGGCTTTGAGAAAGGCAACCACCTCATCTTTGATTAATAAAGCATTGCATTCAAAATGATCATCTATCTGGCATATATAATAATATAAGAAAGGGAAAACACAATTATTTTGTTTCCAGTAGGTTTATCATGTTTGTGTATTAATTGAGTCATGCTAGACTGTGTTTGCTTTATAATAGAAGAGGGAGGACATCTGTTCAGATAGAAACACTTTGACATGTACTCAGGAGACATTTTTTCCACTTAGCTTTCATTCCTTGAGTTTCTGGCAAAGGCAGATTTTCAGCAATATATTATAAGAAAAACTATGGCTACAAGGATTTGTTTGTCCTTTTGAGTATTTTCAGATCTGGTCTTGAGGGCTGGAATTTCACACCTAGTGTAAGGATTAATTGCATGATTTTGTTTTTTATTTTTATTTATGGATTTGTTTTATTTGAGGGGGTGGAGAAGTTTATTGATTTTTTTTTCTTTTTTTCTTAAAGTGGGCACTTCTTTTGGCCTGTTACAGCTGGGCACCCTTTAGAAAGCAGTGAGGTTTACTTACCTGGGGACGGAAAAAAGATGGATAAACAGGCTGTAACTAAGGATTTAGAGCAAAGTCCTAGAGCCTTTGCTCTCAGAACAATTTTTACCTAATTATTTCAGAAGTGGTTGCATGAACATACTAAGGAGCAAATGTCAGAACCACTGTATCCTTCTGCTCCCTGTTGAGTACTTGTGCCTTACAAAGTTACATGTTCTCTATAGGCTATAGAGCTGTGTTATCTTTTGTGCACGCTCCTCATGGAGACATAAATCTCATATTCCTTCTTGCACATTGGCCAAGCTTCGTCATACTTTAACCTGTGGGGCAGATCCTGCATCTCCTGAGCAGCAGAGATACCAAAGTCTAAATCTCCATAGGATTGAAGAGCGTACAAGTGCATAGTTTTCCTAAACCTCACTCTGAAATTTTCATTTTAAAAATAAAATGTTGCCTTTTGTGAAGGTCCTGTAAGGAGCATGTCTCTAATGTCAAGCTTTCTGGGAGGCCAAGGTGAAGGAACACCTAATTCCTGAATCCCAGCATGATGTCCTTAAAAGAAAGTGTGACTGCTCAGGCAATCCTATAAGCCCCAGCAAATGCAGAAGAGTAAGTGCTTGACAAGAAGCCATACTGTTTCAGAAACAGGCACTGGTACATGACTTTTGACCATTTCGTTTACTGCCCGTGGTCACATATTCTCATTTCAAGTAGCTGTTGAACACCTACCTGTCTGCATTTGACTGACTGCACAGAAGAGCATTGCATTGCATTTGTATGATGTTGTAATAAATGCTGCAACCATTTCAATGTTATAATGTATTATAATGTTATAATGTATTATTTACATATCCAGACTGGACTGATATAGCTGTAAACAAAGAAAACTAGTTACTAAATTCACTATTGCTCAAGTGTCGTGTTATATGAAAAATGTATACAACAGACTGACAGCAGAAAGAAACAAGATCGTTTAATCTCATATTTACTTCTACTGAGAAGGCTTTCATTTTCATTTTGCTTTTGTTTGTTTGCTTTGCTGAAGCCGTTCATCGTGTCTGACGCCAGGACCTTTTTAATTCCCAGGTCTTAGTTGCTATTTCTCCCACATTCTGCTCCTCCACAGATTCAGTTCTCCAGAGAACCAGTAGGATCTGGTGAGATCATTGCTGCTGTGCATCCTACCAAAGCACGTGCAAACTGAAAGGGTCAGGTGCCCCTCAAAAAGAAGCAACCTCCGGCTTTGTTCCCACACATTATTTGCCTTCATTGCCCCAAATCAGCCATAGCTAAATTCTCTGAAGTCTTCTTTCTTGAGCATGCTTTGCTGACTTGGGCACTTGTCTTCTCACTTCTGTTCGTCTCTCTTGACACCTCCAGTTGCCACGTTATGCTTTGAAATCTGTGCTTCTCAGATGTTTGGCCTTGTCAAGCTTTCCCAACACCACCCTGTCACTCAAGAGCTGTGAGAACAGAATACAGAAAGCTGTCTAATTCAGTTTTACTGGAGGTAGCAGTTTCAAGCTTGGTGTCTTAGGGAATGGAGGTCTGCACAACTGATTTTTCTGTGTCTTGGTGCTTGCCCCCTCACTTTTTCTGCAGATGTTCTGGGCTGATGCACTCTTTC
>NW_009648550.1:2812247-2830667 GCF_000708025.1 Charadrius vociferus | reverse complement strand
AGCAGATGGCACAGTGGGGTGAAATACCTAGGATAAGAAGTCCCTAATTTTGAGGTTACCTTTTCCTCAGAACTGAAACGTCAGCCTAAATTGGAAAGATTTATGAATCTTAACCACAGCAGCTCTGAGTGCCTCTTTTGATCTATTTTTTTTTCGTAGCACTCCTGGACTCTCACATCTCTTCATCTCCTATTCATTTTACTGTACTTGATGCTCCATAACTGCTTAATTAACCACTCCAACATTACAATGCAGTTGTAATGAGATTAGAAAGCAGCAGAGGGATGAATGGATACCACAGGTATTTTCTCTGGGTATTTAAAATCTTTAGAAGAAGCAGCAGTTAATGTGGTATATTTAACTACAGCTGACACACAACTAGATGGGTCGAAGATTTACTTGTGAGGTTGTTCGAACAGACCCTCAGGTAGTAGAGGTGTCACAGCCATGTCAATCTTGAATGAATTCCTTTATGGCAGGGAAAGTCTAAAGAGGAATGGATTCTGGTCTCTGTAGTTGCCTGGAAAATGCTTGTTTTGTGCTTAAATTTTGTGCCTCATAAATTCATTTAAGAAGTACAAATTTGCATGATGTTATATTTTTTAAAAAAGCGTTGAAAATTCTGAAGGTTTTTTTGGTTAAAGCCTGTTAGCTGTTGATAGAAAATTCTTAAGCGCACAGTTTTTCTAAGGCATTTTGCAAAGGAAATCCCAAACATTTTTGCTGTGATATATTATAATAATAGATTGTACTCTCTTTTAGATGTTTTACAATAGGATATACATGTAGCTAATGGGCATTACTTAGTAAAGAATATTATTACAAACTGAAAAGCAAAAGAAAAGGCAGAAGAAAGCCACTGAACAATTCCATTGTATCTTAGAAATAACTCTTGGGATTTAAAAATGTCGAAATAATTTCAGAACTCCAATGGAGCAGGAAGAATTTAGAGTATTCTTTGTGATCATAAAACAACCGTCGTAATTCCTGTAATTTAACCCTAGGATATGTTAATATTAAAGTGCTGAAATGTATGAAGTTGTTAGCAAAAGTCAAATAACTACAAATGTGCCTTGAATATCACTTTATCGTTTATACTTGAAAGACACTAGGGAATTTGGCAGCTGGAACCAAAATCAAGCAGAGGACAACGTAAGGGTAACAACTGATAAAAGGGACATGAATAATTTATGTTAACTCAAAAGTCAGCTCAACACACCACCTGAAAGGGAGGCAAAACCCCCCTTAGCAGAGCTCTCCTGGGCACAATGCACTGCGTACAAGAAGCCTCGATAATCAGCTCCCTGCAGTGCCATTTCTACACCTCAGGGAGACCGTGGCCACTTAAATAATTTGCATTCTATCACATCAGTTGAATTAGGTGCTTTTCATAATGGGATATGACAAATGCGCTTCGTATCTTGCTTCCAAAAGGGAAGAGTGTCAGACATTTGACGCTTTCACATATGTTTCCCAAAGCTTCAAACGTCACCCATAAGCTCCAATGTACAGTGAGGGAGAGCACAAACTCCTTAATCGTTATTCTCCCTAATTTAATTCTCTGCATCTGCATCTTCTACTTCATCTTAGTTTTCATTCTTCTTAATGAGCAAAAGGGCATTAGCTGCAGCACAGGTACAGTTCTTTTGACTGCAGTAAGAGCAGAGATAAGACATAGATGAGGTGTGAGAGAGTGGTGTTAGACTAGCCTGTAAGCAGATGAGACATATGATTTGGATTAGTGGATGATATCAAGGATAATGACTGATTGCATCTTCTGAGTTCTAAAATTCCAGATTTCCAACAGTAAACTTAATGCAGCGCCTAAAGATAAGCAAACTGCTAAAATGAGAAGCAGAGCTGTGTACAGAAGAGAGATGGTATAGTTTAGCCCCAAGGGATAAGTGCTGAATAAATAAATGGACAACAAAAAAATCTGTTTACCTTGCCTTATTTAAAGAAACTTCTTACTCAGCTCACAGAGTTGGGGTTGTACCATGCAGATACATTTTTGCATTTGGAAATAGAAAATGGAGATGTGAAATTCTGAGTTTTTCAAACTTTTGCCAAAGGAGAGGAGATAAGGCTTTGCTATAAGCTATTGCACCCTCATTTCTTCTTACAATACAGAAGTGAGGGAGAAGGAAAATTATATCTTTTTTTTATTTATCTTTGGCTTTTCTTTTTCTTGGGCTGTAGCCACAAATTGCACTTCTACCGGCATATGTTTGTAAAGTTCAGTTTGCAAAGGCATGAATACCTTCAATGAGGAGTAGGTCTTTGGGTGATATTTTTGCTAACAACCATATATATTACTTTTTCCTATGCTGTAAAAGATGTCACTGCTTTATAACATCACCTGGCTCTACCAGTGTGGCTTCACTTTGAACTCTTGCAGCCTAAACAATTCAAAATATGGTGGAAGCTGCCCAAATTGGAAGAGTAGTAAGTCCAAAGTAGCATGTTGGATATCTCACACAGCCTCACTCCTTATAAGGACTTGGATTAAAGATCCTGTACTCCTGAATTATGAAGTAATAATTTTTCCCAAGGAGATGTTGTGCTAAATATACTCCTCCTGCCAACTTGGAATCCCAGTGGTATTTTATGAAAAAATTGGAAAAGATGCATCAAAGTAGCAATTTTTACCTAATCTTAATGAATTCTCGTGTTAGTTTGTCTGTTGGCTTCTAAAAGCCTGGACTTCCTCACTGAGAGAAGGTTTTCTACTAGTAAAAACATCCCAGCAAGCTTTGGATGGCCCATTGAAGAAGAGCATGTATGTCAGTACTTGCTTAGGCACTGCTCTGGGCTTCTTGGCTAGCCCAGCACTGAAGTGAGGAAGCAGGAGATCTCTTGCTCTCCTTTTCTGGCTTCACAGAATTTCAGAGGAGCACTGGACTGAAGAGGAGGACCCCTTCTGCTTTTTTAAAAACAACATCTCTTTGAGTACAAAAGGTGAATCCCTTTCATGTAGTTCCTGTGATACTTCTGCTCAGACAGCAACAGAAAAAAGAGCACATGGCTGCAAAGCACTAGTAATCTGATAGCTTCTGCGGCGTTGTACTCATCATCATTGCTCTTTTCCATGTTCTATGACTTAAAGTCACAGTATGTATTGACAGCACGCAGCCCAATAGGCATTAATCCCAGAATCCCATTTAGACAAGTGATATATTTAAATGTGTATATACTGGAATAGAGATGCTTTCCCTAATTGAAGCTTTAAGAAAACCACCAAACACCACCCACCTCCCATCCCAGTGCTTAGCTTTTAGGAAAAATACTGGGGAAATAGTGGGGAGATAGGGAAAGTGCCTCTGGTTTGTTCCACAGAGGGCTTCCTCAGCAGCAGACCCAAGTTTATTGACATCTCATGGAAAAGGTTGTCCCCCACACCTTTTCCTGGTGGATCTAACCAAGTCTGTATTTGCCTCATCCGTGCTACAAGATCTGGGAGAAGCTGGACTGGCTGTTTCATTGTTCTCTGATCTTTGTGTGGTACAATCAGTTGTTTACCGGAGTTAACAAGAACTTAGCAAAAGCCAATACTAACTGCTTTTTCAGATTTTTGAAACCTTTATGATAATATTTCAGCCATTAAAAAGCAAAACAAAAGAGAAAGATTTATTTTACACCAGGCAATTATTAGATGCAACTGAAACACCTTTTGAGATGAAGATCTATCAGCATTGCCATTTAAGCAGAACATACCCTTTTAAGATACTGGTTAATTTGTTTTGGTTGTTTTTAATTTGGCAGCCAGACTGACTGTATTCACACTAAGTCCTGGTTCTCCTGCACCAGCTGCTGCTTTTCCCTAACTCATTATTCAGAAGATCATTAGTGCTGTTTGTGGGAATTGACCTCAGAACGGCTCACCCTTCTCATACCCATCTTGTTTTGAGTATGTCTTTCAAATGGCATCTTAATTATCCTTTGGCCTTAAATACCCAGGTGGAGGCTTTAATGGGAGCACGGGGTGGTGTTGCTCTCCCCATTAACAGATGGCTATAAAATTTTGCAGATAAAGATACTTATCACCTGGGGAAAAGAGCAGGAGGCAGGACATGGTCTGACACATTGATAAGCATTGTGCTAGCAGGTGCTGCGTTGCCAGCAAGGGCTGACCTGCCAAGTCCAGGATTCCTCCTTTTTGTGATCCTTTCGATTCCTTTCTTTTCCTGCTCCTTCAGTCACTGAAAGCCAAATGACCCCTGGAAGAAAGCCAGAATGTCTTTCCATAGTAAGACTAAGACAGAAAAGGGTGAGATTTCACTGAGGGGCATTTAAAAAAAAAAAAAAAGAAGAAGAAGAATGTTTTGAAAATTTAGCTTCTTAATGACTCACAAGCTTATTTTAATTCCTTGAAAAGTATTAGTTCATTTTTTCATATTTGAAGAAGCAATACTCTGCTGTATTATGACTCTTTGTGGTGTTTAAACATCTGTAACACTCTTTTTCATGCTTTTCTCTGAAGAGAAGTAGTCACGCAGAATTTTTGTCTAACGGTTGCCTTCCTTTTCTCGTTTATTGGGCAACCTTTTGAAGTAGCAGTTGAAGACATTAGTAAAATTGAGATTAGCCAGGCTCCCAGTGCTGCTGGCACTGGGAGGGTGGTTCAGAGAGAACTGTGCTCTCGGTGCACAGGGAATAGTTCTTGTTCTTCTGGATCTGACTGCCTGAACCTTGCATAGGCCAACACACATTCTGCTGAGCCTTCGTCTTTTTACTTCTCTGGAGGCAGTCAGTTTCATGATCATTCAAATTTGCGGTCAACATGACAACATAACACAGAGTAGATGATTGGCAGATGTTTTGCAAAATGTTTGTGATTTTTGGGTTGTGTGCCCATGTTGTATCCCCCACCCCCCCCAGTATTCCCTGTTGAGCAAATCACAAATAGGAGAAGGCTATGAAACAAACAGCAACTAACTCTGTTTTTTCATGTGAATAACTGGTTTATCCAGTTTCTTCTTAGCAGGCTATTGTTTCTCAAGGCATTATAGACACAGCCTTAAAAACAATGATACGTTTTGACTATATATATACACACATACCATATACGTGTCTGCATACATTTTTATGTATATGATTTTACTTATAGCTCTCTAATGCCTGTGGGGTTTTTTTCTTAGCTGAATCCTCTCGTTGGTATTTGGGCTGTATCTGTGATGCTGTGGTCCAGATTAGGCTGCAGGCACACATAGGAAAATGGGGAGGCAAAAAGCCCCTCTACGATGGTCTTTAGCATAAGCCTCAACCCAGAAGCCTTGGACCTTGCTGCTTTATCAAGTGCCTTGCAGAAACTCAGAGGCCTGGTGTGAAGAACTCATGCCTCATAAGATTAAAGAAATTGGAAGCAGAAACTCCCCATGTACTTGCCCTGGGTGCAATAGAGCCTGTATTTTTAAAAGAAAAATCTTCCTGTGGAAGTATTCTAAGGATAATTCTCTGTGCTTGTATATTTTTCCCTTTTTACATATAATTGTATAGATGACATTTTGTATGCTACGTTAAATCGTTTCAGGTTTTGGAAGACCAATTCTGGCAACGTTCTCCATGCAGCATGAGATGTGAAAGGGTAGGCTCAAATGGAGAGGCAGTGTTAGGTCTTGGTGATTTCCTCCAGCAAGAAGAACTGTACCAGGCGCTGCTGTTAACAAGCAGTCAGGCAAGAAAACAGATGTGGGAATCAAAGATCAAAAATCTGAACCAAAGTACAAGATCAAAAGACTGCAAGTGCAGCTGAGCTGCACACAGCTATCATCCTGCTTCTATTTCCATCTAACCAGGGGACAAAAAGAGAATTTCAAAATATTTATTCCACCAGTGACTGTCAAACTGAAGAGTTTGACAGCAGTGTGTTTCTAAATGCAAAAACAACTAGAGGCAAAAGCATCTTTGAAATAGCATTGCCAGGATTTCTATTAAATATCAATTACATATATATCTTATTAATAGGAAGTGACCTGTAGGGTAAATGGTCTTGATAGGTAGGGTTCACATTGATTCTGCTCTGATGAAAGGTGTTTTTAAAAGTAAATTATTGTAGTTATTTTTTCCTGTCAGTGAATACTAATACTTCACACTGCTCTTGTATAATAGCGTGTGTCAAAAGGCAGGCAGAGGTCTGCGTTTGGGTTTGGGCTTCAGATGTTTAGAGACACTTGGGGAAGTCCAGCTGCTTTCTTGGCACCAGTCTCACTGCAGCCAGGGTCAAGGCCATACTTGAACGATAAGTGAAGCAGCAAGGCAAATGCATGTGTTATGGATTAATATGGGCTGTGAAAACCTATACATAAGTCTTGCTGGAGAAGTGAGTAACCGTTAGGTGGTAGTTTCTGCTGGCAAGGCCCTTTTACTCTGCAGGGCTGTTGTGCTATAGTCAAGTGAAGTAACTGGATTTATATGCTGTTACATTTCCAAGGCATAACGAATAACAAATAGTGTAGTTTGGGAAGCAAAAATTCTGTCCTTTATTCTTTGCAGATATAGATAACTTACAGTGATAAGTACCAGGGGACACTTCTTAGATTTATTTGTTGCTACCACTACCAAAGCTTATTACGCAGTATGTAGTAAAAAAGGCTTAAAGGTCAGTTTTGCTAGGAGTGTCTATATTTACCTAGTTTTCGGAAGAAGCGCTTGGCTCTCTGAAAAAAATTCAGACAAAAGGTGTTGAAGGTGGAAGCTACCACCTAATGTACAATGTGACCATTTAGCATTCCGCCCATTACTTCTTGTTAGTGCCATAAGGATTGTACCTTGTATACAGCATATCACAGCCTATTTGCATGTAAAGTGAAACCACTGAATTTTTATCAGTGCCTCATTAATTCAAATTTTCTATAAAACTCACTTTTATTGATTGAGTTTAAAGCATTTTGGTGGGGAATTTTGCTGAGGCAGGTGAGGCTTTCACTTAGCAATAGAGGGATGATTATCAGCAAAGAATGGCAAAATTAGGAAAGTGAAGAAATGAAGTTACACTGGAAATAAGAAAAGATATTTAAGTCTGTTGAAGAAATGTATAAAGATGTCTATAACACCAAAATCATAGGTTTCTCTCTTCTGTGGTTTTTTGACTGATCGTAACAGGCAATCATTAGATGCCTTGCGCTTCTGCCATGAAAAAAATGTGATTTCTCTGTGTGTTCTTTGTAGGGTTAAATGCAAATTACTTGCTGACTTGTGTAAAAGCAGAACGGAGGATATTTTCATGTTAAACTGGGGGGCTTTAGTACAACTCAGGTGCACCAGGGGAGAGGTGGGAGATCCAGAAGCCGCAGCCAAGGTAACTATATAATACTTTACAGACAGGGTCTTCACTAGTTCTACTTGTGCTTATAGATAGGATTTGAGCCTACCTTGGTTTTCAAAGATGGTATTGTGAGGTTTCATATTTGATAGATTTACAATTTCTGTATCAAGTAAATTTAGTTTGCAGATTAAAAAAACCCAAAAGTTATGTTAGGGATGATCTGGAGAGCAGCAAAGTAGATGCTAACTTGAAACCCTCTTTGTCCTAAGGTAACCAAGCAGTGTTGAGGTCTGCCCAATACCAAATTGCTCAGAAATACAGATTTTGTGCAGTAGCTTGCCTCTCATTTGTTCTACTTTCACAGCGACGTCACATGTGCAACCCCATTCCTTTTAGAGCTGGGGTTGCACTGGAGCTCTTATGAGCTTCTAAGCAAATTGTTTTCGTATCCAAGGTGTTATGGTTTGAGAAACACATAACAATTTATTGTCATTTAGACAATCATTTTATCACCCAGTGACCCCTCCCCACCCTGGAAGGGGAACTGGGAAGAATCAAAGAAAACCTGGAGGTTGACATATAGACATTTTAATAGAGTAAGACTAGATGAGTAACGTTAATTATACTAAAGAACCAATATTGATCCCAATGCTAACACAAAACTCTTTCTAACCCTGGAGTTAGAAATAGGTGAAAAACTGGGTGGGTTTCTCCTTCACAGAACTCATAAAAGGACAATTCAGGGGTGTAAGAGTGTCACCAAAGCAAGGACTGGGACTCCATCAGCATCTGATCGACTTTTCGTGACTGATTTACACAGATACTGAGACAATTGCATGTCATCCCAGCCCCCTTTCTCTGCAAGTCTTCTTGTTAAGTGTGCTTTTTCTAAATGATATTGGAATTGCCATTTTTCTCTTGGTTGAAAGTTAGGCTAGATTGTAATGATACTCAGGTTTTCCAACTGGAAGCACAGTTCAGTGGAAAGATAAATAATAAAATAAAGTTAATTGGTGTAATGATGTCTCATCAAATAATTAGGGTAAATGCACAATCCAATTTTCTTACGTACCACAGCATGCTTATCATGTGCAGCGATGTATTTATAATATGTAATGATGTTATTAAGTTGTTGTGCACACCAAGTTAAAAATGAATAGGTGTTCACATCCTACATGCATCTGCATTTAGAAGTTTAATATACTGACTGCTTTTAGTTAAAATGCGTAAATGTAAGTAATTAAAAAGCTGTATATTAGTAAATACCACTGTAAGTGACAACACATAGGTCACACGCTACCTTCCTAGTCATCCGTCGTCATCGCTTGGATATGATTGTCTTGACCTCTATGAATCAGGAATAAAATACCACCATTCTGGTGTGATGGAGGTTTAAGGAAACCAATGCATTTTAGCTTATATATTCAGGGCCCCGTTTCTTCATGTTCCAAATAATGCCAGTTGTCTATCTGCCCATTTGGGCAGCCAGGGAGGACGAGAATGAAACAACTGTCAGTGGGTCTGACTGGTACCAGATTGTCTGGAATTAAAATTAAAAAGAAATGGGGAGTGACTCAAAATAGTTAATAGATTTCTGATCTGTTATGCAGCCAAAAACGTTGGAAATCCAGCTTTTTTTCTGAAATCATATTCATTTACCTATTTGTATAAAGCATGCGTTCCATACCAGTGGAGACCTTTAAATTATGCAGTTGTTTATTTCTCATTGATTCTTCTTTTTCAGTGTAATACACATTTATTTCACAAACCTAATTTTCTATGAAGTTAGTGGCAAATACTTCTCCACAAAAACACATGGAGAAACCATTAGTCTGAAGACCTAAAGAGCCATTAGTTAAAGTACACAGAACTGCACTAATAAATACATACCAGATCAATCTTTAGTGTAAACCTCAAGAACATTCATAATGTAGGCTCAGTTTCAAAATTAATGGGTCTTGCATTGCTTTGTAAAAAAGCAATTAATGACCCGACTTTGATCAGCTTACCATAGACATAAAATGAACTGGCACTGAAAAGATGGAGAGCAGTAAAATCAGAACTTGTTGGTAAGCTCTAAATTTTTTAAGGATGAAAACCGACTCAAATGTGAAATCGTGGTCATGCTGAAGTTAATGTTACAACTTGATTTGCTTTCAGGGGAGCAGTGTTCAACAGTATCGTGGTGTTGGTAAACATGTTCTTCCATAAAGCCCTGTTATGAAGATTATATGATGACCTTCTTCAATGAAATCAAACATAGAAAAACTAGATTTGTATGGATGCAGAGAGAAATTATTGTTTTGGAATATCTGTCCTATTTAAGTCTACTTGGACAGAGCTATTCAATTTTTAGCCCTTAGTTCCATGCAATGTAGAATTCTGGTGCTTTTCCAAACCTTATCTAAACCTCTTGTGCCTACAAATCTGGACTAGAGGTTATCAGCAGCTAACCTGCTCATGTGGCATTCCCATACTTGGTGCTTCTGTGCAGGTGATAACACAGTGTGTAAACAGCCGGGGTGCTGGTTCATTATGTGCAGTGTCTCTGAGAGAGGAACCATGAACTCCCGAGCACAGCAGTTCTGCTTGGTCCTCTTGAAACATAAGAGCAAATCTAACAACAAGCTGAAGGGTGCAGGGAATGAAGTCCACGGTGTTTGTTTTCATTTTGGGAGGATTAGTTTTTCCAAAGCATAGGGCATAGGCCAGGCACACTGTAATTGATCTTTTCTCTCCCCGATTCTGTAAAACCAGTAGTTGCACACAGGCAATAAAAGATATTTATTTCAGCACAACAAGCAGACAGTTATTTTTTGGAAAAAAAAGATACTCGTAGAGAGATTTAGTCGTTCCTTCAAGAAGTACTTGCAGGAAGCAAACCAGCTGAGCCCTTGATAGACAGTAGTCTGTTTTCTCTCATCCTGATGAGTCTGGGTCAGTGGGTAGTCTGACCGTCAGGTCAAATATGTATTAAGGGTGAAAATTGACACAGAATATGCTAGAAAAGGTGATTTACCAGCTGTGCACAGTCATTTTAAGCACCCTGGGTTGATTGTTATTTGTGTGTAATGGAATAGCTCTGTACAGCACGGCTGGGAAAACTAAGGGTCAGATTCGCTGTGGTGGTAAAACACTGAAACTATATTGAACAGGACGAATTGCCTCTCTTGGTTATTTTAGTGTTTTGTTTCATTTTATTTTTGGCCAGACAAATATTTAGTGCTACCTAACAACTTCTGAGTCTGAATCAGCTATTAATCTTCCCCCCCCCGCCCCCCGTTAATAATTCTTGAAATCCCCATGGACATTTCATCCACAGCCTTAACGCAGCATCTCCTTAATAGCAGAGGCTATGAACCAATGTCTTAAAATCAGTTTATAGTAATACGATTTCTTTACATTCACTACCATTTGCTCTTTCTTTTTGAGTGATTTTGGTACAAGAGAGACTTATGATAAATGAATAGCTTTAATGTACTTCAAGATACGTTTTTTGGGCCATTGCAACTCGTCTTGTGAGGCACAGCTAAGGGATTCTGACTTCATGTCTAATAAACTATCCAACATATGTCTTTATATTTAAACATATGGCCCCATTCTGATATCTTTTGTGAATACTAATGCTTGTGAAGCATAAAGCAGTCTTCTGCAGAAATAGTTCACCAAATCTAGGTTTACCTTTCCCTTGCCAGCTTGATAGAGGAGGGCCTGGCCTGACATCAGAGTTTGCTTTGAAATGGAACGCTGGTATTGGAAGGTTTTAAAGTACATGCATAACTCTGTGCAGCTTCACTCTCTCTCTTAACTCCAGTCTTACATTTCTGTCAGAGGCTTTAGAACAGACCAGTATCAGTAGTACCCTGCATAAACCACCACTCCTTTGATGGCATGCACAAAATCGGCCATAGACAGAGGGGATTACAGATATCTTTGAAGACAAAATGCACCACTACTTAGACAAACAGTGCGATTTCAGAGAAAAGAACACAATGCTTCATTTTAATTTGTATCAAATAACATTGCTACTTCTTGAAGCATCCCAGAAATCTCTTCCATACAATAAACCTTAGAAAGTTTTTATACATGCCACCAGCCAGCCATAGCTTGTTTTTGACAACTTGCAGATATCTGTTTATCTTTTTTTTGGTGCTGTAACATTCCTAACTCCCTCCCTTTTAGGGATGAAGTGGGACACGCTATTGCTACTATATAAGAAAAAGTATCTCTAGTGGTATAATTTAATACTATTTGAGATTAGTTGTAAATAAAGACTAACACTAATGTTAGCGAGGAGACACTGAAACAAAGTCACGAGAGCTCCTCATTGTTACCTGTGGGGGATATTTTCTTTACTTTCTTGCAAGAGAGTAGCTGAAATCTATTAGCAACTGGCAGCACATCAGATATACTCAGGTAACATGCACTTTGGATAACTGTTATCCTGTTTAAACTAGAAATACGTTTTCAAATAGCTGTGCAGAGTAAGGGATAGAGGCAGAAGCAATTGGAGGAAAAGAAAGCTGTTGAGAAAAATAAAGTAAAAAGGCCGCATCTGAGATGGGAAACAGAGTATGAAGGGTGGGGGGTGTTTTGATGGAGAAAAACAAGGGGTAAAATCTGCATATTACTTGCATGGACAGATGACTGGCTGAAGTGAGCTGCTCTGAGTTGATTTCACAGGTAATTAATATGCTGCACAAGTGGAAAATACAGTAGTGTACTCAGCAACTGCAAAGGAAATGTCTGCCTTACACAGAGCAAAAGTATTAAATCTAGTTCATTGCTAAATACCCAGAAGTAAAATATTTCTGCTTCTCATAGCCCATAGTGTACAGACCTAGCAGGGGAGTAGCAGTGCTTTAAATTCATAGAAAGAGAAGAGTACCAGGTCGTTTTCCTAGAGCTCCTTCAGACTGAAAAGCATTGCTTGTCCTGGATTTGAAAGTACTTAATTCCACAGGTCTAACTTTTAGATACGGGCATCTTAACAGGATGTCAAAATGAGGCACTCGCATTCTTCATCTGACAACAATCCACATAATTGTCACTTTGCCTGCTTAAGTGCTCTTTTGTGTGACCAAAAGGGACATTTGGAAAGCCTGTAAATGATCCCAGGTGAATTGTTTTTCAATTAAATTACTCTAAAGAAGAAAATTGACGAGTTTTTAGGTACCAAAAAATCTAAGTCATGTAATTCAGGTTGCATATTTGTTACTCAACATATTTTTCCTGTGAAAAAGAAAACAGTCTCATTCTGTATCCGGGTTCCCTACCTGTTCTCATCATATTTCCTGTTGAACAAACTCCACCAGAAAAAAAGAGAAGTTTGCATCACATCCTTTAACTGATTTTTGCTTCACCTTAAGTCCACTTTACCTTTGCCATCATAATGGACTTTTTATTAATAAAGGATGCGTAACCCATGACAAGCCTGTAGACTTAAAATTACAGTACAGTTACCTCCAAAAAGTAAGTTTAAAATAGTACCATAGGATGTTTCTGAAAATTATACTCTCTGATACATTAGTGTAAGAAAAGCTGGAATCTGGCCCAGGTCACTGAACTTTGAATATTGAGTTATATATGTGGCTATAAATTCCAGATAAGCAAAGCTATAAGCTGAACAATGGCCATATAGGAACTTCTGCCATGGCTGTGAAAGGAATGGATTGCTTCTGAAGAAATACCATTTATTTCCTCACATATTGGCACAGGCACACACATAAGTATTAAAAAAAAACCCAACAACAAAACCCAAACAAACACAAAAAAAACCCAAGTATTGCCCCATATACATGGGGTTTTTTTACCCATATATTTATGTACCTCTGGAACAGGATTGATGATTTTCCATGTGACTCATAATATAATAACAATCTATAATAACAACAAACAATCATTGTCATGAGTTTAGAATCAGGGCTTTACAGTTCTTTCTGAAAGCTGGAGGTGCATCAAGTCATTCTTTCACTATCAGCACTCCTGTGGCTTTCAGAGAAGTTTAAGAAACTGAGAAAACACAAACAAATTCAAGTTTTAGAGCTGGGCTTCTTTTGCATGTTAGGTCAGAAGCCAAAATAAAGGAAAAAAAACCCAAACTTTTGTGAACCTCTCTTCAATTGACTTCTAAGCTTTGCTCTGACATGCATGAGACATCTCAGTGCATTGACTATATCAGGGATCACAAAAACAGATCGGTCTTTAGCTTTCCTACAAAACATCAGTGTTGCTAAGCAAAAGAAAAAAAATACCAAAGCCAAAATACATTGAATAAGAAAATATGTCCATAACAGCTTTCATAAGGTTTTTAGTCTGTTCTTTTTTCTTTAAGAGTCGGATTATATTTCAGGCTTGTTTTGTCACAGTTATGGCTTTATCTGTAGCCCTGTGGTACTTTTTAGGACTTTTTCCCCTAGGGAATATTTTTGATTTTGCCTTTGTGTCATTCCCTGCTTGTAAATGATACAAGGTCCTGTCAGAGATGGTGATTGGCTCTCATTCTGAGGTCCAGCCAGATAGTGACTTGCACTGCATTGTTTTTTGCTAATAGCAGAGCTGAAGAGGGAGTCTAGCAAATACACCTAGGAAGCTTTTAAGGTATTCTTGGTAACAGCAGAGTCATAGTTAAATCAAAATATTTTTATTTATTTTCTGCAAGTGCAGTCATGTTGTTTGTGGCCTTCATACCAGAAAAAATCTGTTGTATTTGTACTTTTACTTTTGCATCTCTGTGGTCAGTATGTTCCCTGGGGACTTGCAGAGAAAACCTAAAACATGATCTTGATGATGCCTGTTTTCAGCTGCAGTGCAGAAATACAGCTGCTTCTGGTGACTGTGCACATGACCTTCATGTACATATTGGCTTTCATTAGACTTCTAAAAACTCCTGAACTTTTTGGCTGCTATGTAAGAAATACAACCTAGAAGGCTTAAGAATTAGAAAGAACAATGACTTTCTTTAGAGCAAAGGATGTTTCATCACCTTCTCAGAAGTCAGCGATATGAGAAAAATACCTCACTCCCAGAAATGATTGATATTTGTGTGCCAATCCAACCACTTTATGTCACATCAAGCAAACAGTGATGATGCAGGATATATTGTAGGTACACCTTCTCACCCCTATTTTCAGAATTGCATAGGCAGTTTAGGAGAGAAGAAAATCTTTCCCAAGTGTGAAATCTCACAATGCATGAGACTATATCCTCATCACAGACTTCTGCAATGGAGGTCAGCCTACAACAACCACAGGCAGGCATGGACCGACACACAAACCCTGAGGTGTTTCTGGACTCCAGTTACTAGGGTTGCACTCTCTGGCTTCAGTGGGAGTTAGGTGCTTGATACCTGTGAAAATTTCCTCTTCCTCTATGTGCAGCTTTATGCAGTTAGCACCTTTTAGAAGTCTGGTGCTCTGACGCTGGAGTCAGTTTATCTGGCAGGGTACTTTGAATGCTTATGTGTGAGCCACATCTGCAGTTGGAGTGGGAAGCAGCATCCGGACTGTGCAAGCAGAAAATTTGAAAGGAAAAGAACCCCCATACTTCAGCTTGGCACAGTTCATACCTGAGATTGTCAGAGCTGTTATTCACACCATCTCCTGCATGAGAGGAAATGAATGAGACTTGTGTTTCTTCTGTCTGTCATACTGCTTAGCGAAAAACTGGATGTGTTCTTTTGCCCTGTACTTTACTGCTAAATGCTATCATCTTTCCTCACTCACGTATGGTAATTAGAATATAGCTGTCCCTTGGAAACAGAGCAATGCTTACAGAGCTTGAGGGGGAGATAATTTGATCACTTGTTAGGGTAGAGGCTAAAAGAGAGCTACTTCTTTCACGCTTATACATTTCCTTTTTTTTTTTTTTTTTTAAATGAGACAGTATATTCACTGGTGTCGTCACCAGTAATTTGAATCTATCAAACCCTGCCATCAGTCAACATTCTAGTTCCTTTTCTTATTTATTAAGTTGATCACTTAAAAAACACAGAGAATGAGATCAGGCAACTCTTTAGGTGATAGCCAAAATCTGTAATGAATGAAAAAAGCCTGTAGTTCATCTGTCATTGAAGTTGATAGGACATTGATTCAAGGACTTCAGTGGGAGTGTGAAAAGACCGGATATGTGAGGATAAAGCATTGAGATGAGGTTGATGTAGGATCTGTTGGCTTTGCATGGATTAAATAGGGCTGGTTTCATATTTTATGCTCCCTTAAGTTCTGACGGTACGTATGTGTACTTAAGGCTGAACTGAGGCATGTGACCAGTCTCATGGACAGTCTCATGGATTTCAGTGGATAGATTTCTGCAAAGAAAGTAAAGTACATACATTTTGGTAGGATCCAGAGCCTTATTTAGGATTCTGTTTGAAAAAAAAACGAACAAGCAAGCAAGCAAACTGTCATTAAGTCATCTGGGACAATATTTCTAGCAGAATTTATTTGGGTACAGATAGAGTAAATATTTTGTTCACAATACCATCCAGGCTCAGATGTGCAAACACAGCCATCTTGTTGAGTTACGCTTTCAGGGATGTAGACATAAATAGTAACAATTCAGCAAAGGTTTCAAAGCTCTTTACAAATGCAGGAAAGTATTATCTTAATTTAGAGATGGAAAGAACTTTAGATGAGGTGCCTGAGGTCACCAAATAACTGTATTAGATTTGAAACCTGAGCTTACTGTCAACCAAAATTGAAATGTAATTGTCTCTGTTCAATTGTAACTTGATTTTAATCTCCAGATTAATGTTCAGATTTAATGGGTAAGAAGGTCAACTCATTCTAATAGAAACATTTTTAGTCAAATACACCCTTTTTATCTAAGACATTTTTAATCACTTACAATCTATAGCTCCACTAATTCTGACTAATTGTGCCACTGTGGTGTTCCTTAATTTCTTTACGAATTTTTGATGTTCGTAGTTTATAGCTTTACTGCTGTTAATTAAAGCACAGCCAATGTCTGGACAAAAGCAATGGTGTAGTAGTGGTCTCAAGTATTCGCCTCCATGAGGAAGCTTCTAGGGGATGGTGTTTCTAGGCTACAGTGGCCTAGGCCTGAGGAACATGTAGTATTTTATAATGCTACTTCAAATATAATTTTTTAATTGTCACCTTTTGTTCTCTCCACCATTTCTTTCTTCCTTGGAGCACCACATTCTCATTTAGAACAACAGCAAACACAGCACTGACTCCTAACCAAACGTGGGGCTGGAAATGAAATAATTTCATCTGATTACATTAATATTTTATTGGAAGCAGTATGACAAATTGGAGACTGATTGCAAACAGCAGACAATCACTGACATTAGAGAATCCTAACACTCTACTGGCACTTCAGATCCTTTAAGGAGCCATTCCAAATCTGCAGGAAAATAGTTAAAACATTTTAATTTTCGTAACTTAAATTGCATCACCCACTTAACCAGCTATTTAGCTGATTGTAATTATGGAAACACTGTGATATACTTAGTAAAGCCTTACAAGATCTATGACAGTGTATGTTATTAATAGACTTGTATGTTTTCCTTATCGTTTTCACTACTAGTAATTTATATCAAACCAATGAGAATGTAACAATTTCTCTCCTAATGCAAAAAATTGTTAGCCTGTCTCAATCAGATTCTTTTCCCATAATCACATGCAGTAAGAGATTATTAATGACTTTTTCTTTATTATACATTCCTCTGAAATGGTTACCTTAATTATGGCATCTTGATTTAATATATGTAAATGCATTTTGTAATAGAAACCTTCAGTATTTATAGAACGACTTTCACTGTTTTCTGAGGTGAAGCAGTCAGTTCTTATTAGCAAAGTACAGCCTAATCCTCCAGCCATCTACCAGCAGCTTTTCCCTGATTTAGCAACTCAGAAATGCTGGCAAATCAGTGTCCTGCAAATGCTTACAAAATTTCAAAGGGATTGTTTTGGGTCAGTGTTACACCTTTGAGATTTTCAAGTGAATTGCCATTTTTATTGAAATGGGAATGATGCAATCAGAGCTTTCCTTTGACTTAGTAATGGAGTTTTGAAACTTGACGTGGATCTGAGGAAGAACTGTGTGACACTGCTGGGGAAATTTAGTTCAATGTGTAAGTAAAACTACCAAATGAACCAAAAATCCACAATCCAACATTCTTGCATAGGTAAAGTGTCACTAATATTGACCAGAGTTTATAAGCTATGTAAGTTTATAAGCTAGAGGTGTATATTTCAGCTCTTGTAGACCCCAGGGTGGCCAAATGGCTCTGCCAGGAGCACCATGTGTATGTGACATCCTCAAGCTAGACCAGTTCTTCAGCCCACAGCTTATGCAGAATGACTATCCTCTTCTGTATTTCCTTAGAGATCAACGAAGAATGCCTCAAGATTAAGTCAGAAACTGCACCAAAAGAATGTCTGAGCAGACATTTACAGTTCTAAAAATAAATTATTTTGACTTTCATAAGTAAATACTTAAACAAATGTGCTGCTCTTGCCTGAATCTGGGATAGTTAAAAAAACTTATTATAGTGAAATTGCACTTTTTATGCCTCACAGGCTCTATGAGAGGGAAATTCTTATTGTTTCACCATAGTGAGTGATAAAAGTAAAAGACTAGTCACAGATAGAATATGTATTTTCATACATTTATTCTTGCAAAGTGTCATGGTTTGGGCTGGGCTGGCCACTAAAATGAATGATAGATGCTCTGTTTTACCTGTCTGTCCTTCAGAGAGAATCTCCCTTCAGGGAAGAGGAGAGAAAATGAAAGAGAGAGAGAAACTTGTGAGCTGAAAAGAAATTAAACTACTTTAATGAAATACTAACAATGAAATAATAAAAAGAAAATAATGAAATATATACAAAACCATAGCAAGCTCCCACAACAACGATCACATCACTGGCAGGCAGTGGGAAAGTCCCAGACTGGACTCAGTGATGGACAGGAACGGGATTCCAGATCTGGATTCAGGAACGCACGGGTTGGGATCAAAGGCAGACAAACAGAGTCCTCCTTGGATGCTGACTTTTGAAGAAAGAGGGCTGACCCTTTGATCCCTCAGCTTTTATACTGAGCGTGATGCAGATGGGATGGCATACCCTGTTGGTCAGTTTTGGGTCACCTGTCCTGTCTGCTCCTCCCTGCAGGTGTTGACCCCTTTACGC
>NW_009648550.1:2794038-2812128 GCF_000708025.1 Charadrius vociferus | reverse complement strand
CGCTCTTCCATTTCTGAGCCTCCAGGAGCATGGCACACAACAAATGCAGCTGACTTTGGTTGTTATAGCAATAAGTACAAGCAAGAGCCTCTCTGCATACCATTCCTTGGTATTCACTATAAGCATCAGACCTTACCTGCTAGAAGCAGACAGTGAAAAATATGCCGTTAATTTCAGAGTTAGTTAGAAGAGGCTTAGCTGAAAAGTAAAATTACTGAATGGAAAATTGGTTCTGTTTAACCTCAAACCAGGGCACTTTGTGCTTCCTTTAGTACGGTTGCTAATAATTTTCAGTATGTCATTTTGGTGAAATTCTCCATCAGTGTCTCTATCCTCTGTTGCCTAAAACAGCAAGTTTCAGGTTTGTTGTTTATACCCTCTTAAGGAAGTTTCAAGACCGTTGGAGCATTTGCCATGTTCTCTGTACCAGATCCTTAAAGAATTTACTAGCAGGCCAAACTCTCTACTTGATTTAATTCTTGGACATTTCAAAAGAAATTCAGGCTATGTTTATATGAAAAATAAAGATAACAATTGAAAATGGGATACGCAATAACTTTACACAAAGATAAAAAAAAGTATTTTCTTTTTGAGATGTAAAGGTATGATCAGATTTCTTTGTAATGCAGGGATAAGTAATTAAAATCTGGCGGGAAATAAGGGGAAAATTTCTATCCTCATAAAGGACCTAAAAGATATAAAGGGATAAGGAAGAGTAAAATTGATTTTGATCAGATTTTAAATTTGAGCCGCTCACTAATGGATCAAGAATCTAATCAGCTGCAGAGTAAATGCTTTTTTATCATACTACTGTGAATATGTCCCCCTCCACAAATCTGAAATTTGTTACTTAGTGTATGTTTCTGAATTCACTTTATTGTGCCATATTAGTTCAAAACCCCTCTACTAACAACAAAAGGAGAATAACAGAGACACCAAACAGCATAAGGACCAACTGAGTAGGTAGGAATGATGTATACCAAATATACTGTCAATCTTACGTCTGGAGAAACCAGTGCTATGTGTTGAAAAGTTTAGTACTGCTAAACCTAAATCTAAATATTACCCACAAGGAAATCTACAGTCATTTTAATCATTTGCTTGAATTATGCATACGGGACTATGGTATCTGATAGCTCAACATAGATTATTGCTTAGGGACTAGTATAGATGTAACTGTATTATTAGGATGGATAAATTATACCCAGCAGTACAATTCCCAGTTTTCCAGGTTCAGTTTTATCTTCAAATGCTAGGCTTAGGGTTTATGGAGACTCTACATCGCACTTATAGTTATTCAAACTCCCCACATATCCTTGAAGTCTATTTAATAATAGATCTGAACAATAAGTGTCAGTGTAAAGCATGGTCATTCATTATTCTTTCATGAACTGCCCTGATTTCTTTTCTACATAAGTATTTATTCTCATATAGTGAGAGACAAAAGCATTACATCAGCACAGAGACATACATGGAATACACGTGGGGAATGTATTTCACTAAGTATTCCTTCTGAGTGCAAGAGCTCTGTGGGACAAAACGTGATGAATGATAGTGTAGGAGGCACAGCTTTAATTATGAGATTCCACCAAACTGATTTCACCCCTCTCTCTATATGCTCAATTCTTTCCTCCCTTGCCATTCATATGTCACCGCTTCTTGCAAAGAAATAGCAGTGCTGGGTTTATCTGCCTAATGTATCTAAAACGTCAAAAATACTATCCCAGCTGTTGAAAGACAACTTCACTAACGCAGGCACTGCCTCAACTTCACATTACTGTGTTGGTGTGCTTACTATTTTTTATTTGTCTGCATTAAGACTTGGAAGAGTCTCACAAAGACCAAAGACCATCAGGTACAAGCCTGTACCCAGCACTATACAAGACTCCTGCCTTCCTTTACCATTTGGTCACCTTTTTAGTAGGAATCATCTTTTCACTAAGTCAGGGGCAGAGGAGCATAGTAGATGCAGTGAATGAATGTGGAAATGCTTTAACAGCCAAGCCATGGGATTCACAAACAGTGGGGTGTACGAGGGAGGAATGCTTGCTCCAGCAAGTGTTCATAATAGCCACCAACCACAAGCTGAAGCAGGGCCAATAGGAAGTGGGCTTTTAAATTACTGTAGATGAGCTACTAATAGTTTATCATCTACACAGGATAAACTGGTTGACTGTTCCAGTCCTTTTTGGGTTGTACTTGACCTCTGGTATTTGCTTTTGTGGCTTTTTACTGTTTTAAGTTTTCCTGCTTCTCTCTCATAGATTAAAAACTGTCTGGCATTAACATGTCTGGCAGTTCTGTGTTGAAGTCGTGTGAGTTTGTCAGCGTTGAAAAAAAGCAACCAAAAAGCAACCAAAAAATCATTTCAGGGTGAAATTGGATTGGACTGCCTGCTGTTCTCCCTGGGATGACTCTTAGCTGGGAGTTGCTCTCGATGGCAATGGCTAATCAAGTTCTGAGATGAGGAACCCGCACAGGACACCACAGAGAATTGTTTTCGTAGAAAGTCAGTTTAATATCCTGTCAGTTTTGTTTATTATTTTAATGGAGTAGAATTTATTCTGTAGCCACAAACTTCACATTATATTAGCGATTTTAATATTATTTGAAAGTGGTGCTCTGAAAACTTGCCAGTCGGGAAGTTAATGGGAGTTATTCCAGCTGCCCCTTGACAGAGCACAGGAAAACTACTGTTAAGTGCCAGTGCCCCCCCACTTCAACCACGTCCTCAGCCTTGCTCTTCTTCCAGTCTAAAACCATCCCCACTGTAAAGTAGGGCAATATATCTTCAAAACAGGTAGATTCTATAGGTCACGTGGTGCTAACCTGGAAAGTGATCAGCAAGGAATCCAAATGGAGAGATGTAGAAGTACTCATTTAAAAATTCTTCAGCGTCCCCTTTTATTTACACTGACAGAATGAAAAGTTATCATGTTAAGGTGCTCTTGTTATTTTAACAGAGTTAAAGCTACCTCATATCTTGGAGCCCTTTCTTATGCCAGTGATTTCATATAATTTAAAAGGAGTTGTCTGAAAAGCTGCATCATTCTCCAGGTCTGCTGCTGTACAGATGGCAAAGATGTTTGCACCAAGAATGTGTGAATACATACGCAAAAACGCACTGAGATAAGTATTCTCCCTGCAATTGATGGTCAGTAGTTTCATCACAAGCAATGTGATGCTTCTTGTGTACTTTTGGGGTTTTTTGGTGAGTCTTCAATCGGGAAGTAGAGTTCATACTACATAATTTATGTGTGTTTACACTGTGAGACAGCAGCAGCAGTGTATAATTTCCAAGTGGTCTACAGATAGAAATGTCTTTGCATGAATTAGTGGTCAAATAAGTAGGATTTGTTCAAATCAGCTCATGAAGAATTAACAAAGAAAAAAAAAGAGGCCAAATGAATCCATTAAACACCCCATTGCAAGCGGTCCCCACTACTCTAGTATTTATGATTTCAGCCTTAACATTGTTGATATCCTATCACGTGAAAAGCCATAATACTTTTTGTGAAATCCGTGGTCTTATTTCTGAGAAACTAATCTCTGTTTCTAGGCACATAGATGTCTGGAGTTATTTGACTACCTTTCTCTTGGCAGAATAACGCGCTCTGATCTTTGCGGAGGGAGGAGTGAGGAGCAGGCAGTGCTGGGAATGCAACTTATGTGCAACACTGTCTCTTTTCCTATAGGGTTGATAAAAATCATTAGTTATGGCATGTTAATGCAACATGATTGCGTAATAGCATCCTGTACTGCTCTGATTTATTAATTAAGTCACACCAAATTAGATAACGTGAAAACGTTTCAGCCTGATGGAAATGTATCATGGTGCCTAATGCTGTGCAGTGTGGCAGAACCCTTCTTCTGCTGCAGCGTTGGGTGTTAGGGCAAGGAGATGACTGATGTGAGCACTCAGCAGCCACCCCTCTCTCTCTTTCCTCCTGCCAGGAGGGTCTCCTGGCTTTTCAGCTCTGCCTCTGCTCCAGCATGCTGGTGGGTGCCCAGTTATCCATCCCAGGATCCCAGCTAGCAACTGCCCATCGGTGCCGGCTGGCCTCACTTGCAGCCATCAGGTCCAGCCCTGCGAGGAGGAGGAGGCATGTGGTGAAGGGTACATGAGGCTCTGTGGGCTTGCTGGGAGCAAGGGGAGGACAGAGAAGGGCTTCTGGATTCGGTCATCCCAAATGACTTGTGGGAAGCCACAAGTTACTGCAAAACTCACTGGCAGTAAGCAGCAGAGCCCTGGGGGAAAGATGTGGAGGAGGCAGTGACAGTGGTGAGTCTTTGATGGGCTTGTGAGCTAATCAGCCCATCGGCAGCTCAAAAGGTCACATTATTAAGCTGCTGAGGATAGCTGACACAAACCTCCACCACCTTTCAAAGTTTTCTTGTAAGAATGCTGTAAAACCCCAAATCAACCCAATATTTTTTACTGCTTCTAAGAGCAACAGATATCCTCACAAGACAGCTTTCCCACGAGAGCTTTCCCCTCCTCCTCTACAGGTATACGGGGTCTTCCTTGTGTGTTTGAGTTAACAGCACTCCCTTCTAACAACAAGATGCGATGTGCTGCAGGAGGAAATGCCCCAGCTCAGGTGTCCAGAAGAGCTAAGTTCTGTTGGCACGCAGGGGCCAGTGGAGCTGGCCAAAACCAGCCAGAACTGTCTGTGGGCAGCCCCAGCTTCTCCTCAGAGGCCCCTGCAGCCGCTGCCCAGCACTGACACCCACCACAGTCCCATGGGTGAGCTGCTCGGGTGGCCCGGAGGGAAGGACCCTCAGCAGGCATCTCTGCCGCTTCTTTCCACGCTGACCCCTGCAGCTGATGCGGGCGATGGCCAGCCCTGCTCCAGCTCATTCCCCCCCAGAACTGGCTCTTGGGATCGCTCCTTCCCCTCATGCCCTCGTGGGGCATGAAACTGGTCTGCAGGGTGCCTAAAGGCTGTAGGCAGCGGCTGACAGCTGAACGGGTACTTTTCCTCCTCCTCTGCTGTCTCCGTAATGCAACCATGCTTAACCACTTCTAGCTGGATACCTGCTACGTGTTTCTGTGATTTTCTAGGGCTAATACCATTCTAGAAATCATATTATAAGAGATGTTAATAATCTGTTCTGTGAAACTAGATTTCCCCCCCGTTTTCCACAGAAACCAAGTGTGTCCCATTAAACTCAATGAAAACTGTAACCAGGTGCCTTGACAGGACATGTTAGAAATGCAGCTTATTTTTCCCCTCCAGCCCTCCTCAAATACACATAAGGTTTATAGATAATATTTTTCATTAGCCTAAAGCGTCTTTTTTAGAAGCAAGTGGACCTCTTGTGGCTCTTTATCAGTGTCATGTCAAGCTGAAATGTGTGCAGAGCAGAGACGAGGAGTGCTTTCTAACCCACTTTGTGTAGGTTTAAATGTATATATTATGCAGGGCAATAGGGGATCAGACTCAGTGGAGTAACTCCAGAAATAATTGAAAGCAGGACTTGTTCCTGGTACTTTGTAAATAGTAGCAATAACTCTTCACATTTCACACTCTATTTGAGCTTTTAATATTCTGCTGTGCTATTCTGTGGCTAGGACTGAAAATCAAAATCCTTTCAGATCTCTTGTAACTTAGCAGAAAGCTTAGAGAGGTAAATCAGAGATAAAGAGGAATAATTAACTTTTTCAGAAGTCACTTTCAGCCAGGAGAGTTTAAGTCTTGCTTTTGATCTTTCAAATTGACCATGAACCTTGCATTCATTTTATGTTGTATATTAGAATTATATAAAATTATGTGTTACATTATATAAGTAGAACTGCATTATAGACAAAATGAAGCGGGGAAAGTCTTTTGGACAAGATACAAGGAAGTAAACATGAAGCATATGAAAAATCTAATCAATAAGATGACAATTTCAAAATAAAAACATTAGCTGCTAGAGAATCATGATAAATCATATCAGTTGTGTTGAGCAGTACTATTGGCTTAAATTATATAGTGGTGAGAAGCAGAACACGTCAAGCTTAAATAATTAATTCTCTCAAACGTTTATTTTCGTTTATAGTTGTAGGTGTAGAAACTGCTTTGCCTTACCGAGATTGAAAAAATTAGGAAAGGCGCGTGTGCAGGTGGGAAATGGGACATACACCATGGCAACGGGGCGCCCTACGTAACCTGCACAGGATCCGTCCATGTGCACTCAGTTAACTGAATATTGCATAGCAAGCACAGTAAGGAGATTACTTTTCATGCACCTGTAGGATGCAGCACAGATAAGTCAGCCTTTCCGCAATCTTCACGAGAGGGAAAAAAAGAGAGATAAAAAAAAGGATTTAAAGGGAACAGAGATGGGGAAGATTTACTGTTGTTTACAGCCCTTTTCCCTTTGTCTCTAACCTCAGCTGAGATTGTCAGGCTACCTCTGCTCTGTGTGATGTTTGAGATCTCCGTGGTTAAAGCCAAGTTTGTGGTTCTGTTGGCGATGGTGTAGCTACTGGCAATATCAAACGTAGACTGGTGGGGGAACTCTCATACTCTCGCTATTTGGGTTTTTTTCTCTTTCTCCCTGCTCCAAATCCAGCAGGCTCTTCTGTAATCATTTTAGGCCCTTAAATATTTGTCCCATTCAATAAATATCTTCCTAATGATCGAGTGCATTAGCAGCTGAAAGAGCCCTGGCTGTAGTGATTGCAATGCAGAACAATCAGAGCCATGTCTTACAAAATGTCACGCATCTGCCATTGCAAATGAGCCACTATCACACCTTTAAAACAGCTCTTTTGATCTATTCTAATGCACAAATTAAGGTTGTTGTCACATCTTATTACTATTATCTTGTGGAAGATTGAAATGTTTTGCTGTCGGATATCAAGTTCCTAATAATTTACCTGCCTGAGACACAAAGGAAGAAATTGGGTAGAATGTTAGGCTTTTTCTGTAGTTGCTCAGTATTCCCTTAATGGTATTTAATACACTTTGCTACAGTAATGCATTTTGAAAGATTCAATGTATATATTTCCAGGGCAAACTATATGGCATAGTTTTCATCTAAAACCCTCATTTCACCAGGGAACAGCGAGGATAGGTGGTGGGGGACAGACAAGACAGTTTTTTATTATTTAGCTAATCACAGATCAACAGGATGGCTGTTATATTTTCAGTGGGGTGGGTAAGGGCTGTGCTGTGTGGAAAATAAAGTGTTAGATATGATCCTGCTCAGCCAGTAGTAAAGGTGTCGTGACAAAAATGGCAGCACATCCTCCTGGTGGCAGTGGTATAGTGTCACTCCCTGGAGGACAGAGCTGCCTGCAGGGTGAATGATGTGCTATGCTAGCAAAATATTTTTTGCAACATTTTAGAACAAAACTAATACTAATCCCTTGGTTGTTTCAATCCTCCAGTCTGTCAAACGAACAGGAAAGAAAAAAAATAATCCATAACCTGGAGCTGAAGCTCAGTCGGCAGGGGGGTAACTTTTACATGGCTCAAAAGCAGGGTCTTTATGCCTAGAGCAGCTCCAATCAGTCTGTCTAGGATTATCCGAACAAAAAGGCCTTGGAGGAAGCTGCTTGGCCATCCCTTCCATATATTTGGAGCAAAAGGTGTCAAAAATGGCATGTTTGCTTGGACCCCTCTGGCGGCTGCAGTCAGGACATGGTCTCAATGGTGTGCAGAGGGCTTTGTATCTGCAGGGGAAGAAGTCCATTCAAGGGCAGGGAGTGGAAGGAAAACTACTGGACTGCTGGAAACAGCGCAAAATATCGGTCAATGGGGATTTTTGTCCAGGCAACTATTTCTAGAGAGTATCTGAATATAAATTACACCATCCAAAATTAATAGACTCCTCAACCACTTTAGTTTATTAACTTTCTTGGCGGTTCCCCAGAAGTTGAAGTAAGTTTGGTGAATTGCATCGTGCTTATTAACTGGAGAGAATACCTCCTAAGCATTTTTATTGTCCTTTTAATGTCTGAACCTGAGAATATTATGGCTGTAAAATGAATTATAATGATGTGCTAAACTGGAGTAATCTCAGTCGTTTTATTAAGCACTTTGTGAATGAAATGCAGATTGCTGGTGCTGTATTTTCTTTGAATATACTCCCTGTGCCTCTGCAGTACATGTGTGCAGCTCCTCAAGAAATGAGACTGCAAACCATATGGTATAGCCTGGGATGCCAGAGTGCATTTTTAACCTCTTAGTGATAATATAGACATGTTACAGCAGTGTCTCCCAAAACACTGAGAACATCTTCTATAGTTTTATTGTATGCTATTTCTCATATTAAAATGATTTGTCAATAACTCTAGTGATTAAGTTATTGTTGCCAAAGAACAGTGATCTCACTCTGCCATCTTTATTCTCTGTCCACATACTCTTTCTTGCACGTCCACATATTCCTTCCTATGGCTCCCAAAGAAAAGATTTCACCTCACTTTGAGGTGAAGTTTGATACTTTGGTTAAGCTCATGTGATTTTACTTCTGTATATTTTTTTATGTAATTAACTGTAGGACAGTTACTGTTAGCATTTTTTTTTACATACAGAAATGTTAATATCTAAATGTGGGGAAGATCAGCTTTTCTCTTTGAAATTCAGTTGAGGCTTTTCAGTTTTATTTTTCATGGTGTACCAAGAAGTTATGTTTTTAGGAATATGTAGTCCTATGGTTCTACAGGATCTATTATTTTTATTATTCATTATCTGAATTGCAGGTTCTTTGGGGGAAGACGCATATTTTGAGCAGTCATTTACTGAGTTTGGGTCAAAGGCACATCTGTAAGGTGTTAGGACACAGAGGGTGGAGCAGATGCGGTAACAGGTATTGAACTGAGAACAGGATGTGGAGAACCACCATTTCCTCTGCTGTGGCAAAGGAAGGAAATTTGATGGCAGCTTTGCTCCATAGTTCTCTGGGTAGTACAGTGCATTTGATGGGAACCTGAAAATGTACTAGCTCAGGTCCAATGTTTGTTGCTTCCTATTAATATAATAACTTGGTAATGCTCAATGTTAAGGACATCTCTGGCAAACAGGTACTTAAAATTTAACACAAAATCTTTTATTCGTACTGAATTGTCAAATGCAGTGGTTAGTACAGCCTTTTGTCTTTTCTTATAGGCTTTTGAATACTGCTTTCTGTTTTCTCCTCAGTTTTGAAATCTGATTGTTACCACAGGGATAAATGCATGTTTTGCTTTACAGGCCAGTGTAATACAAGCTGACACCAGGATAATTAACATAGCACAAGAGATAATGTACAGATTTTTTCAGTTACCTTTGAATCTGTGAAAAGCTAGTTTTCTTTCATTGCTTTTCACAGTTTCATAAACACTATTCAATCAGTTATAATTGTACGTAAAATCAAAGTGGAAACCACAGAATCAATACCTTAGAAACAAAAGGCATCTAAAAATCACTGAGCCTGGAAGATCCTAAAAAGAAGTAAAGCCACTTCTACATATTCATGAGGTTTTACAGAAATGAATATCAGAGTGATGAAAAGTATATTTGAGCCTAAAATGCTTATGTTCATTAATCTCTTTTCAAAAATTCACAGGGCAGAATGTCAGCTTATCAGCTTTTTAGGAATACAGTTAAACGGAGAAGATGTTCTGTCTGCAAGGCTATCCGTGATTGCTCCTTGGTGGGTGCAAGACAGATGCTGCTCAGGTAGGATTCATCAGACAATCATATTTAGAGCTCTGTCAAGTCCATGATAACTAGGAAGAATTGATAGGGTTTAGGGTTTTTTCTTCCCTCTCTGAGGGATGTATGTTCTGTTTTATTTCTTGATTAAAAAAACTCCCACCCAAACTGTCACCACGATGAAGAGTTTAACTTTGCCGTAGACTTTTGGACCATATTGGAGGTTATCGGACTGGAGGGTCATCTGGGTTTATAAAAAAAAAAGGGGGGGGTGATTCCCAGCAATCTGCTGAAATTTATCAGAGTTCTTGTGATAACAAGGCCATCGGCTGCTGCTCTGGGTGCCATGGAAACAGGCATTGCTGCAAACAGGGGAGACTGCTTTCAATTCATTCCTATTCCAGAAAAAGAGAAAAAAGAAAAGAAAATAGGCTTTTGTGGGATGACTAGTTTGAAGGACTTTGCCCCTGTCCTTAGCAGTGCATGTGGCCATTGCCCTGGCAGAGAGACTGAGAGGCATCTGCAAGAAGTGGAGTGCTGGCAGTACTCTTTTGGGGGATTTTTGAGCTTCTAGGCTCTTAATTTATGAGAGAGTTAAGTATCATGTAGTAGAGGGTATTTTTCAATTAAGTGCTAATCTCATCAGAGAATGCTCTTGTGGTTGAAGCATTGCACTGGAGTTCTGGAAATCTGACTGAAATGCCTCATTTGGCAGAGAGCTATGCCAAAGCTGCTCAGTTTGCCTTTTCACTCACACCAGCTCCCCCAAGCTGCTGGTGCCATAGTGTGTCTGCAGCTCACAGGCACGTTGCTCTGGTGGCAAGTGACCCACGTCGCGCAGATTTTACTGCTTTGAGCCTTCCTCTGTGGCCACTTCTGCGGGATTGCTAACATGTGCAAACAGGGATATTTAAAATCTATTTCAAAGTGATACTGTAAACACTGACAGACACCTCTGAAGTGCTTTCAGACTCATGAAGGAAGAACGTAATAGCTATGCAATGGCACCATTATTGCTAATCATAAATAAATTGGCAAATATGAAATCAAACATGGTTAGAGAGAGGTTTAGCACCTATTCATGCTTCTCTACTAGTGGCAGACATTTGTGTACTTTCTTCCTGTTCACACAGTATGAAAAAAATGAGCAGGTTAATGCATCTTGTGGCATGTTTGGTCCTATTTCATAGCCTGTTACATAATGCTGGCACATACAAAACTATACCTGTTACTGGTAGGGAATACTGCAGACATTATGAGTGGTTCATACATCCTTCACCTTCTCCATTGAAATTTTCAGCTGTGAGGAACCTTGTTAAATGAAACAGCTGTTTATGCAGCCCCACTAGTACAGAGTGAAGGGCAAGGGAGATTTCTCTAATTCTACCTTGGTACTTTCTCCATGATGTAGCTTGAACTGCAGTTTGGGCCTTCTGGATCTACATATCTTGGGCCAAAACAGTCAATTCCTAATGATCTTCTGCAAGAGATGAAGAGGAGGCAAGAGAGCATTTCAGTAGGCACTGATTAGTTGCTCTCCTGCAAAACTGATCATTTTAACAATGCTGTGATTTAACAACCCTGAGCACGGGATTGGTAGTGCACCAGAAGATCTGTGCTTGTGCTATTATTATTATTATTTCATAATTTTAAAATGGCTAAAATGAAGTGAGAAACTTCCAGAGAATTAATTCTTCTGAGTCCCTGTTTGTGCTGTAGCTGATTTCTTGGCTGATATAGCCAGGCTTATCCAGAAGGCCAGGAAGATGTCTGTCACCCTAAAGGGAGAGGGATAGAAAAACACTGACATCATGAACTCTATATATTAGTTTCTATACTCAGATATCCCAAATTTTAGATCTTTGTATGTGCTTCAGTGTTAGCCCCCTCTCCCTGTTCTTAGTAAAACACCATAGTGAGTAATTTCTCACTCCAAAAATAATTGATGGGAATCATTGTAATGGTTTTATCATTTGGAGCATGGTGAACGCGTTGTGCAGCAACAGTGTTCAGAGAACATTTGTTAGTATTGTTGTCATAGAGAACCTATGATTGCCGCAATAAATGTATAAGAATCCATGAAACAATTTAAGTGGTAAGCTTTAAACCTCAAATACAACAGCTGGAGATTTCCCCTTTTCAAGTTTCCTCAGCTTTCTTTGCTGGGTGGGAGGCGGGGGTTTTCCCTCACAACTTAGAGAATGAAATTAGAGAGATTAATGTAAGATTTTTGTAAGAACTTACAGTAATCTTAAAATATTGTGGCATTGATAACGATCACATATCTGTATAAGATCTCTGAAAAAATCCAGATTTCTCTCTGAACTCCACATATATTGTTTGTTCTTCATGTTATTCAGTAACACAGTAATTTGTTTTGCTTAAGCTGATGTTTTTCCAGTTTCTTTACATTTGACTCATATTGTTTCTGTGCTGATGTGAAGATGAAGCCAAGGAGACAGATAGTCTGGAGCAATACATCCTTGCACTCCATGCTTTATCCATTTATTTCTATTTTCTGTGATTTTCAAGGTATATTGGAAAATGATTTAAATAAATCGGCACATAGAGCTGTATTACAAACCTTGAAGAAAACCTAAATAACATTGGCAGGTAATAGTAAAAAAGCTATTACATGTCTGTCAAGATGCACACTGTAGAGTCTTCAGCTGATTAGCAGCTTTCTAGCCCAGTGGAAATCAATTGCACAGAAAATGTTGAAAGCAAATCATTGGAGGTAATGCAGAAAACCTTATCTGTTTTAGAATATGGAGAAGGTTTCTGGAGCACACTAGTATTTATTTACTTGATAACTGCCAAGGTTGGTTGCTTAATTACATATTAGCCCTGCCAAGTCTAGATGATTGTGGGAATAAAGATGTAGGTTAACTGTGTTGTTATGGGAGACTGACTGTCTTCTTTGGTTTTCTGTCAAATGCAATGCTTCTTCATCCAAACAACTAAGGTAGGAAGCAACGTGCCACACTTGGCTTAAATATGTACTTGGTACATAATAAATGGAGCGCTAGAATACCTCTGGTGTAGAAGAAAAAGCTGTGATCACTTTTCTCTGGCTGCAAAGGCTAAAAAGGAAAAAAAGAAATCCCTGCAGTACGTAAGCTGCTTGCTGTAATATCCAGTTGACATGGTATTTTTCAACTCAGCCCGAAGTTAGGCATTTATTATATGCTCTGTCAACTACACCCGTAGCACAGATGGACAGACAAATAGAGATAGGTTCATGTCAGCCTTTACTGGAAGGTAACACAGTACACCACGAGATTTCTTTGTCCAGTGATAGGAATCCTAAAACTGATTGCCACAGCAAAATTTGTCCCAGCACCTCTGTAAGTATGGGGTAGCCCCTTCGTGGATGCAGCACTGCAGGTGGTAACTGAAGCTAGTGTTCACTATGCGTGGGCCTTTCCTACTTTGTGGACCACTGAGAAAAAAAAACCCCATACATCATGATCTCTTGCAGTAACTTGCAGAGCTCTCTGCAAACAGTTTGTATCAATTTTAGATTTAGGATTGCAAGTGGCAAGTCAGGCAATAAATGCGGGGAAGCTGATAAAGCCAAGGATGCTTGTTTCTTGTAAACAGGCCATTACCAAACCCAGTGGGCTAAATCATGCTTATCTGAGGGTGGAAAGACCATGGATGGAGGACAGGGCGCCTGAGGAAACTAGTTTGTTCCCATCTCTTGTACAGCATCTGTTGGTATGATCTGTGTATCATAGGATGCAGCTGTAACCACACAACTCATTACTACACATCCCTTCGTGTTAGAAAGGGGCAACATCTCCACTTGGGTGTAACTAAAAATTGAGTTTCATCTACTATATTATCTGAATATGAATTAAACTCCTGTTTTCATCAGGTTAGGAGATGTATTTTGTTGCAAGGAGTTCAGTGGAATTATTTCCTTTGCTCTTTTCTTCTTTCTGTCTTTTCACAAACAGGGTCTGAGGTCATGGTAATGGGATGGCCAGGAGGGAGGAGCACTGAGTCCTCAGCTTATTTCTATAGGAAATAAGAATTTCCCTATAAACGTTTGGCAGGTGTCATGGTTTCAGTTGGGATAGAGTTAACTTTGTTACTAGCAGCTGGTGTGGTGCTATGCTTTGGGGGAAATAGTGTTGACAGTGCTCTGGTGTTTTTGGTTGTTGCTAAGCTCTCAAGGCCTTTTCTGCTACTCATATCACCCCACCAGCGAGTAGGCTGGGACTGCACAGGAGTTGGGAGGAGACACAGCTGGGATGGCTGACCCCAACTGACTAAAGGGATATTCCATGCCATATGACATCGTGCTCAGTATAAAAAGTGGGGAAAGAAAAGGAAGAGGGGGACGGTCAGAGCGATGGCTTTTGTCTTCCCAAGTAACCATTATATGATGGAGCCCTGCTGTCCTGGAGATAGCTGAACACCCGTCTGCTGATGGGAAGTAGTGAATGAATTCCCTTGTTTTGCTTTGCTTGTGTGCATGACTTTTGCTTTACTTATTAAGCTGTCCTTATCTCAACCCACGAGTTTTCTCACTTTTACTCATCTGATTCTCTCCCCCATCACAGTGGAGGGGGAGTGAGCGAGCAGCTGCACGGTCCTAACTGCTGGCTGGGTTTAAACCACAACAGCAGGGAAAACTGCTTTTCAATTTATTTCTTACAGAGAAGATTGCTAGAACAGCAACAGGGAGAAATGATAGGTTTTTCTGATGTATATTACAATGCTACTGTTCAAGAGATGCAGTCAACCTCTGCTTTGGGGATTTATGCTGTCACGTGAAGTGTTTGCTAGATCTGTTTCAATTTACCCCTTGTGCCAGGAGCCGTGTTACTCTACTGTGATCTCTGAGGCAAAGCGCAAGAAATACTAACTTCAGCGCATGCACTCAAGGCAAAGTCGTGCGAAAGGAGGGAGAACAGAAGCAACTGCAGCTCAGCCCTTGCCCAAGTGGTGCAGATTAATAGGTTCTGGGTTAGTGTAGCTCCGCTGTATCGAAATGCTTTCTTATAAAATGCTGTTCAACTGCAGAATATTTTAGGAGACTGACCAAATGACATGATAAAAGCAGAAACTGGGATATTGCACACACACCTGGCCATAAATACAATCACATCAGATGAAAGCTTTTTTTTTTTTTCAATTTATGAATAGTTGCCATTTTATTTCTCTTTTTTTCTTTCTTTTTGGCTTTTCTCTCATCAGAAAGTCTTGGTTTGGAAGTTATTTGTTTATCTTAGCACGAAGGCTCTCTGGATACTTGATATCTTGGCACTTTTATGACATTCTGGAACTCCATTAAATTGTTTCATTTTATTCCTGCAAACCCAAGTGTACAGTTGCATAAAGAAGCAAAATTCCTGCCTTTCTCATTTGAAATATTTTTCACCTAACTTGTATCACAGTCTGTTAACCTTCCAATAAGCTAATTAAAGTTTGATGTAACTTCTCCAGGTAGCATGTCATCATCTCCTTTGAAAATTTTAGCCACATTGAATGACTTGATGACCCAGTTGAATCGCTTCACTATATTTTTCCATTGAAATTTACAGTGTCTTAGTTGCAAACTGTGGTATAGAAAGTCCATTCAGATAAGTGCAAGTTTTCAAAAACAGCATCATTAGCAAGAGCCCAAAAAATCTCTATCATGGGTATTTTTCCTTAATTGCTTTTTTTTTTTAAAAATCAGTTACAGCTGCCAGCTTTACAGAGCAATGAAAATATTTTAAAAAGATTTTTTTAAAGACTGAGTTATTCTTGTTTTTTACAATAATATATACAAAACTCTTCATAAAATACAGTCAACAGTTGTTAAAAGAAAAATAATTTGTTTCTACAGTTACAGTTTTCTTCTATTAAGTAGCTCTATTTGATGTTCATACTTTACCTTTGTGCTTCCAGTTGTTAGTCTGTTTTTCTGAGCGGAACACGTTAGCATTTTTTTCACCATCTGACCCAACTGTAAAGCCTCATTCACCAATATTCAAGGTCTCTGATGTTGAAACAAATGAATTCTGTTTCTTAATTTTTTTGGTATTTGTTACTGATCTCTGGAGCTTGGAGCAAAGTGCCAGAAGTCTTATGGAAAAAGAGTTAAGGTGGTCCTATGTTTTGATGAAAGCTCATAAGTCAAAATGCTATGTTGTTTATTTTTGGTGAGTCTGGACAGCCCTGCTGAAATAAATAGTGGAGGCACCAGTTGTACACCAAAAAAATAATTCTTCTCCATTGATACTGATCTTTTTAATTTTTAAAAAAACATGCTAATTGTATTTATTCATTTGACTGAGCTTATTGAAATAATCTGAATTTATAAATGTTACCTCTCCTGCTTTAACTGTCCATATACCTTGATGGCTGTAAGAATCATAAAGTTGTCTGAACTTCCTCTTTTGCATGTCATGCAATAAGACAGTACACACTGATAAAGATTCATGCAATTGATTGAAAATGTTGAAATGTCACAGAGTTAATGTCATGACAACACAAGATAAAATAACATTGATCAAATGTCAACTAAAACTAGTCTTCTAGTCTTTCAGTGGAGAACCTTCCACTCAAAATTAGTTTCCTCAACAACCTTCTTCCCACCACTAAAATTTAGGAATGCAGGAAAGCTCAGATATTACAGGAGTAGCCAGAATGAAAAGGGAACCAGAGCATGTGAGTGCTTATAATACAGAGAAATTTTACTGACATGTTATTCTCTTATAATAAAAAGAAATTAGAAGAGAAATCTTTTTTAAGAGAAATTTGGTGAGATATGTGGGGGTTCGGCTGAGAAAGGGTTATTTCCAAGACATGTAGCATGAATTACTTTCTGATCTTTCCGCACATCTGTGGGAAAAGTGCAGTAAAATTTTGATGGTTCTTGGTTTTTTCCTTGGTTTCCTTAGGATTTGGCCAAATCCTAAGAAAAATATCCAGAAGGAAAATTCAGTTTCTTCAAAATTCTTACGGTTTGATATATATGTTAATAAATTCATGAAATAGAATCATAGACTGGTTTAGGTTGGAAAGGACCTTAAAAGATCAACTAGTTGCAAGCCCACTGCCATGGGCAGGGACACCTTCCACTGGATGGGGATGCTCAAAGCCCTGTCCAGCCTGGTCTTGAACACTTCCAGGGGTGGGGCCTCCACATCTTCCCTGGGCAATGCGTGCCAGTGCCTCACCACCCTCAGAGTGAAAAATTTCTTCCTGATCTCCAATGCCACCCTGCCTTCTTCCAGTTTGAAGCCACTACCCCTCATCCTATCACTACATGCCCTTGTAAAAAGTTCCTCTCCAGCTTTCTTGTAGGCCCCCTTCACATACTGAAAGCTGCTATAAGGTCTCCCCTTATATATATTTTTTAATATATTTATATATATAGATATATATAGATATATATAAAAATAGTTCAATGTCATCTGACCTTTGCCTTAAGGTACATGTCCAAGAAAAGGAGACTTTGGATCCAGTCACACCCACGCTACCAATTTTTTGAGGAGCATACCTGACCAGCAGGTTGCTGACCAGTGCCATCCTGCTTGTCTCCTCTGATGCTGGGCTCCCACGTGGCAAAGATGGCAACAAGCAGAGGGCTGGCAAATGATCAAGATGGAGCCTGATCCTACAGCCCACGTGTTTGGACAGCAGCTAGGATGGAAGGGCTTGGATTTTGTCCCCCATTCCCGTAGCTATTTTGTTGTTTTGTTGTTTCTTTTCTCTGCTGACTGGTTAATATAAAATGCAACTAGGCTCTGCATCTGCCAATTATTTAAAATTAAAATAGCAATTAAAGGGGGAAGAAAAAAAAAGCACGAGAAACCTTTGACATGTTATCCTTCTTTACTGCTGGGAGACAATTAACCAAAGTGAACGGGAGCTGTGGGAAGTCAACTAGCTATCTTTCTAAATGGCAATCATTGTCACACATTGCAGATGACATTCCTTTCTTCAGTTGGGATGTTTCATTTATTTCAATTAATAGATTCAGTTAAGCTGAGGAAGTATTTGCTTGTTTCTTTGTTTCCCTGTTTCTACTGTATTTTTAGTTTCTGGTACTTGTCTCATCATTAATGTGTCTTCTATGACAAAGAAGGTCATTCCCTATTGGTTTACACGAATAGCGATGCATCATCTGTCTTTCTAGGACAGTATGAGGTACTCAGCCATACCTGTCTGTCTTACTGAGGTTTGTCTTGCCATCTGTCTTGTTCCCAAGTGTGACATCTAATTAACACCTGTGGTAATTAATAATGCTCTGGGGTCTCTTCTATTATCTATTATTGGTTTCGGTAGGGGTAAATCAGCACATTGAACATTAGGGGAATTGTAGTATCTAATGATGAATAACATAAAAAATGCCCTTACAGTTTTTAAATATTCATAAAATAGAAGTCAGGAACCATAACTTTTAATAGAAGATTTTGTATGGTGAAGAAAATGATATTTTACTGCCTCTTTGTAGAGA
>NW_009648550.1:2793027-2793984 GCF_000708025.1 Charadrius vociferus | reverse complement strand
AGTTCCTGGTAACTGCCTTGAAGAAATAGTTGGTTTATTTTTTTTAAAAGTTTAATAGTTTGCCCGTTTTTACAGTGGTGTTTGGCCTTTTGAAATTGTCAATTTGAAATGTATTGGTCTATACAAAACTGCAGATTAAAGGTTGAATGCAATTATTCTCCATGGATAATTTCCATTAGAGCAAAGCATTTGGTCATCTAAGTCATAGAGCATGGTTTCTGCAACAAACTCTTTGGATGATCATAAAAAGGAGTATTTCTGGTTTAGAAATCAGATTGGTTTCTGCTTTCTTCCAAAAGAATTAATTTTGATGATTAAACAGACCTTTGCTTTCAGGCCCCAAAAATGGAGGGGTGGGGAAGAAGCACCAGACTGGCATCAAAATCCTTGCCTTGTGTGTATAACATTCATGGAAGCTGGACTATCGATATCACTCTTGCAAGAGATGTTCCCCAAAATTTGTGAAGAAATATAATCAGTGTTTGAAAGTGGAAATTCTCCTCCACAGATGTTTCTTTGTGATCAGTAACATTCAAAGATCATAGAATCATAGAATGGTTTAGGTTGGAAAGGACCTTGAAGATCATCGAGTTCCAACCTCTCTGCCATGGGCAGGGACACCTCCCACTAGACCAGGTTGCCCAAGGCCACATCCAACCTGGCCTTGAACACCTCCAGGGATGGGGCCTCAACAACTTCTCTGTTCCAGTGCCGTACCACCCTTAAAGTGAAAAACTTGTTTGTAATGTTTAATCTAAACCTGCTCTCTTCCAGTTTATAGCCATTCCCCCTCGATATCACTACATGACCTAGTAAAAAGTCCTTCTCCAGCTCTCCTGTAGGCCCCCTTCAGGTACTGGAAGGCTGCAATAAGGTCTCCCTGGAGCCTTCTCTTCTCCAGGCTGAACAGCCCCAACTCTCTCAGCCTCTCCTCATAGGAGAGGTGCTCCAGCCCTC
>NW_009648550.1:2775043-2792866 GCF_000708025.1 Charadrius vociferus | reverse complement strand
ATTTATTTTTGGGCTTGCCCCGACCCAGGTGTAGGACCTTGCACTTGGCCTTGTTGAACTGCATGAGGTTGGCTTGGGCCCACCTCTCCAGCCTGTCCAGGTCCCTCTGGATGGCATCCCTCCCCTCCAGCGTGTCTACCTCACCAAACAGCTTTGTATCATCGGCAAACTTGCAAACTCCACCCCACCGTCCATGTCGCCAACAAAGATGTTGAATAGTACACGTCCCCGTACCAACCCCTGAGGAACGCCACTTGTCACTTCTCTCCACTTGGACATCGAGCCGTTGACCACAACTCTTTGAGTGTGACCGTCCAGCCAGTTCTTTATCCACCGAGAGGTCCATTTGTCGAATCTATGTCTCTTCAATTTAGAGACCAGGATATCATGTGGGACGGTGTCAAACGCTTTGCACAAGTCCAGGTAGATGACATCCATTGATCTCGCCTTGTCCACTGCCACTGTAACCCCTTCATAGAAGGCCACCAAGTCTGTCAGGCATGACTTGCCCTTGGTGAAGCCATGCTGGCTATCACCAATCACCTCCTTGTTTTTTATGTGCCTCAGCAGAGGCACATCTGCTCCATGATCTTGCCAGGCACAGAGGTGAGACTGATAAGATATGTTGTTCCTTTTGTTATTCCAGACACATTTGAGCTAGAAGCAATAAGCACTTTAATTGGTCAAATCTAAGAAATCACACAATACAGCAACTGGGTATGTTGCTTAAATTCTATTGTTTCATCTGGGATGCTCTAACAGAACTTCAAGAGAACCTTGCCCTTCACTACTGTGTTTAAGCTTTCCATAATACCACAGAAGGGTTCTCAATTTGTAGTCCTCAAAAAGCTGAAAATATTTTACTAATTTAATTGCTATACTACTTACATACTCATGAAGGATCAGATTTTCCATTGTAGGGAGATATTTCTTTTCATTTTATGTTATTTTTTTACAGAAAAAAGGGCTTTCTTGTGCTTGGGAGCTGTTTTATAAAAGAAAAATTACCTTCTTCCCATCAACTTTTCCAGCTCTTTTGCTAAAGATGAATTAAATCTGAATCCATCTCAATTACTTGGGGACTGTATTTCATTTTAACTAATTGCATTTCATTACAGTTTTGTAGATTAAGTGTAGGGACTGGCACTCATGACTTTGGATTTCAACGAGTTATACCTGCGTCTACAGGTTTCTGAAATAAAATAATAGAATTGTCTTGAGGGAAAAAGAGGAAAAGATTTTTCCTTTCCTACACTGTGTGTTTGCTCTGAATGCAAAATCTTGACAGGACAAGATGGACATAAATTGATTTTCAGGGAATTCCAATTAAAGGATTGTTGGATTTGGTTTTGTGGTGGGTTTTTTTTTTTTTGGTTGGTTGCTTTGCTTTGCTTTGGGGTTTTTTTGTGTGTTTTTTTTTTTTTTTCCTTTGGGGATGATCAAACACTGGAGCAGGCTGCCCAGAGATCTTTTGGAGTCTCCATCCTTGGAAATACTCAAAACCCAGTGTCCTGAGCAACCTGCTCTAATTGACCATGATCTGAGTGGTGGTTGGACTATATGATTGCCAAAGATGCCTTCCTACCTCAACATTTCCATGTGTCTATGAAAATATCATCAGGAAGAAAGTATGGGACTGCGCACGTCCAGACTGTGTGTTTACCATATGTATCATCTGTGTCTTGGCCTGATTAGCCAAAAATAGTGAAAAACAAGGGAAGAAGTTGAGAAAATCTTCCCAAAATTACTATATGCTTTCTGCCCTGATGGAGTTCCGTGTTATTTAGATATCATGAAAAATAATGTGTAGAATATGATAAATATGAGAGGTGCACATTTCAATGAGCTTACACACCTAAAAGCAAATACTGCCGTCCATTGATTTCTTAAATGTGATTTGAAAAAGTTGTATTTCTCTTCCTCAGAATTTACAATAAAGTAAGTGCAGAAAAAATAGATAATCCAAAAATGGGAGGATTGGGACATAGTATGACATTTATTTTTCAAATTTCATGCCTGACTTATGTTTTTATTCTATTTTCCTTTGTCATCATTTAATGTTTGAGATCATTTTAACCCTGGCTGCAACTTACTGATGTTTCCCCTCTAATTCTTTTTTTTTAGTGTTACACACAGTCCTTCTCCCCACCTTTTCCATGCCCTTTTGAAGCCTCTTACTGCAGCCTGAGAGAGAGAAATAGAGGTTATACAAAATTCCCTCTATCTAAGAAAATCAATCATAAGCAAGAAGCAGAGTGCTACTAGAGGCAAAACGTAGGTCCAGCCTATTGCAATGGGCAGCTAAGTGTATTGGTGTGGGTTTTAAGCAGGCTAAACTGGAGTCTGAAGGCTGTAGCACTAGGAGTGAAGCGTCATGCTGTGCTATGCTGGCAATTCTGGGTAAAATATCTGCAAGGAACCCCTTGCAGAAACGGCTCTTCAGAGTCTTCCTCAGCAATTTTTCCTGGAGAAAAACAAAGATAGCCTGGCTCGGGGCTTCCTTCCCATGGCACTTTTTCTTGGAGGCAGAAGGAGCATGCTGGAGGCATTCAGGCGTTCTCCTTTTATTAATAGCTGTCTCTCCTATTTTGTTCATTACCAGAATGATGAGCCCTGTTAAAGCACCAAGTATAAATCCTTGAAGAAAACGTTTCTTGCACAAAAATAGCTACAGCAGAAAAGATTGTCTAAGCTTTATCATCAGCAGTTTAAATACGGCATTAGCTCTCCCTTCTTGGTGTGCAGAGGCTAAGCAGAGCTGGAATTGCAGCAGGTGGGAGATGCATTATCAGCTTTGGAGTTAGCTTAGACAGAAACAGCTCAATACGTGACTGTGCTGGGTCTCACCGTTGACTGATAGGAGTGGGGATACTGAAAACGCCTGATGATTTTCTGTATACAGTGTGTAACTTATCAGGGTGTGTGCTTGGGCGCAAGGAGCAAAGTTGTTACTAATTCTGCTCAGCTGCCCAAACCATTCTTTTTCTCATGTCTTTCCAAGCTTTCTTGGCTGGTGTGTTGCTATAAACCCAGAGAAAGGGAAAATTCATGGTTCGGGGAAATAGTAAATTGTTAAGTATACTGGTGGGTTTCCTGACCTAGAAATTCTTCAGTAACTACCAATGATTTATTTATTTTTAGAAAAATTATCTCTTGTTTTGTTTAAGTCACATACAAAAGAAAAAGGGACGATAAAATAGAGAAGGCAGCGCTTCTTTTTGCTGATGATGTGTTTGACAGATGGCTCTCTGAGGACCTGCTTGAACTCAGTGTTATATCCACCAAATGAAGATAAATCATTGGTGAATGGTTTTTGGAGTACATGCCCAAAATCAATTATACTCACATGGAGATCTATTAATCTATTTCTTCCTGTTCAGTCTACCCAGCCTCTTTTAATGGCTTTTAATAATTCCAAACACAGGTCATCCTTTTTAAGTGGTGGTACAGTTGCTGGTGGTTTGACTCAAAATCTGAGATGCACCTCATACGTGAGGAGTCCTTTTGCCCCTTCCCTATGCTCAGCCCAATTACCTTAACTCCATTTCACACCGTTTCTCCTAACAAAATCTCTTATGCCTACAGTAGTAAAAAGGTGACACAAATATTGTCCCCTTTCTGCAGTGGTTTGGTGGTTGTTGTCACCTTTTTTTGTTGATAACACAGCAGCCTGGCAAAGACTTCTGTATGAAAAAGAAAAAAAAACAGAAAACTTAATGCGTATATAAGGCTGTACAGTTGAAATAACTGCAATTAAAAAGTGATATTCAGGAAACTGTCTCTTTTTACTGAACTATTTTCAGGGAAATCCAGTGGAGTTCAAAACCAGAATGTATTAGATGCTCCCTATTCCCACAGAAAGATAGTCCGTTCATGGTGAATGCCTAATCAAAGAAGATAAGGGAGGCAGAGCAAGCATTGAAGTGAGGGTAAATCACAGTTGAGAAATAACTCCACACCTAAAATTTTGTCAGTTTTTAAATGATGAGATCTCCTTATGTTTCCAAACCTGAAACATTTTCATGGTAAGCAGCTAACTCCACTTTACCTCTTTCCATTTAATATTTCATCATGTTAACAGTGTAAGAGATTGTCCACTGATTATGAATATTGTAAGTCAATCAAGCAGGTCAGCAAAGCATTCTGAATGAATAACAAATCTGAGCACAGATGAAATTTAATTTTTATTATGTCAGTGAATGACTGGTATTAGAATGACCAACTAGTTTCTCCAGAGAGAAATATGGGCAGTTAATGTATGGAAATCCTGCTAGTGGACTCCAACACGGAATGGAAGCATATATCGGTTGGATTCAATGATCTTAAGGGTCTTTGCCAACCTGAATGATTCTAAATGATTCTATGAAATAGGTGGTATACTGAGATGCTGTATTTATGGGGCTAAAAACATTAGCATGATTTGGCGCAGTGAACAATACTACCAACACTTACTCTGATGACATAAAAAGCAGTCTGTCTTCAGATGATTTTCATGGCTGTACTCATAAGTTCAAGTTGGGTGTACTAAAGCCTCTGAATTCCACATGAACGTAATTCCTGGAAGAATTCCTTGAAGGACAGGAGGCACTGAGGCATTATCATCTTTGCACTCAACTTTCCATATTTTGCTCCAGGGTTGAATTTCCAGCATGTATCTGGAAGAACAGCTCTTCAGAGGCATAACTCTGCAGTCTTTAAAGACAGCGGCTATGTTAAGCAGACTGTAAGGACAGGGAGAAATCACCTTAATTTTAAAAGGTGATGCTTTAGGACTCCATAGGCGGGCTTTCACTCGAACGTGCTCACAGGTGTCTGTCTGACCAAGACTTCTCTGGTTGTCCTATAAATATATGCTTGGCATGCTAGTTTTTTCTTTCAGTAGCTGTATAGGGAATGTAAAAAAGAGCTAAGTGGAAGCAGCTGTGATCCTTCTCCCCATAGAGAGTGCATCTAGCCCCATGGCACACCAGAGCTGCTGGCCCTTAGGAATTCTGACGATGCATATCATGTAGTTGCATTTGTAAAATGAGGGACTCCCATAGACCCCTCTAATCTGTTGAAGTGAATTAGCATCCTCATTCATATACCCTTACCAATTATTTCAGCCCTGGGCTTGAGCACAGAGCTCCTGTCAGTAAAGCTTGATATACAAATGCATTACTTTAAGAACAGGGCATCAGTTTCATGGCTGTGAATTTCATTGACTTTCTAAGCAGAATTGCACTTTTGTCGGTAATTCATTCAAAGCAAGTAGCCAGTGTATAAATCCTTAGTTCTGTGGTAATGCCTGTGCATACAAAATTAAACTGGATAAAATCTATAAGCCTGTAGGTGTTTTGGGTGAGTTTCCAGCTTTTATACTCAACCTTTCTTCTGATGATATTAATAGATGTTTGGGATTGTTGCAGCTGCAGTCATCTTCTGTAACATTGATTAGAAGTCTATTGACAAAAATTGGTTTCTTTGTTAATAAGAAACAACACAGTGATTAATAGGTTACATACGTTATACTGAGTGTACAGCCAGATATTTCAAGAATAAGTGAAACATCCCACAAGATCAATAACGATGGAAATCAGAGCAGAAAATCAGAGCAGAATTCTCTAGCACAGTCTTGATCATCTAGCAAATAGTGATCCTACTATTTTAGGGAAGCAGTAACTTATTTTCATTCTGGTGGTGGTGGTGTTATTAGTATTATGATTATTATTATTGGTGCATGAATTTGCTGACTGGATTTTCTAACCTGTAAGTATCAGGGCAACAAAAGTGTTTTTCTCAGATTGTACCATCAAGAATTTCTGATTCCAGATAAATCCAGTTTGGCAGAGCAAGCACTGAAACTGCCCCCAGCTCTCTAACATAATTCAAGTCAAATCCATGTTTGACATGGCTTCAGCATGACGCAGGGGAAGGAAATCTGTTTTAAATATAGGAAAATGACTTCAGAATACACTCCATACGGTAAACTTTATGTAGTATGAGATATAGGGATTTGTTGTTTTTTATTAACATGAGTTCACATGGGAAAGGGATGTTAGTGAGACAGGCTATATTCACACCTTTTTCAGTCTGTCAGATAATACCACAGAGTTTGTTTTGGTTAGATTTCCAGTTTGATTTCTCAATTTGCAGATGAAGAAGCTGTTTACAAGTGTAGGAATTGAGCCCAACTATTAAACTTGCACAGCTTCACTTATCTTTTTTTACTTTTCTTAACATAGGAAGAAAAGGGCAGAATCAACAGAAAGGAGTTAGAGCTCATGTGAGAGAAGGAGAAATTAAGGAATACCTTTTTTTTGCTGAAACCTGTGAAGTATTAACTTTCTTAGCACATGTTAGGGCTGAATAGATCTATTCGTAGTAAGATCTGGCCCAGGAAAACTATTTTTGAACTCATTTGGTTTTTAAGGCCTACTTTTCATTTCCCTTTTGCTCTGTGGCAACACATGTATTCAAACCTTTGCACAGAAGTTTCTCCTGTTCACGATACAATCCCCGTTTATGGGTAAAGCACTGAATGGACTTTTTTCCCCCACGACAGAATTAAAAGAGATTACAATACAGAGTTCGGCAATGATGCTTGGCGTTGCATTTCCAAAACCCTGTACCATTTTTGCTTTCACTGAGCCATACATATCTTCATGTGGTTTTCCTCCTAAATCACTGTGAATATAGCAGCCACAATACTACACATGAGTAAGGGCAGAGGAGACTCATCTGAGATGGCTCAGTGAAGACAAGTTTATTTCTTCTAAGCCATACAGAAGGACTGATAAAACTCATACTGACTTAACCAGAGTAGATCAAGGTCTAAGGTTTGTGCCATGTTCAGGAGCTAGTCAATTCAGTATTTTCAAAGTAAGGATGGGAGATATTAGCTGTACACTGAATGAGCCATCTGGACTGAAGGATTAAAGGGAAACAGTGACTTACATAGAGAATGGGTCTGCAACAATAGAAACCACCAAAGCCTGTAGTTTTTATTTTGTGTGGTTTTCTACTAGAAATAACAGAAAATGCAGAGAAGGCATAAGCCCCCCTGTGCCCCAAGTTCAGGTGGTTTTATGGTTATTTGGCACACGTGGCTCTATGTGAATTTAATAAACCTATGCTTAATTGCCTCACTTGGCCACAGTCCTGCCCGGACGATTTAGGATATACGCATGAAGGACTCCATAAAATCCTTTCAGTGCTTCATTGATCTTTTTGCCATTTCTAGTTAATCACTTCTGTTAACTTACATGATGGCAATCCTCAGATATGGAAGATTGCTCCCTACCTGGCATTAGTCATTGCAAGAGGGAATGTCGCATCAGCTTTGAGCACGTGCTTAGGAGGACAGAGCAGTATTTGGGGCATTCTTGTCCTTCTAGACTGACTGCTTTTTGCAGGTACCTCCATCAACCTGCATTTCAGCTGCAGACGAGGAATTTTGTCCTGTGTTTGCTGAAGTCAATTGGTAAATCTTTTGTCTACAGTGATGTGAAAGCCAAATGACACTTGAAAAAGCTCAGTTTGGTCTAAGAGGATGCAACACTAGGTGCATTGTTAGACCTAACTTTAGACCAGGCCAAACTCAATGAAAATGGGGAATAAAGCAATCCTTCATTCCTGCTCACTAACACTGTGCAACTCCTCTGACATTTAGTACGAGGTTAATATTATAGAAAACAGAATATTATCTCCCTCATGTGCATAGAAAACATTCAGCATAACAAGACTTCCTCACATAGTCTGGATTAGACCCAACATATGGAAGATGGTACAAAGACTACAGTGTAACAACAGGTGAACAAAAGCAAAGGGCTGATGTTTTTTCTGAGTGCCACCCAGCTTTTCCAATCAAATAAATAACCTCAGCTGCAGTGTTACCCACTAAGCTGCTGCTAAGGGATCCCTCGGGGAGCCACACAGGTGTGCATCATCTGGCTGTGCTGATGAGGTCATTATCACCTGCAGCTGGCAATCCTTCCCACCTCCAGCTTGCCCTTGCCTGGCTCCACTCACCTTTCAGCAGCTGAAGAGAGCTTTTCTCCTGTTCTGCCTGTGGGATCCTTGTGTTTTTGGCCTGCACCAGTTCTGCTTTCTCATGGCTGCAGGATGGTAATTGCTTCTCTGTCAGTGCAGGAGCCAGGTAGGTGCCCGGGGGTCGAGTTAGCCTTTTTTATGTGGCTGGTTTGGGGAAAGAGCAGGAAAATAGTGCTGTATCTTTGACTTAAACATGAGAGAAGTTATGACTTGACTGTGTATGTTTATGATTTATGAGGACTAATTTATGTGCTGTGTATTTGGATGGGCTGGGGGTTATACCTATGCTATCAGGCTTGTAATTGTTTGATCTGTTAAAATATATGTCTCTTTTAAAGACCAGCTAGAAAAGACTCTCTCCTTTCAGCTGAGCTGCAGTGGTGGTGTCTTAAACCCAAATCAGTATGCCCCAAAGAACAACTTGTGTGAAAAACTTGCTTTCTCTTGGAGTACCCCTGAGAAGGGTGGCCCTTCAATATGTAGGGGGGAGGTGATGTCTGTTTGTTTGTTGGTTTGGTTTTGGTTTTTTTTTTCCCAAATGTTGGTAATGGAGGACTGAAGGAAACAGATGTGTTTACAATGTGAATTAGCTGCGGTTTGAGCCGAAAGGTCTCTCTTGTCTGATTGAATGAGTATGGAAGCACTACGTCTCAAAACCCAGTGTCAGTTATTTTTACTACTCTTGAGTTCTATCTGAAGGGTTTTTTCCTGCATAGTAATCATAACCAGAATTTAAAATGGCTTAACTTGCTAGCAAAATAGAATATGAACAGTTTGCATGCTTTGCAAAAGTACTAGGCAGTGGCAATTCCAGTTTAACAAGCTGAACTAGATATGATGGTGAATTGGTTTCTAGAAGAAGGTTTTGAATTGTGTTAATAGTATTCTTGGGAAAATATTTTAATCTTCCTAAAATATTTATCATATGTTGCTTGTAAATAAATAGTGAGTAAATATATGCAAGCACTTGTTAATATTTTCTTTCTCTGCATTCATTGCTTATCAAATGGACCATTACTGATTTCTGTTTGTGGTCATTTTTAATATGAAAAATATTTCACTAGTCTGAAAGTTAATAATAGCTTTAGTGAAGCTGTTACAATCAACAAAACATGCATTTAATGGCTTGCAGGGATCCAAATCAGAACAGTTAAAGCTTTGGTACAGAATAAGTGCTAGTGTGGATTTATATTAAAAGCTTATTTTAAGACACCTATCAAAAATAATGTACTATAAAAGAGAATTGGTAGGTGCATGGTTAGGTACTACTTGAGTTTTGGACTTTTGTATTTAATATTTTTTTAATAATAAACTGAGGTTTCTTTAAAACAAAGTACTCTTATCATAATAAAAATATTCCTCATTAGCGCTTTAACCTCCCCCTCCTACATTACAAAAATCACAAATCTAAGCTCCTTCTGTTTTGAAAAATAAATTAGGAAAATAAACAAAGGTCAGACTTAAAATATACTCCTAGCACCTTGTGCTAGTTAACGATCTGTGGTTCTGTTGTTTCCTGTTCTTCCCTTTCTGTTGAGAATTATTGTAGAGCTTCCCTTCCTTTTGTCTTTTTTCTCAACATAAATATCTCCTGCCTTTTCTTTCCCCAGAGGAAAAGCCAAATGTCAAGCTGATACATAATTACAAATACACCTTGCAGTATTCCATTAACATTATATTTTATAAAAAAAAAATAAATCTCAAAATCCCAAAGCTATTACAGCTAATGATGTTTGATGCCTGCTGATTGAAATTATGACTAACAGAGTAATACCTGTTACATGTACTTATTTAGGTTGTCATCTCATGTAATCAAGTATAAGATACGCATTTAACTTTGACCACGGCAGTTTCTTGATGATCAAGTATGTATGTTAAAGTGTCATGGTATTTTGAAAAAGACGTTTGTAACAACAATCTTTTAAAATTAATTGCCCATTGATTCCTAACCTTTTTCTCCTAGCGCGTAGATTGAAGAGAAACATAATGGAAACACTAAGGAAACTAATGTATATAAAAGCAAAACAAGTAAAAACTAGTGCTATTTTCACTGTCTTATCATATAAGAAGCAATGATGTTGAGTTTCTCTGAACAGGAGTGTGTCAGAGAATCGTAGACTGGTTTAGGTTGGAAGGGACCTTAAAGATCAACTAGTTCCAACCCCACTGCCATGGGCAGGGACACCTTCTGCTGAACAGGGTTGCTCAAAGCCTCATCCAGCCTGGCCTTCAACACGTCCAGGGATGGGGTATCCACAACTTCCCTGGGCAATGCGTGCCAGTGCCTCACTACCCTCAGAGTGAAAAATCTCTTGCCAATATCGAATGTAAATCTCCCTTCTTCCAATTTGAAGCCATTACCCCTCATCCTATCACTACACGCCTTTATGAAAAGTCCCTCTCCAGCTTTCTTGTAGGCCCCCTTCAGTTACTGGAAGGCTGCTATAAGGTCTGTCTGGAGCCTTCTCTTCTCTAGGCTGAACAACCCCAACTCTCTCAGCCGGTCTTCATAGGAGAGGTGCTCCAGCCCTCTTGTCTTCATGGCCCTCCTCTGGACTTGCTCCAACAGGTCCACGCCCTTGTGCTGAGGACTCCAAAGCTGGATGCAGTACTCCAGGTGGGGTCTCGCCAAAGCAGAGTAGAGGGGCAGAATCGCCTCCCTCAGCCTGCTGGCGATGCTTCTTTTGATGCAGCCCAGGATATGGTTGGCTGCCTGGGCTGCAAGGGCACATTGCTGGCTCATATTGAGCTGTTCTCCAACCAACAACCTCAGCTCTCCTGCTGTCACTCACACGCTCGGGAACTTCTCTCTGGTCCCTCTCAAACTTGATGGTATCCTTCTAATACCTTGTAGTTATTTTACTGTTGAGTCTCACCTTGCTTAAACCCAAAATAGAGAGAGCAAGCTGAGATCATGGGCAGATGGTGACTATTTGAGTAGTACCCTAAGGTGAGGTGAGTTTGTGTGGGATGCAGCTGTAAATGTTTGCAGCACTTTCAAGAGATGCAGTGTCAGAAACTGAGACATCCTCAACGCTTAGTGATCCTGGAAATCCCTATGATGCTGTTTCAGATGTTAGCGCTCAAATTCTGCTTAAAACTCTACTGATGTGTGTTCTACCTTCCTTTTGCTGTGTTGTATTGTAACCACCTTTTTGTGTTTTGGGGGGTCGGTGAAGCTTTGGTTGTGTTTCTTTATTTATTTCTCTGGTACAATTGGGCTTTAGAGTGCCTAACAAAGCACAGAAAAATGCATCTAGATGCTGACAGCTGTGGTATGATCATAATAGTTTTGCTACCTCGTTAGAAGGGCATGAAGTGTTTTGGATTCTGCCCTAAAACTTTTAATCCTCAGTTACACTTTGCTTTGGATGACAGTAACATACCGGTGTGTTAATTTAGCCAACTCGTTCTCTTAAGGCTCAATGAAGGCTTCAGGACATACCTGGTATGCGGTGCCAGTCCTACCTCCAGCAGCAGCCAGCCCAGTTGCAGCAGGAGGTATTTGTTTTAGGGAACCTGCCTGTGGTTCAGTGTTTGTATGTGCAGAGGAGGGATAGGTGGAATTAAGCAGGCATCATCTGGATGACTGATCTTAGGCCCTAAAAACTGCAGACAATCGTGCAGTTGATGTCTGTGATACAGATAGAAGGGCAAATTAATGCTGTGCTTTTTCCTTGCTTTTATGTAATTGCTCACAAAAAATAGTTTCATCTTTTTCTTGATGACCTCTTACGACAGCAAAACAGGGTTAACTCACAAGATCCCACCACTGTGCAGGTACCATTTAAAGAAGGATAAAAGAACATTGTAATAGGTGATGGAAATAGCTGAAAGGGGGGTTTGCTGGAGAATAATTTCAAAGGCTGAATTTATTCTGTTTGGCAGGAGACAAAAACCAGTCAAAACGGACAACGCAAAACAATGAAGGTCAGAGGAGAGCATTTTGCCATATCAGCATCCTTTGATGCATTAATGAGCATTTTTTGATTATTCATCTAATTATATAATACCTTAAGCTGATTTTACTTGCAAATATAGTCCTCATTCCCGAGTCAAATGTTCTAGAGGACTCTGCAGTTCTTCATTTCCACAGTATTTCATGACTCTTACTGAATTCATTGCAAAAGTGGCATTTACTTTTACAATAAATCCCAGGCATCAATTATATACTTAGAAATGTAAAAGACATTATTTGTGAATATGGAGATGATAATACAGACATAATTTTCCCCCAAAAGAAGAACTTTGTATGCAGGTATGAGTAGTGACTTTCAGGGACTGAGTTAATGAAGTACTGGAATCTATACTGGATCAGGATCTGGTCTGGTGCTGCCTGTTACTTATGTAGGAGGTTTAAGGTGTACAAAAAGCTTACTTTTCTTTAGTACCCCGATATTGCTGGAAGTCAAGCCCAGCGCTTCTCAAATGGGAGCTTGGCTCTCAGCTAACCTTCATTTCCACTACTACCTGCCAACTGCCCCAGTATACCCCAGGCCTGAGGACTTAACACACTTCACCTGATGTAAAAAGCTGTTCTGCAGGAGCTTGGCTCAGCCTTGGCTTTGAACCTCCACCTCAGCAATTAAAGAGCAATTGGCATTTGATCTCAGGAATGTGACTCTGCTAGGGGAGGGTAAAACCTGCTTCTATCTGGTGTTGATGGTGCTCTGTTTTAACTGGCAGCTGAAGTTCTGATATCTCTAGGCTCTTTCTCGTGAATTAATTCTGGGCTATTGCCCTCGCTGGTATTCTCCTCTTTCTTCAGTTTTTAAAATCCAGACTAATTACCTTGCCTAACATTCTTTTCCATGTTAGAAAAATCTTATCTAGCCTGATTATCTAGTTTTGTTAGTTGTGGACGGTCTCCTTTGTGCACAGCCAGTAAGAGGGTTGTACTGAAGCTCTTTACCTGCAACCCAAGACAAGTCAGTGATTAAGAGCCAGGATCCTTGAAATCAGCCTTTCTGATCCCTGAAATTGCGGTTTCCATGTTATATGCTGAGATGTAGGAGGCCCGGCCCCCTCAGCATCAATCATGCTAGCGATTTGAGACACGGACTTGCAAGTGTAGCTAGTGATCTACTGAATCTTTCTTTCTGAAATCATTACTACTATGTTAGCTTTCTTTGATGGAAGGCCAATATTTCTGCTTTCCCTCAGAAATTATGATCAGATGGAAGGAATAAATCACAAGAGAAATTTTTGCATCGAAGCTGCTGGAGCCAGCTGTTATGTGACATTCAGAGACTATCTGCTTCTGTGGCATGGCAGTGAAAGCTGTGTTATCCAAATGCGATGGTAGTTTGGAAAGGCAATTACAGAATCATTAGCGCAGATTTTCAGCTGTTTGATTTATTTTCTAGTAGGCAGTTAGTAGATTAATGAAGTAGCAAGCAGCTTGTAAATCCCTGGCCTTTTGGAACTTATCTCCGATTCGCATAACCATGACTAACTTAGAGAAACTACGCTTTCATTAGCAGTTTTCACATCTGGGTAATCTTTGTCCAGTCTTACAGCTTATTCCTTGATGTTGTTACCCTGTTTGAATCTGATAGTTTGAGTAGCTAGGTTTAGATTTAAATACTTCATATTTTGTAGAACTATCCGAGTGTGGTGGCTTTGTTGCCAAATAATTGAATATAGGTTAGTATCAACCAATATTCCTCTTGGAACCATAATTATACCATGGGACCTTGTAGGGTTTATTTCCTCAAAGCTTTCGGTTAGATCAGAAGAGTTCTGCGCAGATCATTGCTGTACAGGTTTTACCGCTGCAGTGAGCTTCTTCAGTCTCTCCAGCAGGGCAAAAGGGCTGTGAAGTCACTTTAATCGTGCTCCTGAGGATTTCTAAAGAGCAGTTACAACAAGGTCTGTTCCATCCTCTTCTCTCTGGGAGGGAGGTGCTCCCAGCTCTGGCTGAGCTGAAGTGTTGGTGTTTTATAGCTCTGGGATGAGGGAGGACTGGGGCTCTGGCTGGCTGACAGGGCCTTGCAATCTTGGAGGGAGGAGGAATAGCCCTTCTGACTGGGAGCCTTTCCTCCCCCCAGATGACGGTACATCCACTGAAAAAGGTGGAGGCAAGTATTCTTCCTGCATCACAGGGACAGTGGATTGATCTAGCTTTTATTTTTCCATGTATGGCAATTCTTTTCAGGTGTAATAATTTTAAGATCCTTAAGGTATTGGCTCCTAGACTGCAGTCTGCTGTTAACAGTAGCTGCAGTATCTCTTATCCAAGGAGCAAGAATTGTGTATGCAGCACAAGTTCCCTTTATAAAGGAAAGAGTTCTGCCAATTTGAGTTTATCCTTGGGATTTAATAGATGTCCCCAAAACAAAGTAGATGTCTTGGGCCTTGTGCAGAATCATGCCATTGTTAATAACAGTAGTCTTAGGCTCTCTGAAGACCTTCTTGTAACCCTACAGAGCAAAACTGATACTGGAAGTCCTTTGTTTGGATTGCTTTCATTCACTGTGCTCCAGGCCTGCAGCCAACAGGTTTCAAGATTGCACCCTGCTGATGCTTTTCCAATTTCATGTAGTACAAATATAGACTTCCAGATGTAGTAGTATAGGAGGAGGTATAAAAAACCCTATCGGATTTCTGAAATCTCCAAACTAAGGGAGTTAAATATTTCAGAATGAGGACTAAGAATGTTTTTCTTGATTAAACCATCCGTTGCTCTTCTGGTGTGTAAATCATATTCCTGCATTTCACTATGCTTAGTGTCAGGGTGATTGTATGCTACTGATGTTTACTTTTGTCCCATTTCCCATCGAAGAAGAACAGCTACAATCTGAAATCTTGAAATATCCTCCCTGCCATCTTTAGGTAGTAGCACACTTTGCAGCATAGGGAATTTCTTGGTTATGAGCTTAGAATCAATTATTTGACTGAGTAGTATTAACCTGAGGATTATATTCAAGGTAAAAGTGTGTGTAAAATAGTGTTTTTAGAGATAAAGTAGTTGGTACATGGCTTCAAGAAATTCACGTAAAAATGATACGGGAGTGTGTTTGTGGATTCTGTGGACTGTTTTGTGTTGATGTGTTGATCTGTTTGGAGATCTATATTATTGAAAGAGTTGTACTGTGTGGTTTGTGTAGAATTAAATGATATCCACTTTTATGGTGGAAACTACCAGCAATGAGAGTGACCCCTTTCCTCCAGCTGATATTAAAAATGTTCTTTGATATGATGGGGATTACGCAAATACTGTGATTTTTATAAAAGCTTGAAAGTAAGTGAGATTCTGCTGCTGTGGCTGAGAAAATATATTATTTAACATAAGAAACTATGCCTGGTACTATTAAGAGGATTGGTTGCCTTGAATTCATTTGAATTCTTTATCATGACAGTTTGTGCTACTAATGAGGTGCTATTGGGAGTGAAAGCCATCTTGAAGACTTGCTTCATCAGCCATTTTGCATGGTAATGAAGCCCCTTAAAGCTTGAGGCCATAAGATTTGCCTTTTGCTCTCTTTCATTGATTGAAACCCCTCACTCGGGCAGAAGCTGCAATTACAGAGCTTTGCTTGAAGGGACTCTACTATACTGTACACTTATCTTGCGGGTGTGGAGTTGGAATAAAACCACTTTGGGGAGGAAAATGCAGATGCTTGTTCATTCTAAAGTTGCTCAGAAGAGGATTTTTCAACCACTTAACTTTAAAGCAAATGCAGGAGAAAATACTTTTGTAATATGAATTATATATATATATCATGCAGTATCATCCATACCATGCCATCTTTTCTCCCAAATCCATGCTTCTCCTTGTCTGTACTCTCATATGGTGTGTCCAGCACATGTGGGTTCGTGTCCAAAAAAGCTGGGTTGATTTCCCTTCTGAGTAATGCCTTCCATTCTCAGCTGTTTCCCTGAGGAAGATTGCACAATACGATGTGGCAGAATGTGGTCCTAAAGGAAAAGCCTTTTCCCTATGGCCCCAGTCAATATACCACGCAAAGAACAGCTAGACATTTAATAATTTGTCAAGCTTGTCTGATAGGCTGTCACGTTTAACTCTTAAATCAAAATGGGTTTTGCGTTTTTGTGAGGGTTTTTTTGTTTGTGGTTTGGTTTGGGGTTTTTTTTTCCCCCAACACTAATAAAACTCAGGCTTTGCAAGGCAAGGAATATGTGACAGCTCTGCATAGGACTAACACTAGCACGAGCAGCTCTCATGAATGTGCAAGGAAAGATCTTGGGCATTGGATTACAGCAGCTCCATCACAATGATCTGTATTGCTCCTTATCTGTTTTAATATTCCCTCTGAACGCACCAGACACGATAACTGAAAAGCCAAATGAGCACAGAGCAGCATCTTGCCTGACAACAGCACTACAGTGTGCCCACAAGCACCAGCTTGAGCCTGCAAGCTGTCCTCTTTTCCCTGCTGTGACATTAACACGAACCACAGTGAGCATGAGGTTACTCAGCACCTGGTCAGAGGCAGGGCACCTTTCCCTGTGTCCCACTCAAAGCCAGCGAATGAATGAGGCTGCTTGCGTTTTTTTTATTTTTTTTTTTTATATATAACACAGAACACCATTTTCAGTGCATTTCTGTTTAAAAGTGGGGCAACTACTTGTTGAGCTCACCTTGTGATATGATTTGCAGGCTGGTTCACTTGCTTCTGTTTCTACATAAAAGATACGAATGAACTACGTGACACAATTAAGGCCTGGCCTGGAGTATGGATATCCAGACTAAAGAGGCTTTCAGGGTTATTGCAGCTGAGCTGTAACATTCAGAGAGTGTTGTGCTGTGTCAGCACCTGAGATTTTATTATCAGCTGATATAATTTGATTCAGCTACATTTATCTCACCAGGACTCTAAAGATGTCTGTAAACTGATACCTGGCCTTAGATGTTAAACAAACAAAAATTTGTCTTCTGATCAAGATATACTGCTGAAGTACCTATCTTTTTTTTTTATTATTTTTTTTTTATTTTTACCTCCCACTTACAGTTTCAAGGGTTTTTTTCCTCACAAAACCTCATCATAAATTTTCTCTCTAACCTTCTCCCTTTCCATGCAGAGGAGAAGCTTTTTATTTTATTTTTAAAGACAGCTATCACATTGCCTATATAGAAATTAATTGATTAAGGAATGTTTTTAAAAGAATCACTGTTTTTCTCTAACCAGGAAGCAGATCAAGGAACATGCAAGTATCCTTCATAAAAATCATTCAACTGAAATTAATGAATGTGTGTATGGGGAGGAGGGTGGGAATCAATCAGCCACGTATGATAAATGATACAGAAAGGCATCATGCCGGGAACTTGCAACAACTTTCAACTAGGATGAAAAAAGTCAAGCCATAATTTAGCCCCCAAATCTTATCAGATGTTGGTAGAGATGAAAGTTGAATCAAACACTTCTATATAACCTGTGCTTGAGTGGAGTAGGGTTTATAGACAAAAATACAGTTTTGAGGTGGGTTGCAGGGAAGCTCTAAAGAAACTCCAAACCTTCAGCTTTTCTGTAGAGACCTTGTCAATGCGAAATCCTTCTCTGTTGAGCTGGAAACCTGAAACTTCTGGTTGGTTGGTTTTCTCTAGCTAGAAAAATATTCTAACATTCCTTAAATCGTGGGAAAACTTAATGCAATTTTCCATGGCGTGGAGGGGATTGTGATTAACTCTGAGACCTACTTGTCCCTAACCTAAAAGCATTTGTCTCGTGTTTTTGTTTTCCAAACAGTCGCTCTAAAATGAAATGCCAGATTTGGGTTAGTTTTTGTTTTGTTTGGGGTTTGTTTTGTGGTGGTAAAAATTACTGATTT
>NW_009648550.1:2772088-2775002 GCF_000708025.1 Charadrius vociferus | reverse complement strand
TTGTTCACATAGTCCTAGATTTGAATGTGTCCCTTGATAACAACAATAGGGAAATTTTTATTCCTAGCTGCAAGTCCCTTCATTCAGAAGTGCTTTTTGCTTGTGAGGGGCGTCCACTAAATGGAAGATAGCTCGCATTAATGTCTATGTGGAACAGCTGATTGTGTTTAATATTCAACCTTGCCTACCATTGAACTGCCAGAACCATCAGGGAGAAACACGAAGTCTGGTTGAGGCAGCTGAGCTCAGCTTCACAACCATTAGAAAACTAAAAAAAATTTTTAAAAAATCCCCAAAAGTTAGGGGGACCAAGAGCATTGCTATCTCTGTAGCCTCTTCCTCAAAAGTGCAGATGAAATTTCTCTCTATGGTACAAGAACAATGTGAGGAGAAATGAAATACTGTGAAGATATGGCTGGTTTTCTTCCTAATTGAGGAACAGCAGGACTAGAGTAGTTTTTCCTAGTCCTGCTTGCCTCAGGGTGAAGGGGCAGAGTGGCTACTTGTTTCCATGGAGATGCATTTTTAGCAGGAGGACTTGGCCTGCATGTCTCTGAAACAGCGGAGAAGCTGATTTCCTTCACCGCTCTTGGAAGGACATAGCGGGTAAAGGGGTGGCTTTCATCCTAAAGCTTGAGGGGGCTTGGGGTGTTAAGGTCAGTAGCAAATTGCGATTTTTACAGTGTAACTCACAGAAGTCATAAACATGCCTTCACATTTGGAGCTGCAAAAAAAAATCTAAGTGTGAATCTTCAGAACAATCGTGTGGCCTTATAAGACAAGGGAAATGCAGCAGATGGGAAAAGTCTTACTTGTAAGTCTGTAATGAAAGCGGCTTGATGGCTTGGGATTTCTGGGAACATGTAGTCTTGAAATCAAGGCCCTTTGAGAAGTAGACAGCAACGTAAAGGATGGGTAGATTGTAGCAGCTTTTGTTAAAGGTATTGTTGATCTTAAGGTTCTCTTTAAAACTTCTGGTTCTTGTGTCTTATGAAACTAACAGGGCAATCAGCTTATTAAAATGCATTGAAACAAAAGGAAGAGGATTTTCCTTGTCTTCTGTATGAAATACCTGCGGCTGTGATCTTTTTATGGTAAATTTCTGGATGTGAGATGAGAGTATCAGTGAAACTTGAGAATCTGCTCTCATGCAAATGAGTGGAAGTCTTTCTGTTGGCATTAGTAAGACTAAGATCAGGCTAATAAAGCTAATAACTTGCCCTTACGTTTGCAAAGTAAATAAATCCCTTGAAAAATCCATCCAAATTTTGGCTTTGATTCGAAATAGCATTCTGGATATCCACTGATCCTCCATGCTAAATTTTAAGTTCTTTCCCCAAAATAGGTGTAAGAGAAATAAGATAAAAAAATAACCAAGTTTGATTTTGGGAGGGAAGCTGGGGCAGGGTTTGGAAGCAGCTTATAGTCACTGAGCTCCTTTATTGGCAACAGTTGCTTCCCTCTTGCCTAAATATTTCGAACTGATTGAGCTTGAGGCAGAAGCTCCATGTTGGGCATTGAAGTCCAAATGGCTTAAATGAGAATAGCAAATGCAGACAAATCTGATACGGCACTTTATCATGCCTGACAGCATTAATAACTGGCAGAGATATCTAGGCAGGGTTCTGCCTAAATATAGCAGCTCTTAAGTGCACTTTATTCAGGTTTTTCATGTCAGGATAAACCCAAACAAAAACAGCCCCCAAAGGAATCTGTTCAATTTCCAAATACTTATTTTCCATCTTGTACTAATTTATGTGGTCACATTTGCGCTCCCTTAAACAAAAGTTCAATTTCAACCATTTTTCAGCTCCCAAGTAACTTTCAAAATCATTAGGTAGCATCTTTTTAAAGAAATCGTAGAAAGAATGAGTACTTTACAATGCTTCAGACTCCATCTGCAATGTCAGACTCCAGCCAGTGTCATCTTTTCTCATGTAATAAGGAAGGCATGCTTTTGAGGACTACACTTCCACATCTTGCATTTTTTTAAAAGTAATTGCCAGCAGAGAACTGTATCGGAGACCCATTCTTCATCTTAGGAGAGAGACTGCCATCAGCAGGAGCCTAAGCAGAGACCCAGCAATCACGTAGCAATTGCTAGGTCCAGTATCTACTGTGGTCTGTTCATGGTAAACAAGGCTTGACCACTATCAATTACAGATGTATCTGCAGGGTGTTCAGGACAGCTTTTAACAGGATGTGACCCCTTCTGCCTAGGCAATGAAGCTGTTTCAGTTGGCAGTAAAAAGAAAGCCACTCTTGGAATAAGGTAAAATGTCACTTTTTCAGATGCAAGAAGACTTTACTCTTGGGAGGTCCCTTGCTTTCTCCTTAACTACTTCTTGCTAAATTTCTTATCTTCTTTGCAAACTATCCCATCCTGAGTCCCTGATCCCAATGAGGTCACCAATTTGCAGCTGTGATTTATATAGGTATAGAGCTGCAGTCTGTTTAGGAGATGCTTACTTATAGCCTCTGTGGGGACTAGCAACCCCAGGAAATGGAGTGGTCTTTTAGACAAATCATGGCAGAATTTTTATTTGGAAAACAGGTCAGAAATTTGTGATAAAACAGTATCTAAATATAAACTATTAGAAAGCCCTAATCTGAAGGGGGGTGTACAGGTCTAAAAACCAGTATCTAGTTGCAGCAGGGTTAATAGTGTCAAGATATTTGCATTATATTGCTAATTATTTAATTCATCTAGATGTTAAATGTGCAATTTTTATGTTAAATGGGCATATTTCTGGCAAGAAAAAAACCACATCTGACAGTGACATTTAGTGTCATTTGAATTTGGTTATGTTGAAGTAATAATTTCCATTCTTGTGCTAGGGCAGGCTGAAAATAGAAGTATTCAGACTCCTTGCTGTTTGGTAGCAATTCACAGCTCTTCATCCATATACCACAA
>NW_009648550.1:2742888-2771998 GCF_000708025.1 Charadrius vociferus | reverse complement strand
ACAAGGATACACTCTTTCTCTCCATCTTCCCCCTGCTCTCCATTTTGCACTCTCTTGTCAGCTAGAAGGGAAGGATTAAAAAGCCACACAGACCACCGCCCCCCCCAAAAAACACCAAACAAAATCCAAACTGGGTAATTTACCAAAAGCCATATCTTAGTGATTGTGTTTTGTCTGACTTACTAGACTTGGCTTTTACATCACATTATTTTAAAGCAATTCCTCAGCATTTGCTAGAACATTAAACTTGGTGGAGATCTCAGAAAAGAGAGCTCCCTCATTTTTTTTTTTGGCAACAAACAAAACAAAAACATTGCTTTTGCTGCCACTTTGATAAGAAGAAAATAGCACAAGGTGGCTAGCATCTAGGTTTGTTTGCAGGACATGAGCTGCAAAGAAAGATTAGTTGATCTGAAAGCTTGAGACACAAATGATGGATGATTTTAATCTCTGATGCTTTGGTTCAGCAAGGCACTTACACACGTGACTAACCTTAAATACCTTGGACAAAATCATTACTCCACAGAAGTCAATATAATTGAGCTCTGATTCCTTCAGCACAGGCAGTATATCATCCATTGCATGCACTAGTGTTCCTTGCCAAATAGCAGCCTAAATGTATCGCATTGGAAGAAGTGTACTTTGTGTTGTAAATTGGTGTGTACATGGAGAGATTTATCTACACTCTGAACTATTGGGAGGGAAGAGAATTGTTGTAGTCTATGATATCTTAGAAGGTTACGAATATTCATTCAGCAAACAGTAGATAAGAGCCTTTGGGGCTGTAAATGAGCTTTGTTTCATTGATTTCAATGGTTCTGTGCTAGCTAGCTGAAGGACAAGATAATCTTTCAAATCTTCCCCTGCCCTTTGCTTCTTATTTTTTCCACAAGCTACTCAGAGCAACCAATGGGAACAGCAGAGCCTGAGTGACGCCTCTGACATAGACAGCGGCCCATGAGCTGCTGATAGCGCAGCCCCCAGTCCCAGGGCTGAGTAGGAGGGTGGTGGTGTTGTCCGGGAACCAGCCAAGTAGGGTACTGGGAGATCTGCAGTCCACTTCATTCTGTATCAACCAGTGCCACTGACTCAGCCTTTGGTATCTTAGTCGCAATACCAAGTTGGGTGCCTGTGTTTCCTGACTTGGCAAAGTTGTTTCTGGTGTCATAAGACTCATAAATGTGTTTGAAATCCAGAGACATGAGGTGTGTCCTATGTGTGCAGGATAATGCAAATACCAGCATTCTTTCATTAATCAAAAGAAAGTACTGCAAAGGAGGATATATGAAGTCTTGCCTCTCTCCCAGGTAGAAATGCTTACCTATGGCTTGACTTACATGTGTTGGAGAAATAGAGCCTAGAGCTATTTCTTCTTAACGCCTCATTTGTCTTTCTGGTTATGGGCAATTTGATTGCTCTCTCTTAAAGCAGACAATAGCATTGTCTACTTTTATATAATGACTTAAAGGACACACTGAGAAAGTGGGAGACTTGAAGCTATCTCTTTTTCTTTGCATCTCCAGAAGTGTGTCTTGGTGCCTATCATAATAAATCATCTCTTGCGACCATGCTGCAAGGAGTCCAGGAGTTGAGAGGACAAGTGAGAGTGCTGGACTAAGAATACAGGAATATAACTCTATATTCCAATGACAATGGTGCATGCCAGGAGGGAAGCAGGTCTGGGTTCTGGACTCATCACTGGCCTAAGTGTACCTACAGAGAAACCTGTGTTCAAACTGGAATGATAGGAGTGGAGGTAAAGTTACGAGGATGCTAGCAACTCTGGAAAACCCACCCAAAAGGGACATTTGCATTACATACACAATGTGCATAGTTTGAGACAGCAATTTAGACAACTAAGAAGCTTCATTTTTGAGCTAGCATTTACTGATGAGTTATTGACTGTATCTATACCTCACTGAATAGAGCTCCAGCTAGAATAATTTGTTTGCTATTGACAAGTACTGAGGTTCAAGTAAATTAATTTGGTGAAGTTCATCGATTTTTTTCACCACTTATGAAGAAGAGAGGTAACATTATCTAGATATTGCAATCACAAGCCTTCTCTTGAAGGGTCATATTCTACTTTCTCTGAAGGTAAATCAAGAAATATAGCTGTATGTATATTTGCTGAATTTTCCCAAAGAGGAGCCAGTTCTGACACTGCACTTAAAGTGAGGGTGGCTTTTTCCAAAGGCTTAAACCTTTTTGAAAATCACGGAAGTTAGAGAGATTACACAATCTTAACAGAATGAGCAGTCAGTCTGTGAGTAAAACACTAGGAGCAGGTATTTTACCGCTTCAAAGGGTGTTTGTGTTCTGTCTCTTGCCTAAAAATGTGGTGTAATCAGAACTACAGGATGGAATTAATATCAACATGTCTAAGACAAACACTGGTCACAAATTATGACTTGTGCTTTTTCCAAAGGCTTAAACCTTTTTGACTGCTCACAAATTATGACTTGTAAGCCTACAGTATCTTTCTAGTTAGAAAATGCCTCAGGGCTGTAGGAGGTTAGATAAGGTACCCATGGGTAGACAGAGGTCCAGCATAGGAGGGAAATGGCTGGTGCTTCACTGAGTGCCTCTTCCTGTGGGGCACTTAGCCTTAACTCTAAGGACGTCATGTTCCCGTCACTATCTTTTGTTGACTGATGCTACCAGATTGATCCTCCTCCTGCAGTTCACTTTAATATGCCAGAATAACTGTCTTTCTGCTGTGATGGTGAAATGCAGTATTTTGTGTAAGGGCAGTTGAATTCTCTGAGCAGAGTTCAGTAAATTGGTTTCCTGCTTTATTTATACCCCAGTGCTGCATAGCTGTTGCTCTCAAAAAGCCAGCCTCTTTCCTTACTTCTACCCTGAAATCCCCTCTGGTCAGCCAATCATGCTATTGTAGTGATAAAATAGATCCATTATTTAGCTGTAGATATGCCAATTATTGTTATTCTTGATTGGTCTAGGTCTTTACATTATTACTTTTCTGAGTGGGATTAAAATTAGCCAGATATTGAATGGTTCCTATATTAATAAAGATGGAGGAGTATTTATGTACAGAATAAATGCAGCTTTGCCCAAATAATAAATCAGTGGGACAGTCAAGTGAGCTAAGCGTGTGCAAGTGGTTAATGCCAAGGACTTAGGGAGCCATTAGGACCATGAGTGCTAACTCTAGGTGACTTTCTGATTGATATTCACTAATCGTAAACAGTCAGGTTAATTTCTGCGTAATTTATTCAAGCTGATTGGAAAAATTTTGTAATGTAGTTATTTATCTCATTTGTGGGGAACTTTCTTAAAGAACCATAAGGTGGATTGTATAGAGTATACAGGAAATGGTCTTGTTAATTACTTAATTTCTTGATAATTTCTCAAATATAAAATGATGTTGCATCTGGAGTTACTAGAAAGGCCAGTCTCTGTTCTGCATGGGCCCTATTCATATACAAGTGTTTAGTACTTCATTTGTGTTACTTTGTAATCATTCCTATAGTGCCATATAGTTTCATATTTTTATAACTACCTATGCCATAGATTTTTGATACACTCTTTAGTCCTTATCCATCAATAAAATGGCTAATCTAGGCAGCATTGGTATACTTTAATCAATTATACCAGAAAAAAAACCCTTTTGTGATAAGGATGATGTAACTGCAATTACCTCAACTAGCTGTGGAAAAGGTATGATAACTACTCATTCACGTAGCTAAAGAGTTTAACGTGTAGCTGAGAATTATCATAGTGTATGGTGTAATTGGAATGTAGTTAAGATGCATGGATTTCTAATAGGAAGAGTACTTCATATATCAAGTGGCAATAATAGATGAATCGGTCATATTAGCTTTCCAATTTCATTACTCGTACTGTATCAAACCCCAGATTTTCCAACATTGTCACTGCTCAGTGCATTATGCACAGCTTCTCTGTGTGCTCACCTGTTTAAACACCGAACTCCTGTAGAACAAACAAATATACAGGGACACTGGGTGTGTTAATAGCTTTGGTGATATTTATGTATTTGAAGTGATTTGGATGCTTCTGATAAAATTCTTATGTATGAGTTTAGGAGTAGAAATCCCAGCTGCTTTTTTGAAAGTATCTACCAAAGAATATGTACATTGTAGATGTAATTGCTTTGCAGCTGCTTTTATCTTGTGATAAAAGTGTGATCTTCCGGGGGGAGGAAACCAGTCAGCTCTCAGATTTCCTCAAGAATGTTGTATTTGCATATATAAAGACACAACTTCTACCTGTAGCTTTTATGGGTGATACTAAGCAATGGTTTCTATCATAGGTAGGTTCAAAATGCTATATAAGTTTAACTTTTGCAGCTAGCAAACCCAATTTTTTTTCACGAGCAAAACCAATTTTCTGCAAGTGTGAAGAAAAAAGAATCCTGTCTTCCTCTGGTGCCGAATGCTGAGGCTGGAAAGGAAATGAAAATGTTCTCCCTTTGCACAAGACAGTAAGCACTGGGTTATTGCCTGCTCTCATTGTTGGTGGGCCATCTCTTCTCCCGGCTGCCTTTGCAGGCTGCCAGTATTGCTGCTGCAGTAGGGAGGTATGGCCAAATTTATCTTGAAGGCAATTTGCTCAGGTTGAATTTGACTCTAAGTTGAACAGTGTTGAAAGTTTCATCCTGAAAGCTTGCAGGGTTAGATCATGTGCAAATTAAGGAGGAGTTGCAAAGTTTGGGGCACAGGGGGGTGACTGTGCAAGGGAGCACACAAATAATTTCCAACTTTCCCTGAACTGTAACTATCTAGGAAGATATCCCTTACTATTTGCAGTAATGTAGAAGCACCCTTAAGACACTCTTTCTTCAGTGTTTTGGAGGCATTTTATAAACAAGTGATATCTGCTTGGCTGCCAGTGGTTTTCTTTGCAGTGATACAGAAAAAATCCATTTATGCCAAATTGAATTTGAATGTGTTGAATTCAGAGTACAAGGGCTCCAAATAATTAAGCACATTAGAACAAGGACTGATACAGATGTGCAGTCAGATCCAAATGCTCTCTGCTCAATGGGCAACAAGATCAGATCACTAATATTGTGTTGCAGGAAAAAAAAAAGGGGGGTTTGAATTATAAAGCAACTTAAAACTTGCCAGACTAATTTTTCTTCCTTGCTTTTTGTCTCCCTCTATAGAGAATAGGAACAGCATAGAGCTCCCATACCACAAACACCAATGTGCAGAAACAGACTGAGAGGTGTACTGGATGGAAATATATATGCAGAAGGGGAGTTATCTAAGTATGGATGTCTCAGACTGGCATCTAAATTGTGTCTGCCAGAAGCCGTGTTTTAGAGAGAGAATTCATATGGTGTCAGGAATAAGCTGTTTACCATTTTATTTAGAAAATGAGATGAACTGCTCTGTTTTCATATTTGTCTTTGAAGATACAAAAGTAGTAATCTTGGTCTGCTCCAGAGATTTTTCTGAAGCTTGTTCGTACTGTTGTTTTTCTGGACAACACCACCACATTCCTTCCATATCTGAGACACATAAATCTTCAAGACCTGTTAGTGGACTAGTCTACTAATTCAGTAGTTGCTGAAGGAAAGATGGAATGCAAATATTATAGCACCCTACTACTCTAACTGGACACGAGCAAAGACATTCCTTTCCCTTGAAATCCTCATTAATTTCTTGCTTTGTTTGGGTACAACAGTGTCTTTTAATCTCCAAACATCAGAAGCACTGACCTTTATACACAAAATAGGCACTTCAGTGATTTTTCATGGTATGTTGTCGTTTGTTGTTCAAAATCCTTTAAAATTATCTTACTATTTGAAAACTTGAGAGCTGTCATCAATGCAAGAAATTGCTAAGAAAATGTTTGAGAACATAGTCCTCCTATTTAGAGATGGGATTTAAGAGGTGAGAGGTTAGCTCTCTGTTAAGAATTCCTTCATAGATTTTTGTTATTGCTTAAGAAAAAAAAAGGGGGGGGGGAATAGCTAGCATATACTTTTGATTCCTTTCAATTGAAATACTGCAGTATATTTATTTTCAAAGGTGCATTGTGAGCTTTCTGTTCTGGGGACTATTGGAGGAATTTTTTGCAGCTTGTTCATGCAGGTCCTGTGACTACAAAACTAACAAATTCTCAGTGCAGCTCAGGGTAGGTGTAGTACTGAGTCTCCTTTTTATTACTGGTTGAATTTTAGTTTGGTGTCATCTTGTTTAGTTGTCTGGTTAAAAAATGAACCCAATTTTTAAAAGGGCTTGATTTTTGTAGGCTAATCATCCAAATGGAGATCACATATTTTTATTTAGAATAACTTTAGCATTGTAGAATATTGTAATTCAAGTTTTATCTGCTGTTATGCTCGAAATAGAAACAAAAGCCATCTGCTTTTTAGCTCTTTACTAGATATCCATCATCTCACTGGCAATTTTGTTCAATACGCTCCCACCTGATGTGTTTCATCTTACTAAATTCTCTGGAAAAGCACAAAATCAGTATGTTTTCTTGTCTCAGAAATAGCAATGAGAAGAACAACATAATAAAGCAAAATAAATAAATTTAAGGCAATTAAACAAGATGGAAAAACAAAGAAAAAAAAACCCCAAAGGATATAGTCAAATTAATATGGCAAATTGAAAAAGCATAACTGTGCAATTCAGAGCTACGTACTGCCTAAGTAAGATATTTGAAAAGTAAGAGTCATTAGGTAGCAGGATTTGGAATTTTCTTACTGAAACCCCTGCAAAATAACAAGGAAGATCTCTTCCTATACCTGTCTCCTTGGAACTACTGATGGCACTTTCTGCTCTAGCTATTTTGCTGTCAGGTCATAACTATTCAAAGTGCCAACATTTTGCCAGGTTTGTAATAACACTTTATTATCAGAAAGCATTTCCTTTCCTTTTATTTCAGCTGTTCAGTTATCACTGGTTTTGATGACCATTTTTGAAGGTGGCAGCATCAGTGTTCACTTAAATGTAGTTTAATACATTTGAAAATAAGTGATAATCAGCTTCAAAGTATTATAATTGTCCCCCACATCTCTCTCCCCTCCTTCTTGCAGGTCCCCAAGGCAGACTTCTTGTCAGCTTACCTGAAAATTCAGTATATGCGCTTCTCAAATGAATACTGTTGGGTTCCATCTGTTAACGGTCTTGGGTGGATGGGGGAAAAAAACTTGATTTCCATGACACTCGTGACTTGGATTCAGTGCTGCATTGGCCACAAAGCCTTGGGCTGCTTGTCTGTCCTCCCTGCTGATGTTTAACTGACTTGAAGCCCTCTCTCTGTATCACAAGGGTAAAGCCACATACTCCTCCAGCATCAATGGGAAAGTCTCTGTGGGGCTGTGCCCACACTGAGGTTCACCTGCCAACTTTAAATCTGTATCTGCAAAATAAAATAGCTCTGCAGTTAATGGATTGGAGTAGGAGTCAATCTTCCTGTCCAGTGAGAGGGTTTAGTTTGGTTTGTTGCTTTGTTGGTTTTTTTTCTCTCCTGAGTCCACATACTTTCTTCTGTCCTGAATTCTAACAAAAAGCTGCATCTCCAATACTGCCATAAATTGAAGAGAAAAATTAAAAACGCAGACAGAATCGGTCATTTTTTACTTGCGTTTTGTATCTTTAACGTCATTTTTAATGGGGTTTTTATAAACAAAACTAACCTCAGATGTCAGAATAAAGCATTCTAATTTCAGAGCTCTTTTTAAAACAAGGCTGGAATTTTCCTCATTCATTTTTCCTGGAAAAGGCTTCCATTTCAGTAAACTAGTCATTCTTCATAAAAGCAACAAAAAAAACCAAACCCAAACCTGAAAAAATTTCTGGCCAGTTCTGATGGTGTATTTGTCACACACATGCGAAAACGGGACGATGGGCACAAATGAACATGCTGCTATAACTGACAGATTATATTCAGTATAAATCAGTACATGTTTACATGCTTTGTGTGTCTTCAAACAGTCTGTTTCTGAACTTTAATATATACAAAAGAATAAATATCAGGATCTGACCATGTAGTTGCTTGTGAGGATTGTGGCCAGGACCAGGAAAGCGATGCACATAGCTCAGGGTCAGCTGCTCACAAAGTTTTTAGATCTTCCTTTTTGGCATCTCTCTTCTTTCCTGGAGAGGGATTAAAATTCCCCTCTTCCTTCCTCTGTTGTGAGAATAAGTTGTTGCTGTCCCTTGTTGTACAAACCTGCGTCACAGGTCAGACTGATCCTGCCAAGCAAGACGCACAGCCCGGGCACCTCTCCATCCCAGTTCTCCCTGCGATACCGGGCAGAAGAGTCTATCCTTGGTCAGACTTAAAACACCAAATCTCTCACTTTTCTCTTCTTCTACCCCCCACTGACTATAGCGTGAGTCAAACTGATTATAGTAGCTGTCTAAAACTGGGTGAACCAGTGTCTCTGAGCCCAATTCTCTTTCACACTGCGTAAAATCTTGCTAGTTTCTTGTTGGTTTTGGGGAGGTTCGTTTGTTTGGTTTTGTTTGTTTTAAAATATGACCTGGAAATAAAATGGTACCAGGTTAGTGTGGCATAGATGTGAACCCAATCTGCATGGTTGGAAGTGATCACATAAGGTAGCAGGCAGTGGTCTTAAAATGTTTTGATACTTTTATGAATTGTTGCACTTTATGTGATATTTTAATAGAGCAATAATTTAAAGCTAATGTATTTTAATGAATGCCTTGTAGCAATAGTCAGTTGCAAAATGGTTTCTATTAAACTTTCCTGTTTTAAATGCTCAAAACTTTCACTGTCAGCATAGAGTTTTCTGGTTTCTGTTTACTGACAGACAGTAAAATCAAAATTCTAAATGGTTGATATGAGGCTTGAAATGTCTGTTGAATAGAAGACTAGAGACACTCACATCCTTTATGGAAGAAGCTCTTCTTGTAGGTTGACCTTTCTACTTTTTTTCCTTAAATTTCCATGCAGTGATTTTATTTTCTAATTGCTGCCAGCAGAAGTTACTACTTTTGTCTAACAGCCATTTCTCCAAGTTCTGTGTCCTTCTCTACCACAAAAAAACCCTCTTCCCTTTATTTCATTACCTATATTTTAAGAAGTCTGAGTGTCTAATCTTTGTTTTCTTTACCCTTTAATTTGGAAAGGCAACACAGCCAGGCACGAACAGTCCAGGAGGTCTATGCAGAGCATTGATGATAACTTTTTGACACAGGCAATGGAGGAACCAATGAGGAGAGGTGCGCTGCTGGACCTTGTGCTGACAAACAAAGAAGGACTTGTTGGGGATGTGATGGTTGGGGGTAGCCTTTGGTGCAGCGACCATGAGATGGTGGAGTTCGGGATCCTGCATGGAAGAAGCAGGGCAGAAAGTAGAATTACAGCCCTGCACTTCAGGAGGGCTGACTTTGGCCTCTTCACAGACCTATTTGGAGGAATCCCATGGATTAAGGCACTAGAAGGAATGAGTTTGTAAGAGATGGTTAATATTAAAGCACCTCTAAGCTCAAGATTGGTGCATCCCTGTGAGTCAGAAATCGAGCAAAGAAGGCAGGACACCTGCATGGATGAGCAAGGAGCTTCCGTAAAAACTCAAATAGAAGACGGAAGTTTACAGAATGTGGAAAAAAGGACTGGCCATTTGGGAGGAATATAGGAATGTTGTCAGAGTATGCAGAGATGCAACAAGGAAGGCTAAGGCCCAATTGGAATTAAACCTGGCAAGGGATGTCAAGGATAATAAGAAGGGCTTCTTCAAGCACATCAGTAGCAAAAGGAAGACTAGGGGGAAAATGTGGGCCCACTGCTGAATGAGGTAGGTGCCCTAGTGACAGAGGATGCAGAGAAGGTGGAGTTAGTGAATGCCACCTTTGCTTCAGTCTTTACTGCTAAGGCTAGCTCTCAGGAATCCCAGACCCTGGAGGTAAGAGAGAGAGTCTGGAGAAAGGAAGACTTTCCCTTGTTCAAGGAGGATCAGGTTAGAGATCATTTAGGCAAACATGATACCCACTAATTCATGGGCCCTGATGGGATGCACCCGCCAGTGCTAAGGAAGCTGGCAGATGTTATTGCAAAGCTGCTTTCCATCATCTTTGAGGGGTCATGGAGAACAAGAGACGTGCCTCAGGACTGGAGGAAAGCCAATGTCACACTAGTCTTCAAAAGGGGGAAGAAGGACGACATGGGAAACTACAGTCCAGTCAGCCTCACCTCTGTCCCTGGAAAGGTGATGGAGCAGCTCGTTCTGGATGTCATCTCTAAGCATGTGGAGGAAAAGGTTTTGGGGAGTGGTCAACATGGATTCACCAAGGCGAAATCATGCTTGCCCAACCTGATAGCCTTCTATGATGGCATGACTGGCTGGGTAGATGAGGGGAGAGCAGTGGATATTGTCTACTTCAACTTCAGCAAGGCTTTTGACACCATCTCCCGTAACATCCTAATAGGTAAGCTTAGGAAGTGTGGGTCAGATGAGGGGACAGTGAGGTGGACTGAGAACTGGCTGAATGGCAGAGCTCAGAGGGTTGTGATCAGTAGCATAGAGTCTAGTTGGAGGCCTGTAACTAGCAGCGTTCCCCAGGGGTCAGCATTGGGTTCAGTCTTGTTCAATATATTCATCGACAACCTGGATGAGGAGACAGAGTGTACCCTCAGCAAGTTTGCTGGTGACACAAAACTGGGAGGAGTGGCTGACACATCAGAAGGCTGTGCTGCCATTCAGCAAGACCTGGACAGGCTAGAGAGCTGGGCAGAGAGGAACCTAATGAAGTTCAACAAGGGCAAGTGTAAGGTCCTGCACCTAGGGAGGAATAATCCCATGTACCAGTACAGGTTAAGGGTTGACCTGCTGGAAAGCAGCTCTGCAGAGAGAGACCTGGGAGTCCTGCTGGACAACAAGTTGACCATGAGCCAGCAATGTGCCCTTGTTGCCAAGAAGGCCAGTGGTCTCCTGGGGTGCATTAAAGCAATTGTGGCCAGCAGGTCAAGGGAGGTTATCCTCCCTGTATACTCTGCCGTGGTGAGGCCACATATGGAGTACTGTGTCCAGTTCTGGGCTTCCCAGTTCAAGGACAAGGAACTACTGGAGACAGTCCAGCAGAGGGCTACAAAGATGATCAAGGGACTGGGCAAAATCTCTCTTGTGAGGAAAGGCTGAGAGACCTTGGTCTGTTTAGCCCAGAAAAGAGAAGACTGAGAGGGGATCTCGTAAATGCTTATAAATATCTAAAGGGTGGGTGTCAAGAGGATGGGGCCAAACTCTTTTCAGTGGTGCCCAGTGACAGGGCAAGGCGCACAAACTGGAACCCAGGAAATTCTGTCTCAACATGAGGAGAATCTTCTTTGAGGGTGTCAGAGCACTGGAACAGGCTTCCCAGAGAGGCTGTGGAGTCTCCTTCCCTGGAGATACTGAAAACCTGCCTGGATGTGTTCTGTTCAACCTGCTCCAGGTGAACCTGCTTTGGCAAGAGGCTTGGACTAGATGATCTCTGAAGGTCCCTTCCAACCCCTACCATTCTGTGATTCTGTGATCTAATTACTTAACTCACTTGGGAATCTCCAACATACATAAAAGTGATCAAAACTTCAGCGCTCAGTCTAATGCACAGAGAAAATAGTATGTGGGATGGAGGTATCTTGAGAGTCCATATAGTGAGATACTAAGGCTGAATAGCAATAATGATGATGTGTGCATATACTGCAGGTTTCCTCGAGCACTTCTGGCAAAAGCATTCTCCAGCTTTTACGGTGGCCCAGAAAAATATTTCATGGCTGTCATTCTCTTCATAGTCACTGCCTGCCTTTCTCATTGCTCTGGAATTCCCCTGAGCTGAAATGTGGCTTGTTTTCCTGCTACAGTGTGCACTGGGAAGCTTATCAACTGGGCAGACTACCAAACTGGCAAAAATTTGGAGGAGGTTATCTTTCTTTGTGTTCTCTTCACTATTGAATATGACATCACCTGACTCTCAAAATCAGCAAATGCTTGAATATTAGGTCTGTTGCTTTGCCAGCGACCATGCAGTGAGCTAGGGGAGAGTCTGGGTACAATCTGAAAAGCTGTCTTGCATAGTGCAGTAGAATTGCTTTTATGGCTCTTCCTCACCACGTTTCCAGCATCTGTGTAAGATAAAAACGTAACCCACCTCAGGGCAGTTACCTGTATTTTGGTCAGTCTTTTAGCAGTAGGTCTGCCAAGCAACTTGTTGCTCTTTAGGCACTAATTCTTATCTATATTCTCAGCTCTAGTTAATGCACACCTTTATTTTCTTGTCTGAGAATGATTATCCACTTTCTGATAATTTTTTTCCGTGCTTTATAGTTTGGGATCATATGTATGTTTCATCAATATACAATTTGATTTATTCTCCAATTCATTATTAAAGATATTAAATTATCAGTCAACATGACAAGAAACATTGCTGTATCTGTTCTTCCCACTTAAAAGAAAAGAAGGGTATAGACTTTTTAATTAAAAATTTCCAAGCATTACTCTATACAACAAATACTTTGATCAGGTATTGTCTTGCTAGATTCCTTACTTTAAAATTTCACAGCTATAAGCAGCTGCTTAAATCTTAGTCAGATTAGGACCATCTTTCTCCTTCTCCCTCTTTTCCCCTCTGCCTCATCAAGCAATTTTTTTCCTCATTTATATTTCTTTCCAAATAAAGCAATTTGGGTTGTTGCCACAGTTGCTTTGCTTTGAACTTATATTACTCAGGACTGAGCGTTGCAAAACACTTCCACAAATATCTCCTGCTATTGATTTATTTTTATAAAAATGTTCAGCTTCTGCCAAACACGAGGGACTATAACTGGAACACAGGTTCACAGAAGTGTTAGAGGTAGAAGTATCCATGGAAACAAACTTTACTGCAGATGTTGGGATATTCTTCAGTCATCCCAACCAGAGGTAGAAAACAGTATCAGCTAACCTGTCTTTGAAGACTCGCAGCCAGGTAGCACAGCTTTAGCTCTGTTTAATGCCAGTCTGTAAGCAAACTATTGGCAGATCCAACAGGTTCCCTTTACAGGACAAATACTGTGAATAATTGTGGTAAAATAATAGATCCAATACCCTGATGTTGGCTTTGTAGAAAGAAAAGGCTAAACTTTTCCTAAAGATTTTATTGTCTCAAGTTGCATCATGAACTCTATTTCCTCCCATTTTCCTCTTTTTTTTTGAAAGCAGCTGTATTAAATCCCTTCATTAACCTTCCCCTTCTCTTGAATCTGAGCTAATCCATAGCAATGACAGCAGCCAAACCCTGCTCGCTTGAGTCAGTCAAGCAGTTCCACTTACTTCACAGCAATGCACAGTTAGGAATATCATAGATGGGATTAGATGGATGAATACATGAGAAGGAAGTAGGATTCAGCTGAACAACACGCTTCTCATAATCTAGTCCTCAAATAATTCTCCCTGAATTTCTAAAGGAGGTATCGAAAAGTTCTTGTGGTTGTGTTGTTGTTGGTTTTGGGTTTGGTTTTTTTTTACTTTTGTGTGTGTGTCTAGTTTTCTGCAGGCACTTTGCATCTCAGCCAATCTGTAAAGGTCTAACTGCTTACCAGGTGCATCTCAATGCACTCTCCTGCAGCGAGCTTGCCAGCACACAGACAATTTCAAGCTTGAGTTTGCAAATCCAGGTCTGCTGTCTGTCTTGAGTCTGGTACTGAGTACAGGGTATCACTGGTTTTATGCCTTCATTTTTAGGCAATTTATGATTCCTAGGAGGATACAATTTTTTTTTTTTTAAAATTTGGTCAAAAGCTAGACTTCTAATCTAATTTTTGGTTATTTTCTCTGCTCTTCAAGATAAACCTAACCTGGAGCTCAGGTAGAGACTTCTCAAGTTGAAAGAAGTTGGCAAAGGGAAATGTGAACTGACAGCTGAATTGTTGGCCTGGTGTCCACTTCTTCATCCTATTCTTTGGTTCATTCCTCTGTTTTTGTAGCCAAAATAACTGACTGTTTATGAAGTAAACTGTTATTTTAATAAGCATTAACCAGGTAGCGTGTAACTACAGATACAGGAACAGAAAATACTGCATTCTGTATTGAGAAATGTCAGTGTAACTCATGGATCTTAAAACTGCAGTGTTTTTTTTTATAAAGACATCAAATGTACTAAATGCGTCTCCAAATGATTCCCCCCCCTTCCCATTTTGTTTGCATCCCTTCCTGTTTGGTTTTGTGCACAAGTCTATATGATTGTGTTTGTTATACAGTACTTGTCATAAGATAAGCGTAGGATTCACCAGTGGGACTCCCACAGTGTCACCAGTGATTGCTTTCAGACCCCCTTAATTGCATATGGGTTTGAGTCCCAAGAGCCACATTAGACTCCATTGCTTTCCAGCCATGCGTTCTTCCATAATATATCAAGAGGGGTTCTTGCCAATTATAGTTCTCTGTAAATGGGACAGTGAGAATTAATGGGACTTGCCTGACAACAGGTCAAAGATCTTTTTAACTTCGTTCTTTCTGGTTAACCTATTGGCTTGATAATGCTTTAGAGGGGGATTCTGTATTGTGTCTTAAGCTATGACAATTAGATCACATAGTTTGAAGTAACTACTAAGAAATGAACCTTTATTTGTTATTTACTGAGTAAATCATGGTGTCATATTACAGAATCACTTTGGCACCAATCTGAGAAAACATAATTGGGTATTCACAATTTAAACTCTTGCTTGATGTTTAAAAACAAAACTTTTTTTTTTTACAAAGAAAAGGGGGGAAAAAAAAAAAGACCCTAGACCCTGTTAGTACTAGGGTTTTTTTTGTTTTTTTTTTTTTTTTTTCCCCTGAAAAAGAAGCTCTTAAAAGGTAACCACAGACTATGCCAGAACTAAACAATTATTTTTCTATCAAAGAAGTCTGTCTCATCCTCAAAATTATTTCTATTTCACTTTGGAAGTAAAATTTGTTTGGAGATGATCAATTACGATTCCTTAGTAGTATTCTGAGACTGCTGTAATCTTGTAATTGTCTTCAGTAATGGTGTCCCTGTAGGCCCTGATCATTCAACTGGTAAAACAAATGCGCTCATTTTGACGTTAAGCATGAAATACATTCCTGGGACTTCAGTGAGATTAAAAAAAATGTCAACTGTTAGTAACCAGGGAGTACTGCACCTTCCTAACCACTTACAGTTGAAAACGAGTGGTGTTCCCTCCAGGCATGAACCAAACTGGTGTGAGTGTTATGAACAGCAGTGATGTGAGCTGTATGGATTTACATTAGAGCATATAGTGGTTGGCACTTGGTGGAACCCAGTACACTGGGGAGGGGGGAGTGATTGCAGAGCATTACAAATGCATGATAAATGTAATGAATAATTAGATGCATCCCTCAAGGACTGATTTAGACAGCTATAGAAAATCTTCCTAGATAATTCACAACAAGGCTAATTTCGTTGGTTTTCCCCATAATCTGGTGGGATTGTGAGCAAACAATTTACATGTTAAAGGACTGAGAAACGTAGTCACTAGAGTCAGTGTAATTATTATGGTAATTAATAATGGTAATTTCTTGTACTAATGGATCCCTCCCTTTCAATTAACTGAGCATGAGATGAGGGTCTTTTGGCAGAAAAGAAGGAAGAAAAAGTACTTTATGGTTTAGTTTGCTTATAACCAGCCCTCGAGAGGATAGGGAATTACAGCAGAAAGGAAGCCTGTAACAGGCCAGTGATTGCCATCAGTCATTTTTAACTGGTATTGTTGTTACTGTCTTATTTATTTATTTATTTTTAGTAGCAGTTCTACAATTTGTTGACGTCATTAGCTAGGAATAACTATCTCTAGCTTGCATTTTGCTTGAGGGCTGCTATTGCTCTGTAAGACAGAAGAAAGGCTTGTGTGCCCAAAAGCTGTATTTGCTAGTCTAATAGGGCCTCACCCACTGCCTGCAAGCATGTTCATAACAGGGGAAAATTGATTAGAGAGATTTGTGCATGGGAAAAATCCATTCTGCTTCTTTGGAAAACAAGTACAAAGATGCATGTTTAATTTGCGTGAGCTAACACCTGAGGCCAAAGCAAAGGACAGCCAAATCAGATATCAGTCAATTTGACCGGAGAGGGTAGTGCCTGAAGTGACCTTGGGAATGGTAGTTTTAAGGAAAATAAAGCTCAAAACTCTTAAAAAGATAGACATGGGGATGTTGAAGGTAGTAACCGCGAAGGTGAGCACAAAGAAGTGCCTGCGAAAGCCTAAAGTTTACGCATTGCACTGTCTTCAACCTCGCTTACTAGTCTTTTCATGGCTTTTCTAGTGTCAGTAAAAAATTAATGTCGTGTCCTGCAAGAAGTTTCTCATGGGCACACGCTTAACACCAACTGCAAACGCTACGTGTCTTGCACAACACCTGCCTCGAGACCTGCTTCGTGAGCAACTGCTGTGTGCAAATGCCTGTACAGCCTCACCACTTTCATGCTCTGTGCTGTGCTTTCTTAATCATTATCTTACTGACTTAGCTCCTGCTTCAGGAGCACATCTACTCCTTAAGATAATTCAAGAACCATGAATACATTTCATTGATCTTGACTTCTTAGTCTTATATTCATCCTATCAAAAAAGAGCCTCTTCTCAGTGAACCCATGTGAACTGTGATGGCACATATACAGAATGGGTTTTCTGAAGAGCTATACTGTGCAGCAGGTAGAAGGATGCTGACTTCTGAATCGTTTATCAGAGCGTTAATCAACCGTGCAATAGCTTCCTATTGCAAGCTCAGCCTTTGTCATCCTGAAATATTGAAACCGGGGAGATTTAAATGCTCTGCAAATATATGCCCAGTCATGAGGAAAAATGAAAAATGCCAACCTCTGATTAATGACATTGAAGGCATTTTGACAGTGTCGAGCTGAGCGTCTGATGCTCTCACCCTGAATTTCATGGGTTTCAGTTGTGCTTCCTGGGAATGAGCTGGGAGCTGTTTGCAATGTGCTGCATTTGAGGGACTCGGTGGATCAGTACATTCAATTGCCTGCTGCCGCAGCTAGTATCACATTGAAATGGACGGCTTTTTTTAAAAGCAATTAGTGGGAGGAGGTTGTGTTTTGGGGGGATTGGGTGGGTTGGGGTGTTTCAGTTTGTTGGTGGTTTTTTTTCCTTTTTTTGCCCTTTTTTTTTTTTTTTTTTTCCCCCTTATATAGCCCCCACCCCCAGGAGGCCATTTCACAATCTGATTGCTGTAATGGTCCTTGGGAGCATTCACTCTTGGAAAGTTCTGTAGCTCTTGTACTTCAGCTTATGGAGCTCTTTTGCCTCCTAGGGCTTACCTAAGTCACAGTTACAGCAGCAATACCATTAACTTTTTATTTTGATTAATCAAGTTCCAAATTTCCTTCTGTTCCCCAACTACCCTGGTAGTCCTTTTCAAACTGGTTTTAGTTTCTGACTTTTATACAGCTCTGGTAGCCTTTGTTCAGTGTTTCAAATGAGGTAAATTAGGCCATTGTATAGTATCTTGAATGTTGAAATAATTCTCGTAGATTCTCTCTCTCTTTTTTTTTTTCTTTTTCATTTTTGTCACTGCATGGCAGCTTAAAGTCAGTCTGAAGTCACTTTGGTTGTTCTTCAACTAGTTTTCCATTTGGCAAGCTGACATCAGAAGACTGCTACTTCCTGAGCCTGAGTTAGCATCTCGTACTGCTGAGTTTTACCCCATTCTGGTTTCCTTTGTTATTCATAAGCTTGGGTTTGCATAAAGAAAATCAGCAGTTGACAAATATTGCTAATAAAAGCATGTCGAGAGCAGCTCAGAAAAGAACACGTTTTTAATAATTCAGGGTAACAAAAACAGATAAGCAGATAAATCTGAGAGCAGATTTTTATATTTTATTTTGAAAAACGTTTTCTGTGACTATTTTACACTTATTTTCATTACAAAGTGGGGGGGGGGGGGGAACAAGCAAAAGCCCCAAGCTCTCGGACTACACCAATGATGTATAAAAAGCCACCTTTCCAAACTGATTTAGGAATAATAGCACGTTGGCTTCCACCCTGCAAATCAACTAAACTTTGAACACAGAAGAGGTCCCAGCAGTTTCTCTAGTAGTGAAGTCACTTACTTGGCTTAGTTATTTATTGCCTTGAATAGATTCTTTAGGACCAGCTATTTGCTGAAACGTTCTGAGATGTATAAAATTAATTATTCTAGGTAGGACTGTATAGGGCATGTAACAAGAGGGGAGGATTGGGTGTTTTGGGTGGGTTGTGGGGTTGTTTTTTTTTTTTTTTCTTTGGTTGTTTGGGGTAAGGTGTTTTTTTTGTGTGGCTGTGTTTTGGTTTGGTTTTTTGGTTTTGTTTGGCTGGTTGGTTTTGGTTGCTTTGTTTATGCTTTCTTGTGGGTGAGGTTGGTTTTCTCAAAATTAATCCAAAATATTTCCTTGCACTTCAGCACTCTGGTTGAAATTTGGTATTAGACTTTAATCATCTACATAGTTAAATCCCATAGGCATTATTTTCAAACCTCAGTGATAACACTGAATTCTGTTAACTACACTTAATCAAGTAATACTTTTGAGATTTGTCTCACTAGCTTGGAGTTTTTTTCACGTTCAGGGTTTGGCTTTGCCCCTTTTCTGCCAGCTTTCCCTGAGCTCCCCATGCAATTCACTCTGAGATAGAATTCATCCCAAACACAGACTGCAGATTGAAATCCAAAATTTGGTGGTTACTGCCACAACTCAGACAAGGTCCCTGAAGCAAGATACTTGAACTCAGGTGCTCCTGAGAAGATATCATGCACTTTTACTGTGGCATCTATCAGGAGAACTGCATGTCATTGTTTTTAATAAAGCCCATAGGGTTTTTTTAAAGTAAATAATCTCCCAACTTGATTTGTTGTCAGAAGGATATGGGAGGGAGCAGAGTAGGTGCAGAAGTAAATCCTGGTATTTATAAGCTACTTAAGCAATATACAGATTGTGATACGTCCGCTGAGACCTTGATTCTTTTTGCATGTGAGACAAATAACATTGATATTGGAAGAAATAATTCTGCTGAGAAAAGTGGGTGAATTTCATGGGGGAGCACATTATCCAGTAGTTCTGTTCACGTAAATTAGCTTTAGTTAAAATAGCAGTAAATCATATACTGTTGTTTTGTCTTCTGCACAGCATAGATGTTGCAGAAGATAACATCAAATTTAATATACAGGTATGCTGTACAGCCAACAGAGTGCAAAAGGAATAATAAGAACTTTGCACTTGAGCAAAATCCTTTCGGACTGTCTGATTTAATAATACAGAAGAGAAAATAAGATTTCTGCCTAACTTCTAAGTTGGTATAAATAGACATAACTGACTTCTGTAGGTTATTCTTATTTACAGTAGCTGAGACTGTTTCAAAGATTTGTGTGTGTGTGTGTATGATCTTTATTTCTGTCACAGGTACTTTTAAATTGAAAGTGTGGCTCTATTAAAAGGGAAATTGGGGGGGGGGGGGATGTTTCCATTGTGCAGGGCAGGAAAAAAAAATCCTCCAAATCTCTATCTACTCATATTAGAGGTAACTAACTTTATTTTTTAAGGAAAAAAATATATGTTGAAAAAAATCAGCATTTAAAATTCATTCTTAACTTTTTCAGGGGGGTGACTGCTATTACAGGTACGCCCTGATGCCTCCTCCTGGCCTCATCCCAAAATAGGATGTTAGATATGATGTAATATCATTGTCTTTCCTCCTTGGTAATCTGTTGTTCTGTTCTTCACCTCTCCATTTCTCATTGCCACTCCACTGCAGGAATTCACCTGTACTTGACTTCTAAGCAATGGCAGAATTGGAAAAAATGGCCCTGAAGTTGCTGATATCAGCTCAGAGCTCAGGAGGAGCCATCTACCCATCAGAGATGGGCTCTAGCCATGCTTTCCCACAGCACAACTAAAATTACAATTACAGCTCTGAATACAATTGGTTGTGCGTGACACCTAAAGTCAGTCTAAGAAAGAAAGTCCTTGTAGATGATGGTGCTGCAAAGACTTAGCTGGTTGCAAGTGGCATGTATCTGGATCACAAAGCTGAGTATAATTTAAGACCTGCCATTATCATAAGTAGTTATTAATTTTGGATGACTTCAGACCAGATTCTCAATGAGCATTCAGTGTGTTAATTTCAATGAGACTGTCTGGGTGAGAAAGTCCTCTTTGCATCCATGAGTACACATTAAGTCTAAGCTGTAGCTTTTTTATTTTTTTAAGAACTACCAAAAATAGGAGCCAGGTCCTCAGCTGGGGTTGGAAAAAATAGTTATTTCTGAGCAATTTTTGTGAAACGGATATTTTTTGATAAATTTATTTTATGGACAAAGATGTTTCCTAACATGTGAAAAGTCTGTTTTGAAGAGGTCTGCATAATGCATTTCACTGTAATGACGAACTAATATCTTTGTGCTACAGTAAGTCTTAAAGCAGAATTTGGCTTCATTAATACAGCAAATTTGTCATGCATCCCACTTCCGTCATGCTCAAGCACATAAATGATGCCCCTGATATTCTGTAATGACTGCTTGTTTCCTGGCAGAGGAAGACATGTTGCATTAACACGAAGAAACAAATCCTTTCTATTTATTTATTTTTACTATATTCAACATAGGCGGGATAATTAACATGCAGCAGGGTATGGGCTAGATGACCAGTTAACGTCAAATAAATGTGTTCTGGTACTTACTCCCCATACAGCAACGCAAATATTAGATTAACTTTTAGGAGTGAAATTTATGGATTTTTGAGTAATTTAAGATTAACCAGATTGGCTGAACTTTACCTGAAGTATTTTTGTAAAACCTCCAGACCATTTTCGCTCCCTTCTGCCTGAACATGGGACTGCGTCAGTCCGTGCCACCTGTACGTAATCTGAAATTCTCAAACAGTGCCTTTTGTTGTTGAATGACATCCAAACCAGGATGGATGTTCAGATAGACCCATGAGACTTTCTGAAGACAGTAGGTTAAGTTTGCTTTGTATTATTTTCACGTTGCACATATATCCAGACAAATACTGCCGAAAATCATTCAAGGCCATTGAATTAATACCAGAATCAAACAGCCTTTAAATTAATAGCGAGTAATTGGATGCACTGCAGACACTAATTAAATCTTTAAACAAAGCTGCACACACCTGCCTGCTGGTATCTGTCACCCAGAGACCGCTTTCCATGTGCGTATGGCTAACTTGCTGACAGCACTGTCTCCGAGACCAAAATTTTGTGTGAGGTGTCCTCGTTTTTCTAGACATTCCTCTGAATTTCTCACGGCATTTTCTTCTTGAGAACCACCTTTGCCCATGCAAACCAATTAGCTAGAGACTATGATTTCTGCTTATATGTCATCAGTTTATAAATGAGAAGAGAAGGTTGATACATGTTATGATCCAGTCTGAGGAATAATATAATAATAGTAAAAGCAATTGTGATTGTGCATTCTCAAAGCTTTTTACAATTATGATCTACAAAAGGGTGTGCTCTGTTAATTTTACCCTTGCAGAGAGACCAAGTTCCCAAACTGCTGCCGTGACAGACTGTACAACTGCTATAGAGAGAAAGAGAACTTGAAACCGTATTTAATAGGGCCATATGTTTACATTTCTAAGTAACTGCCATATTCGCAGAGTTATTTCCATGGACATTAACTTTTGCATTTGTGGGGACTTAATTTGGGGAGTTAGAAGAAGCGGAGCACCTGAGCTCTGCCTGTGAGAGGATACTGACACCCACATTCCAGCCCGTCACAGCAGAAACACTAGTTAATAAGCGTTGGTTGAGTTGAATATAGTTTTTCAGAGCAAGCGATCCAACTGTCCAAAGGTGTTTAATCTCAATTATAGAAATTCATTTCCATCCTATGAAGTACGCTTAGAGAGGCTAATACAAGCTGCTGCTGCAATGGGCTTTTTTATTGGCATGAAAATTGGAAATTCAATGTGTTTCCAAGTGCTGTTTAACAAATGGTTTGCCTAAATATCAAATTTTATTTAAATGTTTTCTGTCAAGATAGACACATGCATGGTAAATTCCAGATGAATGGATTTAACGCAAATGACATTACATAGGGATGCTGCAAAAACAACCTTCATAAAGGAGGTTGGTTGTAAATTAGTTTGGCATTGAAGACTTACCTGTTTCTCCCCTGTACACTAGAAACTGCTTCATTTCTGAAAAAAACCCAGTGGTTTTACAGACCTGGCAAAGCTCACTTAGTATAGGAATATGTCTGCCACATCAGCCTTGGTTCTAGGCCTTCAGAGCCAGCAAAATAGCAGTGAAAACTTTTTTCATATAATTAATTTTTCAGAAATTAAAACCTTTTTAAAATACAGTATCCTATCTCTTGAAAATACCAAAGAACATGCTGGGTTGCCAGAATGTAACAAGCTGCTTTCAGAGGTACCAGCTCTCACCTTTATGCAGATTTGATGGGTTTAAAAACTGTGCTGCAAAAACTCTTTGATCAGAGATGCATTTTTAAATTTTAGTGTCTTGTATCTCTAAGTTGCTGTGTCCAGTTCATCTGAGTCTGGCTTCACGCTTCACTTTTGACACTATTCTGCCATTCCTGCATGCATCCAGCATGCTGATCTGAAACCCAAAACCAAGTTCCCCATAAACCAGCTACTCCTGAAACCCTGGGAATACTATGGTATTTAAAGGTTTTTTTTCTAACTGAGACATATCACAACTATGAAAAAAAAAAAAAAATTAACTTCAGAGTGGAATTTTTCTTTCAAACTTCACAAAGCTTATTTATTATATGTGAGGGTATGAGGGAAAGATTACTATAATGAATGTCATGTGCCTTTGATTTACCTGCTTGGTTTTAGTCTTTTACTATTGAATTACATCAAGAAGAGTCTGTTCAGGACAGCAAGCAAGAAATGAAGCAGCAACTAGTGATAAAAGAGGCTTTTGGGGAAAATATATCAAGGGCCCTTCAGGAAACAGTGAGATGTTCTTGCTTAAGTAATGTTTGCCTGCCAGGTTCCAGCAAGGTTAACAGCCTTGGTTTTGTTTGGTTTCTTGTTTGTTTTATTTCCCAACCCGCTACAAGGCTGGAGCCCAGAGCTGTACTACACATCCTTCCTGTGCTAGGCTCAAGTGCAGCCAGGTTTGACAGATGAACAGTAGTAGGTGCTGCTGTTTAGACAAACCCATGTTAGAAAACTTTGTGACCCTAACCCTTTATTGGTTTGCAGAGTGTTTTTAGATGATGGTGTAATCTGTCATTTTGCAAAGTGCTATTTTGAATCACTGGAAGTGAATATAACGAGCAAAGATGCAAAGTGTAAATATTCCTGTGTGGGCTTTAGGTTCAGGTTGCCAATGGCATGGAAATGAGTACATAAAAATTAATTGCATGAGAAACCTACAGATTTGGCAGAGGAGTTGTGACAGTTGCTAATGTTTTGGTTGCTTTCGGTTCATGCTGTGTCTAAAGTGCAGCATGAATGAGCACCTTTTAAAAACATTGAATATCAAGATCCTCAGTGGCTGGTTTTAAAGGGCTGCTCTGTCTATTAAATCAGACCTTTATCTGTAGTGGTCCAGGTCTAGAACCTCTTAATGGCACAAAGGTGATAGCAGCATATGTGAAAGCAGGTTTTGGCTGTGTATTTTAAGAAAACACTCTTGCATTCCTTATTTGCAGTCAGTCCCAAAATCTATGCTTTGCATCTGGGCAGTCTCCTTGAACCACGAAGGACTTCAGAGGTGGTCCTTGTAGTTGAGAGCCAGTTCTGCTCTTTGGGACATGCTTCTGGCAAGAATGTGACTTATCAGCACAGGCCACTGAAATCAAAGGAGCAAGATGAGCACCCACCAGCTAAGGATGTGTGCCATAGGGGTGAATTTATGTGTCGGTGTTATATATGTTGCAATGATAACTGATGCTGCAGCAGTTGACAGATCTCACCCAAAGGTAAATTAGGTTTCTCTTTGGAGTGTGAAAGTATATCTGAAGGAGAAAGGATGATTTCCGGGAGTGTTTCTTTGCTCGGTAACAAGCGGGCGGGGGGTGAAATGCTGGTTATATTAGCAGTTTTGAAGACTGTGAATCTGACACTTGATCAACAGCCTGTGTGACCACTGCCTGGGCTTCCCTTTCTCTGGTCAAAGATGCACTGACTCTTCTGTGGCATTCACTTAAATCGGAGCAACCGCTCTAAATAACAGGCTGGGTGGTTGCATGCAGAGTAAATGCTCTGAAGCAGATCACAGGAGCTACAAAAGGGCAAAGTAGCTTACTTTAAAGAGAACTGGAACAGTAAAATTTTATTTAGTTGGAGCATCTCACTAGCAGATGGTAAGGAATAAATTGAAGAACGTGAAAACCATGTGGATGCGTCAGGGGAGCTAGTTAAAAGCAGGTGAAGTGTGGGACTTCTGTAGCGTAAGCCATAATCCCATCTCTAAAATAGTAATGGTCGTGATGCTATCATAAACATGACAGTAGTTATGATCTCTGCCAGCATGTGGCCGCAGGAGCCATCAGGACCTCATGCAGCTCCAGCAGCTTTCAGGTGTCTAGGGCTGGAAGGGTGGCAGTAAGAAATAATTGAGACTTTCCTCCTGATACATCTTCATTTTGACAGAGTCAGGAAAATGGTAGAGAAGGCTTGAGAGAAAAGTGCAAACATATGCTTGCTGTAGCTTTTTCAACCAGACAGCAAGCTAGAACTACACCAAGCTGCAGAAATGGCAGGGATGGATACTGCACCGATGTGATCATCCACAGCAGGCCTGGAGCATCCTTCTCTATAATGGTACTGCAATTTCAAAGAGATTATTGAAAAGTAACTGGGAGCATAGAGGGTCATTGGGTTTTTACATGGGAGAAGAACATGCTCTTTCTTTTCTTTAGTTTGAGGGAGCTCACTGTTTTGGTGTCTTGCTCAATAGCTTTATTTAATTCAAATCTGATGGAACTGCAACACTTTAAATGGACTTAAACCAGAAAAATTTATTATTTTTGAGCCTTGGAGACACTGTAGCATTTGGGCTTAGAACAGCAGTAGTGACAACTTCTCGGCAAGTGTATATATATATATTTTAATCTGATAAATGCACTTTTTGTGTCTTATTATCATCTCTTGTTTATCCCAAAGAAGGTGGAACATAAGGAAACTTGCTGGTTTCAGGTCTTACTTCTTTAATGGACTTCACAGGAATGAGAACAGGGAGAGTGGCTGTAATGTTTAGTTTGTGAACAGGGCATACATTAGTCACGGGAACTGTGCTTTTAATTATTAGTCACAAACTACTTTCATGACTGTTAAGAGTTAGAGGAAAATTACACATGCGCAAAGCTGACAGCTCTGCTTGCAGAAAGAGGAGGTTGCATAACTGGGCCAAGACAACAAAAAGCTGTTGTTGAAATCAAATTCACGTGTCTGTGGGGAATTATAGTTTCCAGTCAAAGATGTAAAGATACCTCCCTCAATTACAGGTATATGTATGGCACAGAACTCATTTTCACATACCGCAGCTGCCTCGGGAGTTTTATGTGTCTCATTTACAGACTGGCTGAATAACTTGCAATGAATAGTATTTCTGTTTCTAATCAGCCTCTGAACAGCCTGCGTAGCTGTTCACCACACCTGTGTGTAGGAGGGCAGCAGTGTATGCTACAGAAGTCCAGTTTAAACTGTACCATGAATTGTTTAGGGGATGCTGGAGTTGCTAGAGCCATTCTGCCTTGGGACATCTTGGGAGTTAAATGTGGGATCTGCATAACTTTTATAATTTCTACAAGGATAAGTTAAGCTTAGTCAGACTGTAATTGGTGACTTGACCATCTGTGTAATATCACTGTGGTAAGAGTATTAGGCTCAAACATGATGCATTCACCTCACAAGAGGAGGGATGCAACTCTTCCTGTCATTAGCCAAACGTCACTGTATTTCCTAGGGTTTTTTTCATCTTCCCCCACATGTAACAATCATTCCAGTTTTCAAAAGTCTTCGCAGAGTAAGAGGTACACTTATGGTAACTTCAGCAGTGGCTTGGCATATGCAATTGTGCAGTATTCACAGTCGCACAATATTCAAAGCTTTCTTCCTTCATCATCTTCTGCTCTTTGTATGCCACCTGGTGCGACTTGCTGAGCCTCCCTAGCTCACCAGCACCTACGCTGACAGCTCACACAGGTTTGGCAGACATCAGTGTGCAAGGAGGGGGGTTAATGAGTCATTTCTCTGAGCCTATATGGGAGGTTCCAGGGTGTTTCTGGCTTTCCACAGAGGAAAAAGGCAAGTTTTTAGACATAAGAAAACTTCTGGAAAAATTAATGTCCAGTGTACTGTTATAAAGAAGTGCTCTTGAGAATGCACAAGGAGAGGCCTGGAAGGGAGGGAGCTAAAATGACAACAGCTGGAAAATTGTAGATAATTGTAATAGGAAAAGATGTAAGTGGGATTAAAGCCAATTCCAGGAAAAAATGTTACTCTTGTGCTTTAAAGCACGCCTATTATAAGGTATATCCTTAGTTGCACTGGTTTTCATGAGACATAATCACATACTTGAAGCTTTTATAGGAAGTACATTCTTTGAAGTACTTTTCCGTATCAGTATTTTTTTTTTAAAAAAAAATACACACACCAAAACCATTCAATATTGCTAGGTTGTGGTTTTTTTTCCTCCCAGCATTGCAGCATACTACTGTCTCATCCATCCTTAGGCTTTTTACTTACATCTGTGATGTTTTGCAAGGATTTCACTGAAGTCAGTTAAATTAATCTGGATTTACACCCACACTGAGAGATGGCAGAACAAGAACTGCTATGTCTTATTTTTAAGCATTGTCTCTTTACCAAACACAAGCCTTGCCTATAAAGGTTTCATTTTTCAGGAGGAGGATGTAGGACCAGGTGACTGCCGAGGGCCTGTCCAGCCTGAACTTTTCAGTGGATCCATGTTTCTTCCTCAGTGGATGGACTTGCTGTTGCTGCTTGCAAAAGTCAGAGCGCATTTCCCAAAGGAGGAAGCAGGAGGGGAAGCACATCCAGCACAGCCAGCATCGCTAGTCCAACAGCCTTTCTCATCTTTTAGTCTTTTCTAGCTGAGCAACGGCAGCTTGTCTGTCTGGTGTTGACTCAATGATTAGTGCAAAATAAATTTATTTCTAGTATTCTCTAGTAATGGTCCATCTCAAAGAAATATCTTTGCTTACTACTGCAAACACTGAGCAAACAGTACCTGGCAGGGTTATGAGCAAAAAACTTTCTTTTGCATGTTATATTTAGAAGCCTTGTATTTTTCTTTTGGGAAAATCATCAGAGGAACACCCAAAACAGCTTTTGTCATTACCATCCAAAAGTGTATTAGATGTGGGCCTACCGATGTATCTACCAGGTTTGTGGTTAAATATAGAGTTAGTAGTATGTGTTCAAGACTAGCATTGTTGGCTGGGAAGAGGATATGAGTTGACTTCATAGTTTAGGGAGCTCAGGAGGTAGGATAAGAGCAGAGAACCTTTGAGGTGATGTTAAGGAGTGCATGTCTGACATGGTATAGAAAAGGTGATACACAGGAGAGCTAAAAATATTTTCTTACAGATAAATGTGGAACAGACATCTTGTTAATTATGTATCTTTTAACCTTGGTTTGCCAATTGACTTAATAGTATATAATCATGATTTATTTAAAGACAAATTAGCATTTGACTTTGAATTTTCAGTTGGGTAAGTCATCTGTGGTTTTGGTGTGTATGGAGTTCATATTTGACGCTTCATGGTTTTTAGGTCACTAACGTGAGAATGTTGGACAGCTTTTTTTTTTTTCTTCTCTTTCATAAGACAACATAAATCATGGCGGTAAGTATCATTACTTTCATGCTGGTGGGAATGTTTTACTAGTTATTAAAAGTAGATGTGGCACTTTCCTCTTTCCTTCAGGTACAGTCAGTCTTTTGTTGCTGAGTTTCTGGATTTGTGCCCGTAGGGTCTGTATTATTGATCACAGGAATTTCCCCATGTAGCTCAAGTTAATGTGTGTGTGTGGCACAAGCAACTGACCTCAGCACTTTGGTACAAGACAAATGGGGTTGGGATGTGGACATCTAACACTTTTAAATGTGTCTTTTTAAAAAAAAACCAAAAAAAAAACCAAAAAAAAACACAAACAAAAAATGTTTTTGAAAAGTTGAAACAAGTCTTAACTATCTACTTCCACTGTGATCCGCAGTCATTTACTTCTCTGTTTGCTTTCATGCAAAGTCTCTTGTTGTTCTATCTATCAAAACCTTTTGTTAATGAAGAAGTCTCAAAAGACAAGGGCCTTTCAGACTGCCTGGGTAAACTTGGTATACTGACATTTTTAACTTCTACATGTTTCCAGTGCCATTTATTCTTAGAAGGTAAATGGTTATGAAACATGCATAGAACATCAGAATAGGACAATACTTTAAAAAAACCCAACCAAACAAAAAAAACCCCAACAACTCAAAGCATTTAGAAATGACATTTAATCTTGTGGATAACTCCTCGTTATTGAGATGGATTTTTCTGGGATGTTTTGTAGATGATACACACGTGTATTGAAGTCAAACTGTATTCTAGTCCAGAAAAGATCCCTTGTGGTTAGCATTTCCCTGGAAACAACTATAAGGCTTGTAGGGTCATCTAGGCTATATCTAGCACTAGTTAGGGTTCCTTTTACATCTTTATAAACCCTGAGTGACTTTTGAATTACTGGTATAGCTGCTGCCGAAAGTTTGGTTTACTTCTTGTGAACACCCAGAGTTTATTCCTGCAAAACACTACAATCTGCAGTGAGTTCATAGTACACAGGGCTCTCCTGATGGAAATGCTTTGTCAAAATCATACTTGGTAAGCATAGATAGTAACCTGAGAAACAAATCCCATTTTCAACTTTCTGGTTTTATTGTTGTCTTGTGACAAGTCAAAGCAATGGTACTGGGTCTTCTCGTTTTTACCCAAAACACTGTAAAGAATGAAAATAACTTAAAAGCCTAGTTGACTGTTCAGTGAGTGCTACAGACCATGCAAATCCAACTTCCTCTTAAGCAGAACTTGATAACTTGAGAACTTTTTGACTCAGGTGGTGGAGGAGCCTACAAGGAGAGGTGCTCTACTGCACCTAGTACTGACAAACAAAGAGGGACTGGTGGAGGATGTTAAGGTTGAGGGCAGACTGGGCT
>NW_009648550.1:2732944-2741158 GCF_000708025.1 Charadrius vociferus | reverse complement strand
GATGGGAACAGTCTTTTTTTCAGTGGCGCCCAGTGATAGGATGAGGGGTAATGGGCACAAACTTGAACATAGGAAGTTCCATCTTTGGGGGTAGTGGAGCACTGGCACAGGCTGCCCAGAGAGGTTGTGGAGTCTCCCACTCTGGAGACATTCAAAACCCACCTGGACGGCGTCCTGTGCAACCTGTTGTAGGTGACCCTGCTCTGGCAGGGGGGTTGGACTAGATGATCTCCAGAGGTCCCTTCCAACCCTGACCATTCTGTGATTCTGTGAAATAAATAAGCATAGGGGAAAACTGACTTTTAAGATCTACCCTTTGCTACTGTAAATTGTTTGCAAGTGGCTAACCACTGCTATAATGTTTTGTTGTTCAGAATTATTCACCAAAACCAGACCAAGAATCATCTAGAAGGGGCAGATCACTCAGAAGTAGTTCAGTCAAGAGTTCCAATAGTCCAGCTGATTTTCCTGAGTACAGAGGTTACTTGTTAGGTTTCCTACATGAACCACGTAAATTTAAGTCTTCAAAATTGCCTGTCTGGTGCCAGTACATGTTACAACCACGCAAAATGCAATTTTTCTAAATCTGTTCCGATATTCACTTAATGTCCTTGCATGCCTGACAGTAAAGCTTCTCTGTCAGAACACTCACAGGAAGTGAACGCAAAAAGGAGACGAGAGCTGCAGTGTGGCCATTTAATAATCGAAATGAACTGGTTGAGCAGGAAAAGAACATTCTGGGTGTTTTTATGCTTTATTGTTTGCATGCTTCTGTGGCTCAAATTCCACAAAGCTCCTGGGATTCTGTATAGTTTATAGTATATGACTTATTGGTCTTTTGAATCTAAGCTCTTTGGCATGTAAAGATTTTAATTTATACTTCCCTGGAGAAGTGTATGTACAGATAAAGGTTACAGCGGGAGGTAAGTGGCCCTCAAATTGTATTCCCTTTAAAAAGTGAGAGAAAGTCTCTTCTCCCTTAAAATGTTGAATAAGATAGCAATATTGCTGGTTAGAGAAGTCTTCAGAGCATGCCACTTTGCAGTTTGTTTACGTACATCCAGAATGGAGGTAGTGAAGATACTTTTTACAAGCTATTTACTTTGCACATAAACAAAATGGTAGTAAAACAACCCATATTTGAAAGTGCTTTATTTGTAGCATCTTATTTTGAAACATGGTTTCTGCTTCTCTTCAGTTTGGCTTAGCAAGCAGGTAGGAATATTAAGCGGGGGGATGTGACCAAACTGCAACATTCTTTGTTTTTTCCTTCCCTTTTCCATATATTATTCTGTGTCAGGGGCTTTCAGATCCTTTGGCCACTACCTTTTTAGAAGGGTTTGGTATCCATTATTGCTTAGTCTCCACAGCAGCATTTTATGGGAAGTGTCCCAAAAATGTTTGCAAATAAATATCTGGAGCTTGGCAGCAAAATCTCCCTGAGCTTTACTTAAATATTCTGTAGATTCAGAAATGGGAAAGGCAGGGAGAAAATGCTGAGGATAACATATAGGGGACTGCGCCCAGGTAATTTCTCCTGAGAGCTTCTGCGAGGCAGGGGACGTTATCTCCCCACCGTTCTCAGAAAGCTGACGGCATTTCTGTTCTTCGTTTCATTAGAGGAGCACAAAAGGAGCTGCAGAGCTGGGCTGCGTGCACGTTGTACAATGGCCATCCTTTTCCTTTAAATAAATGCATTCAACTGTGCATGATTAATTTTTCCCTCTGGTGCGTCACTTAGCCACTGAGAACGTTTTCCCCACAAACACAATACCTACTTTCTTAACTGCAAAAATCGGTGAGTATTTAAACTTCATGGAGACCGAGTAGCCCGCAGAACTTCAATAGCCCAAAAGCAGTTATTCGGTATGAAGTCTTTGCTTTCACTCTTTCTAATAGCATGTGCTTTGTATTATTGTACATCAATAGTTTATCTCAAAGAAATGGCAAGAAAGAAGGTGCTACTCCATCTCTAGAAGAGCTCTGCTGATAGCTAACAGTTTTTCCACTTATCTCCAGGTGTTTCAGAATTTCAAAATTGCTATGGAAAAGCATATAATTGTTTGGGACAGAGTTTGTTGAAATTCTCTCAAAATGAGATAATTTTAATAGGTATGGAGGGATGGCTGCAGTGCAGCCTATATGAGTCAGTCATGCCAACCTGCTAACAACCCCAAATGATTATGAATAGCCTTTTGATAAATCTAAGTGATATCTTCTCTCATTTTTGTGTTGTCGTTCTCTATCTGACAACAAAGAAGATCCTGTATTTTCAATTATAAAGGCATCATTCTATAGTAATCAATTTTTATGGGGAAATGGGGTAGAGGAGAAAGGGAAACGCTTACTGTTGATTCCTGTGGTTGCAAGTTAAGGTTCCATCCATATGTGATACTGAATATAAGGTCTGACCCTGTAGCCCTCAGAGTCAATAACAACATTTTTATCAATCTCAGAGGTGCGTGATTCAATCTATAATGCTCGATCTAAAAGCACAGCGTCTGGTCCTGCAAGCAAACCCTTCAGAGCAGAGTCACTAGTGTTGCAGTAAGAGCTGTTAGACCACTGTACACAGGTTGGCATTGGAAATGCCTGATCCTGTTCTGGGTGCTGAGCAGTGGGTGATTCCAGTCATAGGTCTGTCTGGAAATTTAGTACCTTGTGTGTGCCGCCAGCTTTAAATCACACCACTATCTGAATTCTTTAATCTGAGTGGTATGTCTTTCTGTGAGCAGGAAAGGAGGCTTGTTTAACATCTAGGTCTTGCAGGGTGGCACTGGGGGAGTTTTCAGGAACTTCAGTATGATCATCATCTCTGTTTTAACAGTCATTGTGTAATGTCTCAGGTGAGAAGTAGCGTACGCGTCAGCAGGATTATTTGAAGAGAAAGTACATAAATGGGTTACTGGATTCCAGGAATTGGGAGCAAAGCATGAGGATATTTCTATGTTAATTCCTAAAAATTTACTACCCATGTGGCAGCAGCATTGTCTTCTGTGTTTTGGTCAGACCTGGCTGACACATCGTCTTCACCAGTTGCTGAGATTTCCTTGGACACAGAAAACTTAGCCGCTCTGCCCTGGGTGCCGGTGTCATTCAGTATAGTGACTTTTTCACCTGCTGTTCTCTTTCAGAAGAAGCCCTTGCTCAGTGTCTCTCTGCCCCTTGAATTCTTGGATAGGAAGCACCACTGGCTCAAACACCTGCAAAGCTTCAATACCTGATGCTGGGGTTGTAGATTGCAGTGCACACTTGCCTCTGTATTTTAATTCCTACTGAGGAACCCTTTCCAGCAGTAGATCTAAAAAGGATGCTTGGTTTTAGAGGGCAGTGTTTTAGGGAGCTAATTTTCTAAGAGTCTTGAAAAAAAGATAAATTGGTCTGTTGCATTACTGCACATTTTGTGATCCTAGATTTTGCAAAGTTGTCAATAAAATAGCTGTGTTTTGGAATGTGTCAATGATATGAATTCTTCAGTATTTCTTAATGGTCAGGACGTGGCCCGGAGCATTTGGGCCTCTGGACTTCTATTTCAAATCCTAGTATTTCATGCACTTCAGGTTTTGGTCAGGCACATCTTCCTGATAGGAGCAATGCTATGGGATATGGAGCTTACACTAGCAGAGCCGAGTGTTTCCTAAAGTGGAGAACAATCTGTTTCTCCCTATTCATATGCTTAGAGATTCAGAAAAGGCAAGCTAGCAGGGCACTGGGGCCAGAAGATTTATAATCTGTACTTTGTTCTGTTCAGTTGCTACATTTTGGGCAGGTGAAGTTGCCGCTCCGTGCCTCAGTTTCCCCTTTCAGCATGTCTCTGTTGTCTCTATAAAGAGGAAGCTCTGGGAAGTGAGTGCCTTTAGCCTGCCATGGTGGGATGTGAAATGCAGAGGCAGAGGTATAAAAGAAATAATAATCTACGTATGACATGGGACCTTTCATTTTGTTTAATTTTCCATTCTCTGAGGAAAACCCTTCTTAGAGGTTGGGAAAGGGAGGTGGTAAAATGTGCCTAATTATATTTGACTGTAGTGGATGCACTTCAGTATGGGCCTGTCGTGTTGATCTGGAAAAGTTGAAAAGGAGCCCATGGTTATTTTAATAGTAATTATCATTCTCCTGAAGTCATGTTGGAAAAAGAACAACTAGGCAAAACCAGGCAATGAAATTACTTGCAGACAAGGCAAAATACACCATATGTTAGCTACATCTTAAAGCCAATGGGGTGCCACCTTTGTTTTTCTCAATGTGGTATTTTTGCTGAGGTATTACAGGACACCTTGTGCTTCCCATGGCAAAGTCCCGGCATTTGGTGGATGTCTGACACAATAGTACAATACTGTACTGCCTCTTTCATTTTATCATTAATTTCTTATTTTACAATTATATGCTCAGGCCTATGCAGAGCTTGCAATTGTAGGGTAAATATTTAAAATTTTATTTTCCATAATTGATCGCTTGACTTCAACATCTGCTGAGTACAGGAGACGGCAGGAGCTGATGGGGGGGAAAAAATGCATGGCTGTTCTCAGCAGGGCATCAGCTCCGCTCTCCTCAAATATTTTCTCCTGACGTGTTCGGTGCTGAACATACGGGGGCCCTTACTCCCTGGTGGCATCAAGCCTATGGCTGCTGAGAGCTTCAGTATGCTCCAAGTTGTTTACACCATCTAGAAAATAGGCAGCAAAGTTTGCTGAGAGGCCCCTGAGCAATTCTCTTGGCAGAGAATGGACGTGGCTCCAGCAGGGACAAGCCAGGTGGAAATTTCCCTTGGGAAATCCCTGGAAAAGAGGAGACTCAAAATCAGGCCTGGTACACACTGTTGTAAATGTCACTACGGGCGTGTGATGGCTGTAGGTAGCACTGTCCTCAACCGTAATATACTTAACCAAGAACAAATTACATGAAATGGTAGGGAGAAAAAGTTAATTAAAGTGATTTTTGCCTTTGAGAGAGGAAGAGAATTCTGCCCTAAATCCCTAGGAGTAGGGTGATTTGTCATTTTAAAAGCTCTGTTTCTGTTAGCTATTTATGTGACACCATCCCAACCATTATACAGGCTGTTAAATTAAATGAGACATCTCAGGAGTTACATTGTCCAAGAAGTTGTGTCATAAAAAGGTGCAGGAAAACATTGCAACTCAGCCTATGATGCAGTAATATTGCTGCTCGAGTAATGACGGGGATATTTTTCTTTTTTCTTCATCTTCTTTGCCCACATGGATAATAAACACAGAGAAAGCAAACTGTTGCCTCCTCATGCAAGTATACGACTTCTAGAAACAGCTGAAACACTTTAGCATTACTGTGGAGTACTACTAAAATACTTGTTAGTGGCTTTTGCTCTCTATGTACATTATGTTGGAGTGGGGTTTCCCTGTTGATCTGTGTTACAAGAACTGATTGCACCATGGATGAGGAGCTAAAATTGTACCGTATAGTCTGGATCAGCAAATCTTTTCAAGTTCATTGATTAAAGCTCGGCAAAAAGTTATTTTTGGATGGAAAGCTAGGCAGTTCCAACCTTTCCCTGACTTTACAGAGAAAGCTTAAAGAAACCCAAAGCTTTTGTGTGACCCATCACTTGATTTTGTAACTAATGGCAAATGAGGATGGGGTTTTGCCTCTCGGGTAAGGCTGTGATGGCAGGCTGGGAGGACAATAGATGAAACACATCTGTTTCAGTACCAGGCCACTGTTTCTAGAGCAAAGACAGATGTGCATCAGTGTTGTCTGCAGGAACAAACAAGCTCCTGGCACCTCGCAGAGGGAGGCAATGTCTCGCGCAGGCAGTGCTGAAGGGAGGTTCTTTGGCACTCACAGCATGCGCTGTCCGGGTGTCTCCTTCCTTTACCCTTCTCCCTTGTCCTCCCTCTCCTCTCCAGGGCAATTTCTCATGACTTGGCACATATCTCAACAATGACGAGCCAGCAGCCTTTCACACTGGGCTGCAATTTCCAAGGGGACTGGCAGATATTTGATGCCCTTTTCCTCCTTGCCCTTGCTACAGCTCTAGATGGAGGGAGCAGCTCCCATATTCTTGCCGAATGGTTGTTGAGACTGACCTTCCCATAACCAAATACCACGAGGAGAAACAGGGAGGGAAGTCTGTGCAGGCACTTAAGTAGATGTCCCTTTTGCTCTCCCTCTATTTTGAAACCCCTGGGTAAAGAAATGGTAGGGGAAAAAATTGTGATTTAATAAATTAGGCTCCATTAGACTTCATGGACAGTGTGGGTTTGCTGTATAAAAGAGAAATTGGAGAGCTCTTGTAGAAAGGCAGAATCTGTTTGAAATTTGCAGGTGTTAAAAGCTGGTGCCAGCTGCCACTTAGATGTGTTGTACCAAATTCAGCAGAAGTTGAGAATAATGTTTTGGGTAGGAGCTAGGAGAGAAAACATTTAAAATAAATGTAAATTTCTGACACTGATTCTGTCTATAAGCTGGAGGGGCAGACAAGGAGAGGGACAAAAAAGAGGGTGAAAGCATTTCATGAAGACTGGAAATTCCTTTGTAGGGTGAAGCTGCTCTATTGTTCATTTCTTGCTTTGAGTAGGGACTCCAGACAACGCCTATCGCAGACCGTCTCTTTGTGACTGTTTCAGTCCAGCTAGGATTTATGGTTGCTCTTGAAGTATTTGTCTTCTGGCTTCAACTGAGAGAAAATATTCTCTGTGATTTAGGAGATCAACACAATTCATTCAATTCATGTAGCAGAAAAAGGAAAACCATGAAACATCACCTGTGATTAAATCAAACTGGTGACATTATGTTCTGCGTGCGTATGTTCTGCAATCATAAAAAAAGCTAACATCTTCAAGTAGGTTCTTTGCTGTACAAGCAACTTGGGTGTTTTTTCACCATGAGGTAAATCAATGTGCTAAAAATGAAACTACACATCAAACCTTAAAGTCCATATTGTTAAAGAAAAAACACGAAAAAACTAGTAAAAAAAAATAGTAATGATACTAGGTGGAGGTACAGATGGGTTTTTATCAAGAGCATCCTCTAAGAATGATTATTTGTCCCTATTTGTTGCCTGATAGGAGTCCCCTTCTCTACAAATCGGTCCAGGGGCATGACACGCAACTCTCTGGGATCAACCAGGGAACTTACTTTTCATTGTATTAGTTCCAGGCCCATTATTTTCGGTGGGGGAGGGGAGGAAGGTGGAGACGTTTAATAAGATCAGTTACCCTTGAAGGTATTTTAAGATCTTCTTTCTGTAGCTAATGAGCAAGTAGACAGGAATCTAAAGATGAAGCTAGTTATTCTAGTGCTGTTGAAAGCTACATAAAAATGACTGAATGTCTAACACTAAAAGTAACTATATTGTATAGAATTAACAGAAAATACTCAAGAATTGGTATTAGTGTTCATAGGAAGATGACTTGGCTATGAATTTGCCTATTTGACTTTAGTCAAATTCTACATGGCTGAAGCAGAATCACATTTGATGAAATAACAACTTTTAAGTCACTTAAGTTTTCTTAATATCAGTAGTGTATGGAACATATGCACAGCCTTTGTATAATACAGTCTTTGTGATTAATGGGAACAAGAAAATTCACTATGTGGATGCTTTCGAGTTGAAAAGAAATGCAGAGCTTCCATCCAAAACTACTATTTATATATGTTGTTAAATACAGTACGCCAAATCATGGGATATTTTTTTCCAATATACAAAACTAGTAGCTAAATTGCAGACTTTATCTGTTGGAGAAGATACCTTCTCCGGGTATTTGCTATGTAGTATCAAACTTGGTTTTATATTTGGTATCATTAATTTTGGAGGTTTAGAGCCATTTCAATAATTTCTTATCATTTCCATTGTGTGAACTGTGGAACTTGCTTGTGACAGAGGTCATCCTAAGGATGGTGTTTGTATTTTATACCAATTTGATCATGGATTTTTGTTACTCAGCTGCCTCAACATTGAGCTTCTGGGTAAAATGCTCCCTTTGCTATGCCCGCTGATGTTTTTGGTTTTGGTTTTTTTTTTTGAGATGCTTTTATTGCAGTGGATTAGCTGGTAAATCTCTGTTAACTCAGCCCTTCTTCTTTGCATTAACAGTCCTGCCATCTAGAAACCAGCTAACAGGTGATTGATTTCTGAGATGAAATATCCTACACCAATAAACATTTCTGATAAAATCCTGATATTTGCCACGTGATCCTGGAGAAGAGACACGATGATCCATCAGAACCCATCCCTCC
>NW_009648550.1:2681764-2732894 GCF_000708025.1 Charadrius vociferus | reverse complement strand
GGTGGAGACCTTGTAAGTTCAGTATCATATAAAATTTGGGTACTCTTATGGATGTCAGTGAATTATTATTCTTAGCTGGGAGAAAGAAGAGAAAATGAACATGTTGACCATATATATTTTATTATAAAACAAAACTATTTTTTTTTCTCAGTAGATGATACTTCTTAACTATAATAATAGTCCCTTAAAGTAAATCCAGTTATTAAAGAGTCCAGATGCCAAACTTTTTTTTCCTTTGAAGCAACATATGACTCCTTGGCAGACTCGGGTATATAAAGCTTTGCAATTTTTGTGAGTTTATCCCTTGATTAGAAAGACGGTAATTTGTCTTATTGACAGCAGTCATTCCCTTTTTGCTGGAAGGAAATTCATTAATTCCTCTCTGGGGTAGAGAGGGCTTATTTATTTCTGGTGTGCTTTGGTTTCCACCTGTGAATGATAAGACAAAGGGATTTTAAATTTCCACATTGAAAACAAAGTGAAAAAGTAATGAGCATAGAAAATTGAAAGAAAATTATGGATGTTGATTCTTGCTAGAGTAAGGATGTTTGTGGGAATCCAGAAATTATGCAGGTGTCCCTTGTGTTGGGACTGGAGCAGCAGAACCCTTCTGATATGAGGTGCTGAAGGAAATAATAAGTACATGAGAACTTATACATTTATGTATTTATGTATGTAATGTAATATGTAATATGCTTATGTGTATCTATTGTCCCATCTTCTCCCCTTTAAAAGCAGTGTTAACCCTTTCCCTCCTTCCCTTCCCTGCTCACCCCAGAAGCTGGGGTAAGGCTGATGGTCTCTTTTAAGCCTGGACACATTGAGGAGCCCCTACAGAAACTGCACAAAACTATTGTTGTTCATGATACCAAACAATTGCCAGTGTCTCAGCTTCCACTATTTTGGATGTTATGAACATTTTACTTTTCATTTTATTACTGTAGATCAGATACTCGTTTTTTACAGCTCGCATGTGTGTTATCTTAACTGCAAAAAAGATTATGAAAAAGGGAGGTTTTATAAGCACTGACGTGGTTGTCATGACTACCTAAGCCACTTTGCCAGTACTGTACAAGTCTTTCACTTTATCTGTCTAGCTTTTACACAAACAACATTTTTTTTTTTTTTTCACGAGTCCTGAAGGAACAAGGCTCAAGAAACATCTATAAGCCTAAATAGGGGTGGGTGGGTGGGTGGTGTAGCATCCAGGTGAAGCTAATACTCTTTCACCACCCCCTGTCTCCCCCCGCCCTTCTCCCCATCCAATAGTATGTGTGGGTTACATGCCTTGGATGGTGAGAGAGGCAAGTCAAAGCTGTTCTCTACTTTTGACTGAACTGACAAGATCTGAAGCCTGGCAATCAGGGCTACAAATGATGAAGTAGGCTGCTCTGACTTACTGTGAGGTGCAGGTATCCTCCATGAAGCTGTCAGCATTTAAAAAATTCAAACTTTATGGTTTTTGGGTTGTTTTTTTTTTTTTTTTGTTCCTGCCTATTTTTCCTTTGTTCTAATTGTGATATTTGCAAACCCTCTACATCTCTTCAGCATCTGATTTTCTCACTGGATGCAAAGCAGGTACATCTTCCTTTCTCTTTGCCCAGCTAGAAAAAAGGAGGCAAAGGAACCAGAGGGACAGAGATATCTCTGTGACAGCATGCTGTAAAAGTTTCCATTCACATCATTAAAATCAAAGAGAAATTGTGAGCCAGTATCAAGCTGTACATATGCCATATTCACTAGTCTGCTAGAACCAAACTCCCCTAAATAATCATTTCCATGTCTTTGCACCTTTGTGAGTTCTTAAGTGTTTAACTTGACTGTCAGGATGGCCCAGAAGGACCATTAATTTGACCAGAAGTGAGTGTTATCTACATTGGTCCATCACATGCAACTCGGGCAGGGACTGTGAGTGTGTGTACAAGGGTTTTTGAGTCCTGTGGTCTAGAAGAGTGCACCCAAAGCAGCTTTTTGCTGCTGCCGTTTCCTTGTGCAGTGATAGTCAGGCTCTTCTTTTGGTGTTTCTCTCCCCCTTGGTCACTTGGTTGTTGGAAGCGGGAGAGGTTGTAAGTTCCCGAGGCAAAAGACCCCTCTTCCTGAGGAAACCAATACTCCAGTTATGGCAGTTCGTAAGCCTTTTCCCATGGGTTTGTAAGGTTGGGACCCCTGGGATATGCAAATGCTCTTTGTGAGGCACTCAGAAATGTGCAATTGAGCCTCCAAAGCTGTGTTTCGGTTTTGGGCTTTTTTCTTTAAGGGAAGGGTTTGCTAAGTGACAGACTCGTGGATCGTTTGCAAGGGAACGACCAGAAGTAGGAGTAGTGTGAGTCTAAATGTTAGCATATTCCTGATGCTTTATGTCAGGCAAGATGTTGAACATAAACCTGATAGGTAATCAAAATGGGAACAAGGAAAACTATTAAGTGTGTTTGAGAAAAAGAAGAGATGTAACATGCTCTGGGCACAGGGTCTCCAAAACAACAGGGTCAGTTTAAGATAAAGTTTTGTTGCTAGGAGACTGTAACCATGAAATAAAGAAATGCTGATTAGTTGACATACTTGAGAGATGATGAAAAAATGACATCTCGGTGTCTGTGTTATGTCGAAAACATAAAACAACAGTTATTTTGGAAAAGCTAAATACAATACAAATCCAAACAGCAGTAAATCCAACCCAAGTGCAAATGGTCACAGGGTCTGATTTAAAGTTTGATTACAAGAATATAGCTGGAGTTAATAATTTAGATGACCCAGCAGTTAAACCATTTGAGGAGGAGGAAGAAAATAAGAAAAGAGAGGTTAAACGTATGCAGCTGTATCATTCTGTTAGCACTGAATCAATTCAAACGTATTGGAGAGCGGGGAGCCCAGGCGACAGGAGTTTAGGTAACCTGTATATCCACAGCTTTGTACTTTTCCTAAGGGCCCAGAAACTTCTGAAGAAGGTCACTATAGTATGAAAAGCAGTTTATAGTATGAAAAGCAGTGGGCATCAAAGAGAAAAGTTTACAAAGAAATCTGAAAGATTTCAGAAATATCTGAAAGAAATCAAATTAAAGGAAATAAGGATAGAATTTCAGAAGATATAGGTCCGGTCATCAAGTTCTTTTAATGGTAACAGGAAAATAATAACTTGCAAAAAGGAAACCTTCTGTTAAAAATCTCTTTCATATTCCTCTGGAAAGGCTGTCATGGTCAGAGAAAAACAAAATTGTCCACCGTGATGAGGTAGGTTTGTAGGAAGTTGTGGATGCCCCGTCCCTGGAAGCATTCAAGGCCAGGTTGGATGGGGCTTTGAGCAACCCGCTCTAGTCGGAAGTGTCCCAGCCCATGGCAGGGGGTTGGAACTACATGATCTTTAAAGTCTCTTCCAACCTAAACCATTCTATGATTCCTCGTTGTCATTTTGTTCCTGATGAAGCTGGCAAATACCTGCGTAAAAGAAAACATCTGCAAAATGCTTCTGTAGCTAGTGGGGATACACAGGAAGTTTCAAGGAAGACTCTTCACAGAGGAAGATTCAAGTAAAACCATTTTCATGTGTTCATCTGCTTTTAAATCAGGTGTTGTGAGAATCTGAAGTTGTGAAAGCTCTTGTTACTCCAAAAAAATTGTAGACTATTCAATAATGATATTATAATAAAATCAATACTTTATGCTAAACATACTTAAAAATTGCAAAATGTAATTGAATTATTTTGCCAGTGGGGAAATAGTGAAGAAAAGAGTTGTGCTAGCTTAACTTAATTTTTGTTTCTTCGCACGAGGTTTATAATTACTTTAAGTAAGCAAGTTATTTGTTTTCATTAGCAGTAATTGAGCAGTGAACATGATAGTAACATATTTTCTTTTGGAAAACTCTAGTAGTAAGTCTCCTCAGTTAAGAGCTCTGACCAAAAATACCATGTGGAGTGGATCTCAAGTGTATCATCCCTTAGACTAGATATCCTTAACATAACGCATCCATTACTCATTATAAACTGCCGGTCCACATGGGTTGGTGTCTTAATGCTGCAGGTTGCAGAGATCCAAATGTTAGCTCAGAAATGTGCTCCCCAAGCTGGGCTTAGACATATTTACAACACCCCAGCAACTGGAGAAGGTTTATTTATGTAAGTCATGCTCTAAATTTGAAAAAAAAGAAAAAGTAGCATAGATCATCCTGCTTGCAAAAATCTTTTACCTGTGCCTCTTGAGTCAGCAAGTAGTGCTTAGAGGATATATTTCTGCTGATAATACCATGAGTGCAGGTACTAAATGCTTAGATCTTCAAATACGTCCAGAGCAGAGATATACAGTCAGCTGCCATAGTGTCCTTTTTTTTTAAAAAAAAAAAAAAAAAAAAAAAACCAAAATACAAACACGGGGGCTTTACTCTTTTTTTTTTTTTTTTTTCCAATGTAGTTTTGAAAGCTGGCAGCCTACATAGTTCAGCAGCAAAGGCAGATTTTTAGCATACCCCATATTTACTCATTAGAGCTCAAATCCTCATCCCTGCTTATAGTGTGAGTAGCAGTTATCCCCCCCCATCTCCTGCCAGTACAGATGTAATATACAGGCACTCACTCATAAGCAACACACCTTAATTCCTGAGTGAGAGCAGGCAATGTTATCAAACAAATTTTTATTGGTATTTTTTAGCTAATCTGTTTTCATTGTGACTTTGGCTGCTCTGCAAGAAACATAAAATCGGGTCTAGATCTCTGTTTTCTACATCTGGGATAGATGGAAATTGGAGTGTGTTACTCAAGATACCAAGCGGCTGCACACAGGGCTTTCCTTCTCGGACACTGCTGGTGGCTTTGCATACAGCATTGTTATTCCCATCATATGCTGGCATGCACAGAAGGGGTATCGGACAAACAGTGTCTATGAGCAGAAGACTCCTGATTCCTGACCAAGCATCTTAGCTCTTAGGTGCCTCTGACTCTCCAAATTTTGTTCCCAAGTGTTTTTCAGTAATGTTGTGATTAGCTGCTGTTGCTGTTCTGTTGACTGATACCAGGTTAAAGACAAGCTGTCAGGCATGGCTTCCTTGAAGGATGTCTATTAGAGGCTGGATACTACCAGGAACTAGTTGTCACTGCTCATGTAGAAGACTGCTGATACCTACCTCTTATTCAACTCTTGTAAATGGTAAATAAGGCTGCCCTTTCACCTGCCTTGGAAGATCACACCGCGTCCTCAGAGCCCCAGAGGAACCACTGGCATTGCTTTTACAACTGGGAAAATCTATCCTGTTGCAGAGTCAGTAGGGAGTGCCCAATCCTCTGCAGATCGTGGAGCTACTCAAAGCTGACAAATGCTTTAAAGTCACCAAGCAATTTTAAAAACCAAGAGTTCATAAGAATTAAAGTTAAAAAATATCAAACAGAATGCATCTTGGAGAACATGCTCTCTCCCAAGTAGTTAGGTAGTGAAAAATTACAGAAAAAGCAAATTGGGGAAACGTGCAGAAATCATCAGAATCATCAAGAAATCATAGTTGACTGTTTTCTTTACTCTCAATTCAATTGGTTTGCTGTGAGGAGACTACAGGAAAATAAACAAAATGTGCACTCAAGAAACGACAATGCCAATTGATTAGTACATTCTGTTGCTGCAATATCTTCATTGCACTGATAGATGACAAAAATCACTTGTAATGAGAATTTGCAGGGAAACAGCATTGCTTGCAAACTCAGCTTACTGATCATTCACACGGTCACAGATTAGTGATGTTCATGAAGCAGCCAACTATCTGCAACAAATAAGTACGTTTTCTCAGGATAAAATGGCAAGCTGAGGATTACAAGGACCTACGCTCTTTATCTCCAGGCAATCCTTGTTTCAGGTTTCTTACCTCTTCTTAAAGACTTGGAATAAATAACATATTGATTTCCCTTAAAACTTAAGAATGTGCTCAATGTTAAAGTGTTCACACTGCCTATAAAAGAGTAGGGATTATTTTGCTTTTAAGCCTTCCTCTGTCAATGTGAAAAGATAACTATTCTGCCAAATTTGTCCATGATCTCAAAGATTTCAGACAGGAATTATATAGATATGTTTATACTTATTTGACTTGTTCTTACAGGTCTACTAATTGGAAAGGAAAACATATTTGGAAACAGCTTGTTTGTATCATTATGTGTCAATGCAGATACGTAGATGCGGAGGAAGGCCCTTAACTGGGGTCAGTAGAGGCGTTTGCTTGAGCTCTTTTTCCTGCCTAACCTGTGTGTGAAGGCATATTGTATATAGTCTCTCTATATACATATTATATTATTACATAGTACGTGGTTTCATAGTGCTGGACTCCCAACCTGTCCATAACATCTTGCTGCATTTAGGCGGTTGACACACAAACTCTTTTAATTGCTCTGTTTCAGCAGATTTGTGAAAGATATTCTCAGGAGCTGACCCACAGCAAAATATATCCTGAGAGAACAAAACAGATATGGATCATGTGCTGGGGACTGATTGATCAAAAATACCTGCTTTACTGGAAGAGGTAATTGAAGTACCTGCCACTTGGGCTTTGCTTGATTTGTGAGTTATCTTTCTCTTAAAGCTATGTGGTTGATGATCTGTCCCAAATCAGATTTACCTCATCCAAACCAAAATAGGATGCACTCAGTGGGGAAAAAAGTAAACATTGGAAGGCATCATTAACAGTATTTATCCTGTAAGTGAGATAGTTGGTCCTCAAATAGAGATAAGCATAATACGTGCTAATACCTTGCTAGTTCTAGCATTTTGATTTTCTAAAATTCTCTGTAGTTGCAACACTGCTGCCACATCTAGAGAGCAATCGTTGCTTGTAAGCTGCTTAAATATTAAAGAGTTATTAATTTCTTATCCTGGGGAACTCAATAGCTTAAGGCAACTGAAACTGCTGTCTAAAAGACTCGGTCCATGATAAAACTGAAAGTGATGTGGTTTGAAGAAAGACTATTGTAGAACAGCTTGGGGGTGCGGGGGGGAACAGACATTACTGCAACCAAGGTGTTGCTTAATGCTAAGCAAAACAGCCTGAAAATCATGGCTTGAATTGGTCTGTAGTTCTTTTGGGACCAAATGCTTGTCTCGCTGGCTGCAGCAGTAGAGGAAATTGCTTTTAGAGGGTGTTAATGCTAAAAGAAGTTGCTCTACAGATAAGCAAACTGATGGATTTCGGGTGGATTTTAGAAATAAGGTAGTTCCTAACTCAGAGACTGGAGATAAAGGATCTTACCTTCTCTGGTGCTTCAGGTTGTCTCTCTTAGTGACTCTTGTACCGGCAACAAACAGTTTCCAGGAAAGGTTATTCAGTATTAAGGGCTTAGCCCTTAGAGGTCTTCAGAGAAGAAACCAAGGAAGTAAAGTATGTATTTCTGCAAATACAAAGTATTATTCCACCCAGCCATGGCCCTTTCATCTGAAATGTCAAGTGTCTTTCACAAGTCAACTACTTTGTCACTTGTCTATATGTACAGGGGGTCGGAGTCCAACTCACATACTATCATTACAGGAATTTTCCTTTGTATTTATCTCTCTGTAATGTGCTTATTCCACAGCAGTATATCTAACTCCAAAGTTTAAGTTCAAGCGTTGAACAGAGCAGTTTGCAAAGTGGATTTAAACTTCTTCAGAGTTTGAGAAGGTTCTGTTTTGAATAAATAATAATTTTGTTATCTGTTTCGGGTTACAAAGTCTATACTATATACTTTTATTTTCTCACATGACTTCGTTAGGGTCTAGGTTTGATATTGCTCTCCAGGCTATGTTTTTCGTTTATTTTAAAACTGTCAAACATTTTAAACCAAACAAGGTTGTGATTAATAATTAATTTGCTTTAGTAAACAGATCTTGCTGGGTGGTTACCTTGAGCCAATTCTTATTAGCATTCTTACATGCACAGGAAGTGTTCTCCTTCTTTGGAGGTTGCTGTTACATCTCTTTAGCCACTTACAATATAAAGCTAAGTGAAATAGTATTGATTTCCTTACTTGGAATAACAGGAATGCAACCTAATCACCTAAAAAAAGTAAGGAGAAAATAGGAATTTTGTGTTGCTGAGGGTACCATATGTGGCAGGCCTTGCTCCCCACCTAGTGAATAAGAAATATTTTTAATATTACAGTTGGTAGATACAAAAAGTAGTTTTTTCCCTCCATGTTGCACAGTTTCTTGAGTTATGTTTCTTTGCTATATTGACAACAGTTAATATTTTACAAGTTGCATTCAGAAGTTCTAACTCTCATAGCATTTTCCCCCTGTTTTCTTAAGCATGTCTACTCACACTCTCACTCTCTTGGAAAGTTTCTTCTCTTTCCCCATTCAGCTGAGCAGGTCAGGAAATTAATTACTGTTATTATGGGCTAAAGGAACTTAAATGCAGATGCAGTTGAAAAGAAAGAAAGATATAAAATTGTTCAGATTTTCTGAGCAACTTCTTTCTTTCCGTACCTGAATACTATTTCCCCCCCCCCAGTCTTAAAGAGGCTAACCCCTCCTTTCTTCTTGTAAACAAAAGCCTCTTGCAAGGGCCTAAATACCTGTGCTGCTGTCAGATGTGTTGGTGCTATTAAAAAAAAACAAAAAAAACAAAAAAAAACCACACCCCAAACAAACCAACACCAAAAAAAAAAGTACACCAGAGTGTACAATTATTCGTTAAGGAATGCTGACAAGCTTTTCTTATCAACCTACTTTGTACGTTGTATTTGACTAACTACAGGAAACTATTCTTAAGTGTACTTTTCCTGGCAAAGGTCAGACAAATGTTCAAAAAATGTCATGCACAGTTTTTGCAGTGCATGTAAGACCTAATCAAATTGCACCAAGGAAATGAACTACTTAAAAAGTAGATTAAATTAATTTTGGAAATGTTTAGCTTGAAATACTGATGCTTACATGCAGAGCTGAATTTTGTAAAGATGTGTTCTTTGTTGAACCTTTCTAAGTACACCTCTTTCATACTTCATTGCCTCAGCTTTGTGAAACGTAAAGCAGAATTGCATCTTCAATGTAGGTCCAATCTTATATCACCTGCTATCTCCAGCACAAATCATGTGTCCCTCCAACCAGTATGTGAGGCTGTGTGGCCGTCAGATGTATTTTCCATAAAACTAGGCCTTGTGTGGTGTAGTTAAAATAATAAGGGAACCATACAGCTCAAAGATTAGTGTCATTTACAGATTTAGTAAATCTCTTCCAAAAAAAACACCAAACAACCACCTCTATCAAAGAATCTTTTTAGTTGCTGTTTGTGTGCAATGGGTAGAGATAAAAAACTAGAATCAAATGTATAAGAAATGTGTGACTAACCAATTCCACGGGGGGACCATTCTTTTTCACTAAGCAGTAACAAAAGATATATTTTGGAGGACAGAAAGAAAGAAGTTTTTATTCAGAAAATCCTTGCATATCTTGAAATGTAACGCAGAAATCTCTGAAAACATAAATGAAACTGATAAGAATACAATATACTTTTTCTCATCCACGATTACATATAATAGAACATCTGTTACATTTTTCAATGTGGCATTCCCCACCTGCTATAGATGAGCCCCAAATGTTTGGTGCTTTTATTCCAGAGTGCTTCAAAACACAAGTAAAAATAAATTTATTTAATATTCTTTTTGTTGTTGCTGTTGATTTTGTGATGTCAATAAACTCCACAGCAAATTACAGTAAATGCAATGGTAGGTGAATGAATTTTCATTAAAAAACATAGGAAAAAAAATGCAAACTAAAACCAGTGGTCAGGATATATCTTGCTGACGTAGAAAATACGTATCTAAAAATTAAATTAAATAATCTCATCATATGTTATCAAAGAGTGGATACCTTAACCTTGACACGGAAGCACCTTTCTGAGTGGGAAATAACTCCTACTAGAATGTTCCTTTGTCTAACAAGCAAAGGCCTGCCTAGAAGTTGAAGCCAGCAAGCCTGTTTCCAGGGTGAAACTGTACGTTGTGTAGTAAGAAGATAGCTAGCTGACTATTGGAAAAGTTCACCATGGGAATACTCCAGCTATTATGGGAGACAGAGGCATGGTACTGGAAGTTAGGGGTTTAATTTAACCATCTGTATTTGAAGCAGATGTAAGAACTCTGCAGCCTCTCCAATCTGAAATTTCACTGTGTATGTCACACAAAATCTCAGTTCTATTTTCTTTCTTCATTGTGTTTATATGGCATGAAAGAAATTAGTTTAGGTCTTGAGAAGTATGGTAAAATGTATTTTGCCACGTACAAGAGCAGTGAAGTCCTTTGGGGCGTCTTTATTGAGCATGAGTTACTACTTGGTTGTGTCAGAAGTTTAAAAAAAAAAAAACAAAAAAAACAAAAAAACAACCCAAAACCCCACACATCAGTTTGAAAGCCTCAAGTCTTGAAAAGCCTGTTCTCAGCCATTTTTCTCTTCAACTTTTGTTCCATTCCTTTTCCTGTCAGTTCATTTTAGTAGTCCTGAGCTGCAAACAATTTTTTAAGTTAAAATGTTTGTATCATAGGCTGAATACAGTTACTCATTTAATTGTTGCTGTTGCACAATAATATTCACCAAAAAGAGTTGTGGGACTTTTTAACCAGTGAGAATCAGGAGAGATTCCCCTTACTGCAGAGAAATTATGAATGTGAAGGTTGGTTTCTCAAAATTAAAGGCCGGTTTGATGTGCAATGGTTCTGGTGATTCATACAAGTGAAAAATATTAATTACTTCTCTGAAAATGGGAACCCTCTCCAAGTTTTTCACTTATTTTTAAACTGAACCTCATTGTTCTCTGAGAGCCTTTTAAAAATTTGCTTACAGACATAGCTGTTTGCCTTTTTCCCATCTGGAAATAACTGTTTCCGAACAGGAAAGTTATTTTCCTCCTTAATGTTTTCCTTCATTTTAAAGATTACTTTTTTTTTTTTTTCCTGGAAGTAACAAATTTGTTCACATCTATTAACATCACCCGCTAAATGAAATTAAAGCCATTGAACTGGGCTCAGGTAAAACCATACTGAGATCAGTACATAAACACTTCATTCAGGAAAGGCTTTGATTAGCTAATGTATAAAGTTACTGCAAGGCAGCATTGAAGAGACTGACAAATCACCTGAAGAATTAGCTGTTATCATTTTACAGTATAAATATGTTAAATATTCCAGGGGCATGTTATTTTAAACTAAGGTTTCCAACTCCGTGAAGTGGAGATGTTTGACTATTAGTAGAGAGCGACATTGCCTGAACTTGCTCACCTTTGACATTATTAATAAATCACTGTATCTCATAAAGAGTAAAATCACCTTTTATCTTTCAATTTTGTACAGTTGCTAATACTTATATGCATTAGAAGCTATCGGCAGTCTCTGTGGGCTTAATTATGGGGGGGAGAAAAGCCTTGCAGATTAAACTGAATAGTTTTTAATATTAAAAAACTGCTTGAAACTCTTGTGCCACTGCACGAAAAGCTTTCCAGTTTCGCGTTTTGCTCCTTAATGGAGGATCAAACACTATCTGTTTACTTGTTCTAGGAGCAAAAATGCAAGCAATGGAAGAAAAAATAGCCTTTACATAATTTTAATTTTTGAAAAATAATCATCATTTTATTATTAATATTTAAAATATATTTACTGAACACATAATTCACTGCAAGCAGTAATCTAGTTTGATGTTTTTTGTGGGGCTAGCTCTTCAGCTGATGTGAATAGGTGTAGTTTTATTATCTGAATTACCTCAGCTGTAAGGGGTTCCTGAAGTGGTGTTTAAAATACCAGAGTACCCAGAAAATCATCCGTATACCCAGAAAATGCTAGAGCTTTGAGCACATTTATTCTCTGATGGGAAAAATGCCATGAAATCTTGGCCCTGCTGAATCCAGAAATCAGTCTCTGGCATGCTCCCTAGCATTAGACTGGCACTTCTTATTTCCATTTAAATTGCAGAGTTCAGCAGCAACAAGTATCTTGCACTGCCTTGAGTTCCCCTGAGTGGGTCATAGTGCACCGGACCCACAGGGTGTGATGGTAGGGATGTCCCGTCTCCACTCTCCGTTTGTCTGTCCAGCCCTTACCTGGCAGGACAGCCAGCACTTTGGGTGTGTTGGTACGTGCCCCAGCTGTGTCCAGGGGAGCGCTCCTTTCATCTGGAAGTGGAGACGTTTCTATTCGTGCTGTACAATACAGTCTTCATCTATCCGAATCTGTGATATGAGACACTTGCAAGGTTATGGAAGAACACTGTGGCTAAAAATAATGATCATCTCTCTCCACCACAGCATCTCTTCAGTTTTTATTTAAACCAGATAAGCTGTCAGTTGTGATTTAAATGCAGTTACAATATTGACCATTTTAACATCAGTATAACTGACACATTCAGATTTTTCCTCTTTTTCTGTGATATTAGCTTTAATTTTCTTCCTTTTTATCCCCTCCCCCCCTTTTTTCTTTTTTTTTTTTTTCTTCTTTTTTGGGGGGGGTGGGGTTGGGGTGGCGTGTTTGAAGTGAATCATTCCAGGAATTTCTCTACACTTCTGTAATTCTTCTCTTTTCACAATTAGACAAACAGTAAGATCACTTTCTTTTTCCTATAACAGTTTTAGCACTCACCACGTGTGCCTAGTCCTGCTGATCCACACTTTTTTTTTTTTTCTCTTTTCTTTTCTCTATTAATTATAGAGAATGAAATGTTAACACAGTTCAGCTTCTTGTAAATCATTGATCTGGGTCTTTAACTGAGTACAGGGACATCAGGAAGGAAAGAGGATATTTTACACAGTGCTAATAGATACTGGTTTTCAGGGGAGGTTTTTTTTTAATCAATGGGTTCTTTCTCAGCTCCCAGTTAAATTATTTTTCTTATAAAGTCTGCCCATGGTACTTGAAACTAAGTTCAAGACATTGTTTTCATTTGCATAAGCACATGCTAACTTCCAATAAGCAAGTGGCTAGCAGTTAGGTAGCCAGCAGAGTTAGGAAGTTGGTGTTGCTGTAGCTGATGCTAGGGGATGTAAGAGGAGGCTTTCCTTGCAGTTTACAGCTGATTATATCCGCGAAAGGTGGGGGTGCTGGGCTAATTGCAGATGATGGATTACATGTAAAATTAGCTTTCCTTTGGAAAAAATTCCACCTTCATTATGAGTAACATAAACAATACTTTCTGGTCAAGCTGTATATATTGATGATTAATATAAAATTAAGATAAATCATTTGTGAAAAGTGAACTAAATATGCCCTAAAATCAATCAAGTATACATCCTATCCTATTAGTCACTGGACTTCTTCTCTGTCAGCCTGTATTCGTTGTGTTCACTGTGTTTTCATCCTCGTGAGTCACGGTCACCAGCCAGAGCCACTTCCTTGCTCACACCTGAAGCCTCTTGCAGCCGCACAGCTCCTCAGCATCTCCTCCTCTCTCAAAACCTTTTTATTCCACTCAGTACCCGTTTATGTCTTAGCAAATTAATCCTTATGTATTAAATAGCATGGCACTTACACAAGGACATTCTGTAGTGGAGGTGACAAGATGCTCAGGGGTGTTTAAAGCTGATTGCATTGCAGGATAATTCAGTATTCTGTCCCAAACTTAACCATGTTCATTAATGAGTCACTTTTGGGTTTTGTTCTCATTTTTGTTCATGGCACACAGGTATGAAGGAAATGATGGAATGAAAAGTAACCATACCAAGCTGTTTGTTGCAGTGCTTTTCAAAAATGCCTGCTAAGGCTCAGAAGCATAAGACTTTACACTGGACTTGTTCATGTTCCATAGAACTGAGAAAGTGGGAAGTTCTGCACTCAGCCTACATACAGCCAGCATTAATTGTCAAGTTCTTAGCATCTCTCCCAAGACACTATTGTCCATTCGTTCTCTGTCCTAAATATACTTATGAACTTGCCCTATATAGCCTACTTCCCAGATGGATGGCAGCTATGTCCTTCAGGGGCCCAGAGTGTGGGCTGTCAGTCCTGAAGCTGAAGCAGTGGGTGCAGGGGACATCTGGTGTCTCCTGGCTTCCCATCACCTGTTCTAGCTCTGAGCTCCCTGCGTTGCTCTGCCCCGGGAGGGTGAAGCCTAACACCAGGAAAGGACCAGGGTGTGTATGTTTCTTTTGAACTGCCTCTTTGGTGTGTGTCTGCAGAGAGAGAGAAAAAGTAATAGGAAGGGAGAGAAAGAAAATGTACAGGATTTCCACAAAGTTATTTGTGATGAGAACTCTGTTTTTTCTTCCCCCCCCTCCTTTTTTTTTTTTTATATATATAGGTAATCTTTTTTATATATATAGGTAATCTGTAATGCGCAAATCAGAAATGCATGCCCCAGTGCAGCACGATTTTCACAGTTTGGGGTCTTACTTTTTTTGGTGCTAAGTCTGACAAGCTGGCGTTGCTCATTTTGCATGAGTGACAGTAACCTGGAGATATGGCCCTCTCCACTGTGTACGTGCTGTCAGCTCGGGTTATTCACATCCTGTAGTAGTGTTGAATTGCCCTTCTGATGTAGGCAGAGATCCTATTTGTCTTTGTAGCTGGAGAGCTGGCAGACTTGCTGAAGTTTAACCAGAAGGCCCTCTCAAGTCCCTACGGCTGATTTCGTTATGGCTTTTTTCTTTTTCATTATGTTTGACATTTTGAAGGCTGAGCCTCATTATAGACAGGCAATCTCCAGTACCAGGCTGGGGAAATGAGTTCTGTGAGATGGAGAATGTGTGAAAAAGAGTGACCACAAAATTAAAATGAGATTTGAGGCACATTGTTGTCCTGTGGTGTAGTCTTGTGCAGTATCTGTTCAAAACAAGAAACTAGAAACCAGAGACCTTAAAAACAAAAGCAAAAGCAATCCCTCTTCACTGGGCATTTGAGACACAGAAGTATACATAAGTATTTGGTTCACTATGGTGGTTTTATGCTTAGTGTATAAATACCCTTGCTTATGTAGCAACATTAATATTTGCAAGGCCAATTCTGCTTTTGTGATTTTTATTTTTTTAAAGCTAGCTCTCCTTCTATTTCACCATATTATAGAAATGCTGTTTTATGCTTCTATGAATCAGCTACTAAAGCAATAAGCTCCTGTGCCATAGGCCAAGGGAAGACTAAAGCAAAATATGGTTCCCATTCATTAAAAAACTATACCTCCTCAAAGTCATAGAGCAAGCAGGCAGATGATGCAATTTAAGTATTTGCTACTGTATTAACATATCAGTGACAAATTTGATTTCATTTGCAAGCTTGGTTTCTGCCTTTCTCTGCCTCTTAATGAAGGTGATGTATCTTCTTAGAATGTCAAACTGTGGTTCCAAAATAGAGTAAATTCTTAATAATGTAATCAGATATTTAAACATGAGCACTTGTGACAATTTTGGCATTAAGTGTTCTCATTAAAGTCAGTTTCTCCTTTGCGTATGGCAAGTAGTGTTAGAAATGCTGAGGCAGCAAGGTCTGTCTCCTCCTTCAAAACCACCCTCTTCCCCAGGTCCGTATGTAAATGATGTGGCGATGCTTTAAGGACTTGAAACCAAGCCCTTATCCAGTGATGGGATGGCAGATGCCATGTCTTGTCTTAATTCAGTTTGAGCTTAAGTAGTGCTCAAAAGGTTCTATCAAAGGTCAGGGCTTGTTTGTACCAGGAGTGAACTCTCACCTGGCTTAAGGAAGAGGTACCTGTGTTTAGAAAAACTTGCACCTTAAATGGCTTAGGCCATGTTGAGTAGATGTAAGAGAAAATAGTCTTTCTAGGCATGAAAAGGCGAGCGACTTTTGCCTACGCTAATGGAGATCTCTGAAAAGCTTTCTTAATTTCTGTAGCTTGGGGAGTTTTTTCACAAGATTGTGTTGCTACCCTGAAGCTTTTCGGAAAATCAATTATCAGTATCTAACTGATCTCCTTTACGTGAGATTTTTGTTTATGACTAGCTTTACAGTTTGGGGGTATTAAAACTCTATATATCAAGCGAAAATGTGAGGAGAGAGATCTTCTGCCATAGTCAGTTGAGAAAGATGCGAGGCAAGATCAATAGCAGTATGCAACATTTCTGCAAAGCCAGAGGCAAATCCTGGAATGTGGGTTTTGGTATTAGATGATGGGTTATAATATTTCCTTCTCCTAAAAATCCTTTGCTCTTTGATGTGAAAAAAACATTTTGCTCTTTGATGAGAAATATGGTGGGCCTTCAGTCCGTGACTAGGGCTCCACACAATCATCATTATGATAATGCAAAAATAATAGATGTAAAGGAAGAAAACTAGCTCGTAATCAGTTTAAACATTTTTTTTTCATTACTAAAGAATTAGAAGTTATTTAGTTTTCATGTAGCAAGCACACGGAGAGAATTAGGATTTGTATCTGGAAATGTAGAAGCATTTGACTATTTTTTTCCATTCCACTAGGAAAAAGAAATAACCTTTTTTTTTTTTTTCCCTCAAATAGGATTATTTTTGAAAGGTTAAAATGTTAAAGAAATGAGAATATTGAAGGCATGTTATGAAAAATTGAGCAAAAATATTTTTTCAAAGGAGCCAAAAATCTTCTCATAGTTTAAGGTCCACGGCTAGACTAGAAAGAAGACAAAGAAAACAGAGGCAGTGCACAGCCTGACCATGCCACAGCACGCCAGGCTGACCAGAGCTGAGTCAAGGGGGACCGGCAAATTAAAGTGAAGTGATTCTATTGAACCCTACCAAAAGATTTTTTTTTTCTTTTTAATTTTCCCTCTTAGATAGAAATATTTAGAGGAAATTAAAACTTCTTATGGGAAATTGACAAAAGTATAACTTCCCTCCAAAATAATTCAATGATAAATTCTCAAAGGAAGAACATTACTTAACTCCTGTGGTTATTAACATAATTGAGTCTTCCAATATATTGCCTTAATAGATACTTCTCCTGTAAAAATCTGTCCTGAAATGTATCCTGCAAGTAGGATGTAGAAGCAATTTTAAGCAGAGAGTAGGTAATATTTTGGATTAATGAAGAGGATAATCTGAGATGACTCATAAAACTATTGGCCAGTCTGTAATAAATATAGCTTGGAAAAAATTAAAAATCTGTTTCCTCGGCTTCCCCTCCCCAGTGTTTCAAGGAATAAATCTTCAAAGCAAAACATCCTTTAGAAATGTGACGGAAATCAAAAGATACCATCTATTGAAGTCTCAGAATGGGGTGAAATAATAGAAGCAGCAGAGGGATGTGATCTCTGAAAGCTTCAGCCTTGTAGGGGAAAAAAGAATCATACAAGCATCTGATATTTTCACTTTGGAGCAAGGAAGTTGTCCCAAATGCTGTTGAAAATCTAGCTGGTTAAAGTAGATTTGTTAAAACTGTGTGCAGAAAACAGAATACCTAAGTGGCACTGGGAATTTGCAGAAGGATGTACTTAGTATTTCTACATGTGCTGGTGTCGGCAGTGCAGTCTCCCTGCTTTGGAGTCTGAAATTCTAAAACTGCCAGAGTGTGAGATAAGGCACCCTCAGCTACTCCACCCAGCCCTGGCTCTTGTCCATGTTCGAGGTAGCCATCACCTGCCCTTCAACTCAGCCACCCTCACAGCAGTACGGTGACATTTCTGCAAAGCCCCTGAGCTGTGGCTGAGTCCGCCTCTCCCCAAGATCACTCCCCAAAAAGCAGCATAAGTTTTGCTTCCCTTTGATTTTTCTGCTATTGCATAGAGTCGTATTGATCTTTCCTGCTAGATCTACTCTTATCCACTTCTTTTTGTTGACTCTTTTGGGAGCGGGGTTCTTGACTTCCCCGGTGTCAGTTTTAATCCGACAGATTGGCATCTCTCGTGGCTGCTGATCAGAGCTTCCCTGTCAGGACAAAAGGAGTCTACACACAGAGAAATCTTAGTTTAAAGGTGCAAAAGAGAAGGAAGGACGAGTATGAGAGAGAGAGAAAGGAAGCATTCTCTTTAAAACAAACTGGAAGAAGATAAACTCTTCTTAAAATCAAGCTCTACAGCAAAATGTACTTGTGACTGTGATGGTGAATAGAAGCCCATTTTGGAAACTGGGAAACCTGTTTTAGCCCCTTCAGGATAATTTCAGTGCAGTAAAAAAAGAGGAGCTATGCCAGGAGTGGGTTGGGTACTGAAGCATCCCAGCTTCCAATTACCTTCAGTAATCTACTGAATTTCAGTAGATTTTTTTAATGCATGCTGGCTCTAGAGTGAAAAGTGTAGTCCAAGTGGCAATTAAGCATTTAATGCGCTGAGGTGACCAAAATAAAGCCTGTAAAATATTTTCAAAACTGGTAGGCTACCTGTTAGAAAAAAATTTCCTAGGTGAGTGCCACAAGTTTCACTACATGTACTGCATTCCTCTCTCCTTTAATTTAAAATGGGATTTAATAGATTTCACATAAACACAGTATACATGAAAGGATTCGTGTATACATGACAGCTACTCCTAACTATATATGTTATAAATACTAAGAATGCCTGCAGGACCTTAAAAGCAGTTGCTTTTCTGCAGCTATTTCCAAACAGTTTCTCCCATATAAAGGTTGAAATCAAAGGCAGTTCTGAAAACGTTAACTAAATGCACAACATGTATAGATATTATACTTATTAATAGCACATATCTGTCTCCATTGCTAAAGCTGAATAGTTTCTCTGCAATGCTTAATTCAACTGAACTGTTCTGTCTAATGTATAAACTTATTGCAGGCTTAGAAGTATGAAAATCAAGTGCCTGCTTAACAGGGAATTGCTTCAGAAATTCAACAAAATGCTGATACCCGTTTTTAATTTATTAATTGAACTCACTTGTCTTGGAAGTATTTAGTTGGCAAACAGATATTTTTCTAGCTATGATAATTATGGAATAGGGATAACCTGGTTGTTCCTGCTATTCCCTACTAGGAAGATACATTGAATCATCTGGTTCACCACATTTTGATCGGCTGCCAGGATGAGTTAGTGTATAGTTGAATAGCTTGCAGATTAATAAAAAGCATACGCATCCTGCTGCCATGTGCAAAATACTTGCAGTGAAAATGCGTGTGAGGAAAATAAAGTATTGGGAAAATAAAGCCATCTGGTGCGTGAACAGCAAAGCTTGTTGAAAAATTGTGTCTGCCCTGAAATGGGCATAAAACAAACAAACAAACCCCCTCCCTATGATTCTAATTTCTTTCAGTTGCTTTAGTTCAATAAATATATTCAATTTTTTTTTCCCCATCCTTCACTGAAATGTAGTTTACAAGTTTTAGAGGGAAGAGCTGCTTTGAAATGAATAATTGAACCGTTTATTTTTCATTCCCATAAGACAGAAAGGTGGTGTTTCTTTTCTTCTAGACAAAACACTTGAGTGTAAGTTTTCTCTCCTGCAAGAGTCCATCAAAAATGCATAAATTTGTGGAAAGTTTAGGTTTAGAGACAGGCACATTTTTCAGTGAAAAACATTAAGTTGGAAAACATTAAAGTTTCAGCCAGCTGTACTGAACAGGGTCCAAAGCAACTTCAGTCAATGTATTACTGAAGAAAAACCATAAATGGTATAACGTAATCCTGAAGTAAAATTTAAATGACAGCCCTAAGGCACAAAACAAGATTGAGTTACAATTATAAAACTGGGCTGTCAATATTTTGATCCTCCAACAATGTCAGTCTCCAATTTCACACATCATTGGAAACAATAGCAAACATATAGCAGATAAGAAACGCTTGATATACTAATGCACTATAATGTAAGCTGAAAGGAGCAATGAGACAATTGTCCAATGACAACTAAAATTGAGATCCTATTAATGTGCATGTCTGAGTAATTTTCTTAGCTGTTGATGATGGGAGATAGTTATCTATAAATTTCTATTACCATTAAGACTTTAAAATTTAAATGTAATGGAATTTTTCAAGAGGGGCCACTCTTAAAACAGTTTTTATGCCTTTTTTGCACCGTTTTGTTTATACTGTTTTACACCTATCTAACATTATTAACATCACTCGACTTGTTCATGTTCTGTAGAACTAAGAACAGGATCCGTAAATCTATTTAGATGAAAATGTCTTGAATGTGAGTAATATATTCAGTAAAATACCCAGGGTCACAGGTCAAGAAATATTCATTCTTCTCACAGATCAGAGAGGGGTATTGCAAGCTGGCCTGTGTTGGCCCATGAATTGATGTTGGCTATGACTTCAAGAAACTTGCAAAGTAATGCAAACATGTACGTGTGTACGTGTATATATCTGTGTACTGTCTTAGTTTGGTCTCAAGGGCCATCACATTGCTGAGGCTGCCAACGAAGAAGTCAATATTGATGTGGGTATCCATTGGCTGCCTCATTTCTCTCTGCCTATCACACTTAATCAACACTTTGAAGAATTTTTCTTCATTGCTGACCTTAACAGAATTCATACATAAAAGGAGAAAACTTAGCATCCTGCTACTGTTCAGCTCTGTGCCGAATTCTGTGTTTTCAGTGTTGACTCACAAAGTTATTGAATTAAAGAGCACAAGATTTCCAAAGTCAAACAAAACTGGACATCCTTTTCCTTTCCAGCTATCGCTATCGTTCTACGTACTCTAAATATTCTTGATTTATTAATGGCGAATCTGGGGGCAGGAAGATTAGAAGCTATTATAGCTGGCCAAAAACTGCCTAGTTTTAGAAATCTAACTTTAGTTTGAATTCACCAGTTGGAGCATAACATACTTTTGTGAAATACACATTGACAATATAAACAAATATTTCTCCTCCTCTAAAAAGCCATTACTACAATATCCATTCTCATCTTCGGATATTCAATAATGTCCTGGTTTGAGGTAAGCCACAACAAATGCCACATTTTCTGAATATTCATCTCGAGAGAATTTCAGATTTTATACATAAGATTTGTTCTTTCCTTTCCTGAGCATCTTCCTTGACCTGTGGCCCAACACTGTCTTTATCAAATTGAATTTCCATTGTGTTAGGAAAGGAATGTTTTTACATCTTATGTTACTTGCCTTGATAAAAGCTGAGTTCAGTGTTATCTTGCAGTCTTTCAACCTATCATACTGTCACGTTTTGGACTAGATTGTCGTGGTATCTCTAGGAGAGCTCTATAACACAACTTGATGAAAACATAATATGGCAATGAGCAATGCTCAGCTGGCTTCCCAGCTGCTGAGCCTCTGCCATGGAGACTTTGATTAGATTTAAAAGGGATTTAGTACCCTATGGACAGGCACAAAGACTGTTACATTCCTAAAACCTGATTTAAGGGCGTTTGAGCACTTCCCTCCCACTTGAAAAACTGACCTGCTGCTGTCCCTGATTAATGGGACTTTACTAGAGTATCGGTGAAGTAAACGAGGGAGGTTTTGAATTGGGTGGAATATTTCACAGGGGTTACTTGTATGAGAGACTTCTCACCTGTTTAGTTGTAGTGAGTTAAAACTCTGCATCCCCCACGATCCGTGCTACCATGACTCATAACAAAGTATAGTAGGTGCTGTAATTGCATGGCAGAAACGAGTATGTGCCTATACATCAGCAGCTTCACTTATGCATATATTACCTTAAACCAATGATCAGTGCCAGTTTGCACAGCTTCCCTTGTTTTTTAATTGGAGTGGAGAGGGTGGACAGAGGGGGGCAGTAACTTTTTAAATTAACACTGTAACTTTCTAATGACCTAAAACCACTAATTCAGAGATTCATTAAAGCTAATGCGATACCTATCTTTATTCAGGAAAGCAATTAACCAGTTTAGATATTAATATGTCCCTAAATGTTCTTCAAAATCTGCATATACAAATCATACAGATTAGTAATCATCACTTTGGATTAGGTGATGGATTACAAATTAGAAAAAAAAGATACTCGGTCAGTAGGGTTATGTCAAGAAAAGGAAATTATGCTATTTGATTGATGCACCCAATTAAAACTGTCTGAAAGAGCTCAAATTTAATCATAGACACAGTGAAGTCCTCACAAATGCTCTAAGGACCAATAATTGTTCATACAAATTATTTAGAAGAAATTTTGTAGAACAAATGTGCTGGAGAAAATCTAAACTGTTGACGGTCAGTTCTGGAGTAGAAACTGCCAAAACTCATTAAATTATTCACTAACCATCATTTGTTCAGCTCAATGTATTACAAAAGTTATTGATTAGGTAGTTTATAGCAGTTGGTTGTATTTACGGAAATGTGTTTCTCTTCCCTCCTGTTATTTTGTAGTACATTGGGGTTTTTTTCAAAAAAAAATGCAGAGGGATTAAGTTATGCATTATTTATACCATATGCTTGGCACTCAGATAGTAAGCTAATGGGGATGGCACAGTTAGAAGTAGTCCCTAACCTTTTCAATATTGCATTTCACTTTTCCAAAATGAACAGCTTTTGCCTGAATAATATATTGTAGATAATGACAGAAAAGCTAAGCAAAATACCGAATCATAATATATATGGAAGACTAAAAGCTTTCTGGTGGATAGCTATCAAACTCTTTCTTGTTTGAAAAGCATGATTTATTTCTTTCTTTTCTCCCTCTCTCTCTGCTTCAGCACAGCAGAGCTTTTCCCAAGTGGAATTCAATAGCGTATTACGCTACAGGAGCACAAATTCTTGACTTCTGATACTGGGCAGTATTGTGTATAATATGTCATAAATATTTGAAAGTCAGTTTGGCATCTACAGAGGAATACAGTTGGTCATTAATGTATTATTTTTTGTAGCAGGTGATCAGAAGATACTTTCCACAGTTAACTGACAGAGATGAAAATGTATAATATCAGCTTGAACTTTGACTGTGAACTTCAAGAGTTTGGGAGGAAATTTCCTCTAGGACAGAGTAGACATACAGCACGCTTTAATCCCTGGGCTGAGCTGTTGTGTGATAAAGAATGAATGTGCTGGGGTAGCTGCACTGCAATGGTGGCAGTACTGGCATTGCTTTTAAAGCATCACACTTTGGTTTTCCCACAGGGACGGGAGATCTGCTACTAGTGACGTAGAAGACAAATCCTAAATCCAGATTTCAAACTGTGCAAAGACGTGGAATTCCTGCAGCACTCACTGAGATTAAGGAGAAGGCAGAAGTGTGCTGAAAAGATCCCATCCAACTAGCTTGCAGGTTAGTCTCTTCTAAAAGTGGAGAGAAAAATATGACAAAGAATATTCAACCTTTAATTACTCTGACTTGAAATATATTTTTAAATCTCTTGGAAGAAATAGGAGAGTTTAAGACTATCAAGGATTACTGTAATAGTTTTACTGTTACCTGTATTTTATAAATACAGACGCGATTTTTATGTGCTGTTTTACCGTGTCCCAGATCTCCAAAATCTCCCTAAGTTTATCATAATGTTATTTCTGGATTTGACCCATCTGTGAAATCAAAAGTAGAAAAATTCCATTAGAGTGTGGATGAAAACTCAGACTGGGGGTGTGGATATATAAGAACCTTAGCTGTGACTGTGATATTAAATATCCACCAGTTAAGCATTTGTGTGGCTGTGGATCTTTGAGCAACGTGTGCAAATGTAAGTGCTAGACTACACTGTTCCCAAAAAACTGCGACTGTCTGCTCTGCAAACGTGTATAATCCGTGAGATAATTGATGCTAATTTCAGTCTAACTTCTGGGAGTTTCTGTGTCATCAGCCACGTACGCTTGATGTCTAATGCAAACGTATGCTAATACATAAAATTCCTAATGCTTTAATGCTAAAATATTTTAAAGCTTTTATTTTCTGTAGCTTCTGCAGGCTGACAAGGTACACTGTGGCAGCAACAGGAGAGTATTAGGCACTGGTCTAAGGAGACAAAGAGGGATTGGAGAAAGGTAAGGACTAGAAACCGGGAAATCCATGGCCCTATCTAGGCCTAAGGGTTCATGTTCCTTTTCTGGTTGCTTTGGGAGGGCTATTGTAATGCTAAATCCTTTTCCATCAGTGGCCTGAAAGCAACAAATGTTTGAGTATTGCAGATTATTTATAGTTGATAACTGTTCGAGCACCAGCCACAAGGAAAACGCAAGTTATGCTCACCCAGCTGGATATGTATCTTGTGACTGGAGCACCTGATCAACAAGGTTTATGTCTGAGATTTAGCGTCTTGAATTTGAGTTGCTTTCAAAGTAGTTGCAGGAATTAAGCAGAAGTGATTTCTAATGAGGAACTGCAATTGGTTCCTTGCTCCCTGGCAAACTGAAAAAGACACAAAATCAATCAAAACTCAGTGTAAATTATCCATCTGACTTTACTACGAGTTTAGCAAAAAACCCAACCTGGCAGCAATAGAAGGCCCTTCATTCTGAGGGGCAGCAGAGCCCAGCTCAGGAGTGCAAAAACCAAGCCAGGCTGTAGAAAGCACTGCTGAGCAGCCTCCAGTTTGTGCCTCGTCTCCCTTTGCTGTAGCCACGTTCCAGCTAGATAGACGTTTGCAATTTTCCAGGCTCTGCAGGGAATATGGTGGTGCATTTAAATGCAAGGAAAAGAGCTGGTGCAGGTAACATCAACGTTTCTTATCCAGTCTTAAAATCTGAGGCACCGTTTTGGATTAAGAAAAAAATTACTCTTTCAGATGAACTAATGTTCAAATGCTGGAGCAATACGCTAGTGAGACGGAGGTTTAATGAACTCTTTAGAGGTGGTTTTTCAGCTGGTGTAAATTGGCAGAGCTTCAATGGAGCCCACAAAAAAACTAGCCCTGGCTTCATATAAGTGAACAGTAATGATCTCCCCCTCTTATGTTGGCAAGCTTTTATCCTCAAAAGCCATGTTCCATGAGGATTATCTTGATAATTTTTCCCCATTTTAAGATATAGGCTCTGGCCTCTATATTTAACTGTAGCGTTTTCTATCAGAAAATAAAGCAGTACTTTGTAAGGGTAGCTCATGCCTTGAACTCAGCTGTCAAAGCTACTCACGCTGCCTTGGGTGATTGGCTGCTCACCAATCTTTATCTAAAGTCTAAAGGTAAATAACTATTAAAAACCCTATCCTAAACTGAAGCAGTAAATTATCCCACAAATTCCTTTTACTGCTCTGTTTCGCTTGGATTTAGTCAACCTATAAATCAGCCGAACAAGAAGTTTGTAGAATGATGGCCACAAGGATCTTTATGAGGTCTCTAGCTATAAATTTCAAAGCAGAAGAGGCTGAACCAGTAAGTATCTCAGCTCTCCGCCCCACACAGTTTGCACGCTTGCTCACTTCTGCCAGCTTCCTCAGAAAGGGGTTCTGCCTCACTTAAAAATTTGTGTAATTGTTTCAGGTGTATTTTTTTTTCAACGTGTGAAGGTGGGAGGAGGTTGATGGGTGCCCAGCTTTCCCTGTAGCATGGAGTGGTCAAAGCAACCTCTCGAACCACAGGAAGGCAGGATTTGGCTTCCTCCTGAGCCCCCGTGCTTTGACCTCACGTGCCCAGAAAAGTGCTGGGAAGCAGGGCCGTTAAAGAAACCCAAGTTCGATGGACCAGGAAGAGCAAAGGAAACGATGGCTGTCAGAAGAACTGTGGGGAGATTTCAAGGAACAATCCTTGGATCAGGGACTGAAAGTCCGGACAAGGGAGGGGGTCTTGCTCGACTGAGCCTCCTGTCTCCTAATGAACATTTACAGGGATCGTCCTATTCCCCGGACTGTTAAACCTAGGGGAGGCAAACATTTAGGTTTCAAATACCTTGGTGCAGTCAGTGGTTCTGTCTGTGAAAGCTGCTCAGTAAGCTTGGTCCTCGCCCATTATGAATCTGATTAAAATCCATGTCCTGGAGTCTGACAAACCAAGTGATAAAATCCTGGGGCAATAGGGATTGCCTTGTAAAGTTGACTCCAGCTCCTGGGTGCTGTTTCAGCCTGCAAGGCAGAGGAAATCTATTGAAATAAAGATTTGCTTATCTCTGTCTTCCTGTCCTTACTGCCGCTGGCTAAATGTCTTGGTCTGCTCATGGAGCTATGCTGCGCAAGTAACGTCATGGGCTATGTTATTTATTTGCCCTGGGTCCAGTTCTCAAATCTGCAGCAGTCCTATAAATGTGTGGCGTGGCTTTTGTCTGAATAAAATGTATTGATTTCTTTATTTGAGTACTGTAGAAATGTACAATACAACACTGTCAAGATTTACACCGCCTAGCTCAATAGCTAGATTGAGGATAGTTGCAGGTAGGAATAAGTCCTTGTTGGAATATCCCTGTGTTTTTTAAATACTGCATTGTGCCTGTTTTCTCTGTCATGGAAGTAGGTCAAGGAGTTTGTTTTCTGGCATTTTCTCCTCTCCTGTTATATCTTTGCAGGCAAACTCTTCTTTAAAGTACACATCAATTAAAAATTCAGGTCTTTTGTTCTTGTACTACACCAACATTTGGAAAACAGGGTCTGGGAATTAAGTCCTGAATATGTATTCCAATAACGTTGCTTGAAGGCAAACTTCAGAAAACTCATGGGTTTTTGGACCTGGAATGCCTTTTTCTTTACTGCTGCTGTTCTGTAAATGCTGGGTTTTTTTGCTTGTGTCTTGCAGTTAAACAAAGCCTTACCATTTATAATAGTAATAGCAGATTCTCAGACAAATTCACCTAATTTAGCCAACAAACATTTTGTAGCACCTACAGAGAGGATAAAATAACTGGATTTTCCCATTTTTATACTAGGGTTGGGTTTTGCCTCCCAGTATTCCAAATGTGTTTCCCTCATAGGGAGGCTGTATTCTAGATTTCAGTGAAATTATGACACTGGCTCTTTCAAACCTGCTCAACCCTCGTTTATAGTCTGTCTTGTTGCAAACTTGGAACAGTCTACACTGTGGCGTCAGTCTCCAGCTCTGTTACAAAATCCTCTACAAGCTTGGCCAAATCACTTCATTTCTCAGTGTCCTGTTTCTAAGCTGTGAAATGGCATCTGACAAATGGAAGACTTTTTTATCATTGTGCTTTTTACCTTTTCAAAATAGCACGCGTTAACTTTGCTAAATTATAAGCTAGAGTTTATCTGTTTAAAAAAAGTAATCATGGCCTAAAATTGCTTGTGACCTTCAAATTCTACTGTAATACAGTGCAGTGGGACAGGTCAAAACTGCTCATTGGTTTGGGAGGATTTCCTGTAAAAAGTCTCACGTTCACTTCCTCGGGTTAGTTTGATTTTCTTTTCTTTGTTTTTCATTAATAATTTGAACTAACGCAAATCACATGGGGGGGTTCTGTGGATCAGTATTGCTGCCACTGCCACCACTCTGCAGCTTCACTGGACAGTGCTGTACGTCTTTCTTCCCCACCGTCCAGTTCAGAGTATTCACGGGTGTGCTGAACAGAACGTGGTGGTGTCAGAAAGAAAGGTGAGTAGAAAATTGTTTCTATTTCCCTTTTCTTTGACAGTGTTGCAGATGTTTGAAGCTGGGTGGGGGTTTTGGTTTTGGTTTGGTTTTTTGTTGGGTGGTTGTTGTTTTTTTTCTTGTGACAGTTTCCCTGATCTTAAGAGGCCTGTGCCCATGCAGGACTGTAGGAGGAGGATTCCCTTACTCTGTCCTAAGGCAGTCCCTGCACAATGGGTTGTTGAAAATCCCTATCTAAAACTAATTTTATTTTTTAATTTAGCCTCTTTATGGGAGTAGCTGGTGTTATTTGTGGACATGCGTCACCTTTTTAGATCCCTCACTGTTAGATTTAAATTGTCTGTCTGTATTTTGGCACATGCCTTTTTTTTCAGCAAGCCCTATTTATCTGTCACACCAAAGCGTGTGCTGGAATGGACCAATTTCAGCTCCCTGAATAGGGGAGCAGCCATTTGATGGCCACAGGAAGTAGCACATAGGCTTGGGAGCTCTGAGGGAGACTTCTGTATTTACATCAAAGAGAGTCTATCTAGCCTTCCCTTCCTCAAAAGAATTAATTTAACATTTTCTACGTCGAAGGAAGTTTTGAGCAACTTTTAAAGGCTGGTGAGGGTGGGGTAATATATTTTTTTTGTTTCTGTAGAAGTATCAGGAATGCTGTTACATCCTTTTCCCTGTAAACACGTACTGAGTGTTGGATGCTGATTTGTGACACTTGATCTCACAGCCTCTGATGGTTCTTTGAGGGAATGCCCATGTGGACACACCCAGTATAGAGCAGAAAACGTACTCTGGCTCCTCAGATTGAGGGTAGAGGCTGGCTCATAAGTAACCACGGCAACGAAGCTGTCACTGTGAGCATCAAGACATGTACGTACCAAAAAATAAAAAAGCCCGAATACACTACAACGCACATTAACGCTCCAGCTCATTTGGAGACCTGTCTCTCAGTTTTGTTCCTTATGGATGTTGACAGCTGTAGCTATCACCTGTAGGTAGGAATGTTTTTCCCTTCTCCATCCACTGCATCAGCAGCAAAAATTGTTCCTGGTGGTAAATGTAATGGCCTCCAATTAAAAGGGGATATTTGAATTTCAAGTTGGAGAAACACTGAAGACAATTTTGTATTCACCTTAAAAAGTTTCATCTATCACACACTTCCAAAGACAGTGTGCTCACATCAATATTTATAACATTCAGCTCTGTGTTTTCACAAAAGAGCCATTAATACAACATATCACCTCTGGTGACAAGTTACATTCTATTGCTGTCAACAAACAAAGATGTTCTTTCTTTCTCTGCAAAATCCTCTTTTTTCTTTTTTTAATCGACCATCAGGTTTGAGTTTTGAAGGATATGTGTGGATATGCTTTCCAATATTTTCTGGAAAGCCACTAGAGAGATGACAGAGTGAGCTCATAGAAGTTTATGGAGGAAGACATTGGCTAATATTTTCTAGTGAGATTAAATAAAGGTTTTGGGGTCGGTTCTTTGCTTGAGATGGAATTAATCCAATTTCTAAAGAGGACTGGGGAACCAGAAGCCCCATTCAGGAGGGGAGAGTCTCTGAAATAAATATTTAGCTTTGAAAACACCTGAGAATATTGATCTCTGCACCATTGTTCCGATTTAAATGAATTTGTACTTTATACTAGTGTAAAGGGGACAGGGAACAGATCAAAGTCATAGAGCTTATTAACCTTCTGTCACCGGATGTTACCATGTTACGTGATTTAGGCTCTTCATACTTTCAGTCATAACTGTCTCGCTCAGGTGCATATCCTGGACGAGCACTGCCTTCTGAGAGGTCAGCTCTGCTGCAACGCCGCACCCCTCTCTACACCTCGCACCTCTGCAACTTTATGCAAGACGCCTATAGGCGTCCTCTGACAAAAACACTGGCAGCACCTCACTGACTTCTGAGTTTGGATCCACTGCATGAACAATGTCACTGTTTATTTGTCTTCTCATGCTAATTCGTGTCCTGAGAGGGTTATCGGTATGTATAGAAGTAAGAAATTTGATATAAGTGGCTCTACAAAATCAGTTTAAAAAATGTTACTCGTGTGAGTTGGAGCAAGTAGGCTTCAGTTGTTTTAGTTAGATTTAAGCAGCAGTAGGAAAAAATAGGAGTATAAGGATATCTGTACTAAAAACTGTCAGCTCTCGAACTTGTAACTGTATAACGATCACCTGGTAATGTTCAATTTTTAAAACCACTTAAAATCTGATAAACTAGCTTGGTTCCACAAAGCTATCCGCTTAGTCAACTGTGCCTTACTGTTACAGGATTCACTTTTTCAGTCCTTGCGTAGCGCTCGAGCTGCCAGAATGGTTGCAGCAGGTCAAATGGCCTCCACGCACCTGCCGCTCTGCCTTAACACGTACTCGGAGGCGCAGTGGGACCACAGGAAGTACACCTCCAGGACAGACTGTACCACCACATTCAGTTGCATTTTATTTTGTCTGCCGCCGCTATTTATCTGCATGCAAAGCAGGGGGATGGTTCGTTTGCTTCATCACTCATGTTGCCAAAATGATCATGCTGGTTTTTACTAGGTTTATCTCTTGTGATCGTGGATGGGACAGCGGAATTGGAGCTATGCTGTATAATTTCACTTTTTGATTGAGCCATTTTTGAACCTGGGAGGAATTAAGGGGGGAATTTTTTTTTTTTTTATTTTTTTTTTTTTTTTTTGCAGATCTACCTCTGTGTGTGTGTGTGTGCGTGCATGTGCTGGTTCTGCATGCTGTGCCAGCATGAGGCTGGATTTAAGCTCTTTCTTTATCTGAGTGTTCTCAATAGCTATCGATCATTGTTATCAGATGTAAAATCCGTTTTCAGCAGCGAATGCTTCACTCCCCAGCAGCTCATCAGGAAAAAATACTCTCCTTATATCTATTTTGTCCTGTTCCAGTAAAACCACCTGTTCTAGTGAGGTCCAGATGCAGACTTGTGCTTTCAAGGACATAGGTAGGTATCTTAGTGTCTTTCTGCTTTAAAATGCAAAGAAGAGGAGGCCACAAATGCAACCAACTTCTGTCAGCCTCTGCTCCCATGGCCTGTCATTTTGTGTCCTTTGACAGGTATTTATGCACTTCAACTAGATCTGCCATTGAATATTTTGGTTATCAGGGTGGAAAAAAGAAATTTGTCGTAACCTACCAACAAAGTACTTTTGGAGGTTTTTTGATGTCTTGCTTTAAAAATGAGAGTGGCTCAAGCTTTGATTCAGGTAGCAAATCCACTTCCGTGTCCTGAATGGCAATGCCATAGTGGTAATTGGACCATGAAGGACAACACTAATTTTAAGGTATATGTGGCTGAAGAAAAATAAGCAGATTGCAATAATCAACACATAGCATCCTAAATGAATCTAGTTTCCTTGGCAACTTCTAGTGTGCAGGCTGTGTTTCACTGAGAATTTTACTTGTAAGCCAGTGGACATTGGGTACTTATGTGAGATTAAAGTGCTTTTGAGTGGTACCAGTGAGAAACTTTTGATCAAATCTCTTTTACATGTATTTTTTTGTTCTTCCGATTGAACTCTTTCCTTGTCATTGTTATCACTGGCATGAGGTGCGTGTTGCGCAGTTAAGTGCTATGGATGCATTTGCTGCTGCTATTGAAGTAAATCATACCCATTTTATATGATCCCAGGGTGGTGCTCGCTGTGCCTTTGGCAGCAGCCATGTTTGATGCTCTAACTCTTCCTGGCTTGGGGAAAACAGAAGGGCCGATAGCTGAGCAACTGCACCGGTGCGTGGTGCACACGGAAGGGGAAGTCCAGCCCCAAGTGCTCATGCTGCAACATCTACAGCCAGAATACCTCAATCATTTGCCTTGTCTCCTGTGTGCTCATTTTTTTCCCTTGGAAAACTCCTATGTATGGAATGATCTTTAAATTATGTTAGTTGAATAGTTACTCATAGCAGAAGAGGTTTTGGTTAAAAATATCTTCCCACCCCAGTGTAGACCAAAACCAGTTTAAAACGCAGGTAGAAAAGTACTTTCCTACAGCATTTTGAATGTAGCAATGCCTAGAATTAGGGTCTGGTCTGATGTCTTCATCAGTCCCTCTACTTTGAAGCATTAAATCATCATCACCGAAGCCTCAAAAACTCGTGAGGTTTTAAAAAATAATAAATGTTGGGATGTTTAGCTTTTCGCATTCATCATTTCAATCTTTGCATGATATCTTAAAAGATTTTCTTTTTAATAAAAAAGGAATTGCTCTGCAATCCTATGATGTGCAATCCCATGAGCAGTGCTTTCAGTAAGAAAGTAAAATTGCAAGACATTAAAAATAACAAAGAATGACAACAATGAAGTCAGGTTAGAAACTTAATTAGCTTTAATTGGAAAATCATCTGCTGGAAAAAAACAAATGTAGCTAAACATACTGCAGGTCACATGGAGAGTGAGTGGCTAATGGTTATAATGAGATTGAGGTGTTTAACCTAAAAGAGTACGAATGTGTGTGAAGTTGAACGTGTATGCTTTTTACATCTCCACAGATATAAATACAATTTTCCCTTTTTGGATCAGTATCTGTGTACTTCCAGGGGGACAAATGTCCCCTCTAACACAACGCAGCACACTTCTCACTTCAGGAGGTCGGCTCAATTCTGACAACTGCCAACTTGGCACACAGTTTCAAAAGCACTTTTCTGTTGTGTTTGTTGACAGGTAGCAAAATCTCTGCAGGAATTGAGTGTAATTAAAACCACAATAAATTCTGATCATAGAGAGCTATGGATCAGGGCTTACAACTACAATGCACCTTTGACATAACCAAACACAAACGAGCAAATGTTAAACAAAGGAGCTTGTGAAGGAAAGGCGGTAGTTTTTTAATTTCTCCAAGGTACTAATACCAGATCTAATGCCAGCTGCTCATTTTAATATGAATATTTCATGGTGTGTTAACTCTTAGACTAACCCACTAAAATAGCTAGTTACTTTTATACTGTAATTTATATATGACCTTCATGATCAGGGTATCTGAGAACACATGGAGGTTAATGAATTCTGTCTTTTCTCACCAGTGTGAAGTACTGAAGTAATAATCTCTTGTTACAGAGGGGAAAAGAGGGCACGTCATGTCCAATATTTTAGCCTGTGGCTGAGCTGTGAACTAGACCCAGCTCTCCAGAGCCAGGTTCAGGGCCGAAGCAACAGTGTCATTCTTGCTCTCCCTAGACCATCCGTTGGATTAATTACAATGTACATTTAAAAATCATATTCAGGTTATTTGGGCCAAGATCCAAGTTTTCCTTTGCAAACTCTGACACCAGCTCTCATGGGTGGCTTTGACCTGTTATATGACTGCAAAGTTCTGCTTTTGTTGGGGGGAAGTAATGCTTGTGGCACAGACAGCAAATATTTTTTCTGGCTTATTGTCTCCTGAAACCATTTTTGTGTCACGCTATACAAGAGTAATGCCTCTTATATGACACATATGGTACCGAAACTACTCAGTGCTGAAACACTTTGCACAACCATCCCATTAATAGTGTGGTTTTGTTAATTTGTGAGAATATTTGTGAATACAGTGCAGAAGATGAGAAAAGTTCAAATGATTCATCTTGCCTACTTGTGGCTCAGAGCACACGCTCTTCTTCAGTCATTTGAAAGTGTTACATCAAGAATGAAAGCATGTCCCGTGCTCTCATCAGACTGGAGTTGTGCAGGACCTACAGGGCTGACAAACCCACTGAACAACAGGTCTCCATCTTCTCTTCTTCCGTTTTTTTCCTCCTATTTCTATTTTTCTTTCCTTCCCTGCTTCCAACCATCCTTTCATCCTTCTGTCTGTTCTTCTGTCCTTCCTTCCTTCTGTTCTTCCCTCCATCTTTCCTTCCATCTGTCCTTCCATCAGTTCTTCAGTCCTCCCTTCCTGCACTCCATCCTTCTGTCCATCCATCTTTCTTTCTTTGTGTCCTTCCGCTTGTCCTTCCATCATTCCATTAATCCTTCAATCTGTCTTTCCATCCATTCTTCCATCCATTTGTCTTCCTTCCATCTTTCCATCTGTACTTATGTCCTTCTATTCTTCCCTCCTTCTGTCCTTCCTTCTCTCCTTCCATCCTTTTTTCTATTCTTCCTTCTGGCCATTTGTCCTTCCATCCTTCTTTTCTTCTGTCTGTGCTTCCACCCCTCTGTCCATCCTTCTGTCTGTCCTTCCATTCCTCCATCCTTCCATCCCTCCATTCTACCATTCTTACTTTTATCCTTGTCTTTCCTTCTGTCTGTCCCTCAGTCATTCCTTCTGTTCCTCTGTCCTTCTGTCTTTCCATCCTTCCTTCTGTCCATCCTTCCTTCTGCCCATCCATCTTGCTGTCTGTCATTCTTCCCTTCCACCCTTCTTTCCATCCTTCTGTCCTTCTAAATCTTCCTTCTTTCCATCTGTTGATACCTCTGTGCATCCTTCTGTCTTTCCTTCCTTCATCTGTCCTTCCACCCTTCCATCAATCTGTCCATCCATCCTTCCATCCTTCCTTTTTTCCTTCTGTCCGTCCTTTCCATCCATCCTTCCATACAGCTGTCCTTTCTTCTGCTCATCCTTTCTTTCATGCATCCTTCTTTCCATCCATCTGTTCTTCTGTCCATACTTCCTTCTGTCCTTCCATTATTCCATTCATCCTTCTCTCCATCCATCCTTCCATCTATTCTAGCTTCCTTACGGCCTTCTGCCCTTCCTACCATCTGTCCTGTTCATCCATCATTCCTTCCTTCCATTCTTCCGTCCTTCATTCATTCCTTCTTTCCATCCATCATTCCCTTACTCCATCCTTCTGTCCTTTCTTCCGCCCTTCCGATCTTCCATCCTTCCATCTGTCCATTCCTACATCCTTTTTTCAGTCCTTTGTTCCTTGCACCCATACTTCTGTCCCTCCACCCTGACTTCTGTCCTTCTCTCCAGCCTTTCTTCCTTTTGTCCATCCATCCTTACATTTATTTTCCATCCATCCATCCTTCTTACCTCCCTTCATTCCATCTTTCTGTCCATCTTCTATTCGTCCTTCTTTCTGTCTGTCCTTCCATCCATCCTTCCACCACTCCTACCATTTGTCCGTCGTTCCTTTTTTCCATCCATCCTTCCTTTCTGTCTGTAATTCCCTCCGTCCTTCTTTCCATCCACCCTTCGGTCCTTTCTTCCATCCTTCTGCTCCTTCCATCCATTCATCCATCCTTCATTCCTTCTATTCCATCCTTTCTTCCTTTCTTCCATTCTTCCTTTCATCTATCTGTCCATCCTTCCATCCTTCCCACCATCATTTTTTCCTTCCATCTGTCCTTATATTTTTGTATATGTGTTATGTATTTAAAAATATATGTTTGTAATATATAAAAACGCAATATTCCAGGAGAAAGCTGATAGCACAGGCCAACAGCAGAATATTACACCGTTCCTGCTGTTTGGATCTCCATTTGGGGGATATTTAGTAGAGAGCCTATGATATCTAGGGACAATTAAATAGCCTTTTTCAAAATGCTATAAATAATATTAGCCAGGCTGAATGAATAATACAACTCAGTGCTGTGCAAATTACCAACATGCAAAGTGCAAATGGAATAAGAAGGATTTTATTCTCATGCAGAGACAGGAGTTTTGTGCTACAATGAGATGGCCTTTTGCTCATTTCCTATTTAATTTCGTATGCAACTCACTAATAGCATCCCAATGTCCCTCTCCACATTTCTCTTCTTATAGTGTCTCTAATGCACCTTAAATGATGAGAGCACTACATCAATAGTCTCAATTTAGGCAATGTGTGCTTTTGGCAAAAAAACAGCAAGTATTGCTAGCATAAATCTCGCATTACTATAATGACACATTAAAATGGCACAGGGGTTTACAATCTGTGTTGAGAATTATCAATCTACCTGCTCTCTGAAATCATCTTACATATGTTTAGCCTTTCCAGTACCCATCTTTGTCCCACAGTGACTTGCCAAGAAGAGAAAAAAACAAACATAACCCACCCAGGCATTCATCAACACACCACCGTTTTGTGCAGCATTCCAGTGATTCTGGACTGATTCTGTTTGGATCAGGTACCCAACATTGTTCATGTGAGATAAACGGAGAAAAGACCATGGCTGACTAACCACTAATAGTTAATTGCAACACCCCCACACACACAAACACACTTTTCCCCAACCATAAACTGAAAATGACACTGGCAAGAGGAATAGGGTCTTAATCTAGATGAAACATTTCTGAATGCCTTTTCTGAATTACAGGCCGTACATTGATCTGGCTGTCAGTCTGTTCCATTTGGCGTGATAGATTTGCAGAAAAACACTTTTGTTTAATTGAGATAATATTGTAGTTTTCCTAAGTCCTTTAGGAAAGAACTGATTGATGAGGAATGTTCTTCACGAAATAAAAAGACACTGGCATGTGAAGTCCTGACAGCAAAGGCCAAATTCAGAGATTGCATAATACCCCTGACTAAACAAGTCATTGTGTCCATCTCTGCAAGCTGGAGATGCTGGTATCCCCACTGGGAGGCCCCAACAGACTGAGAGTAGTATTTTCTCCCAAAATGGAATTATTGTGGTGAGCTGGGCGCCCATCATGTATTCACAGGTGATGTAGGGCGCAGTACAACTTACCTCACAGCTGAAGCAGTGTACGCTACACTGTCTTTTCTGGACTGTTGTTGACAAAAAGGGGTTTTTTCTCCTTCTGCTCATCCTGAGTGATGACTAACTTGAAGCATTTATTGACAGTTTATTCCCTTGCTTTAGGATACAACTGTGCGATACCCAATCCATACATTTGCCTCTTAGCAACAAAGATAGTTTCTTCTGCTGGGAAGGGCAGCCCCCTGGTAGGAACCAGCTGGTGAGGACACTTCCCGTCTGTATGCAGCGACAGGGCCGAGGTGAATGCATTTCTGCTCTAGATGTTGCATTAGCTCCCCGGTGCTCCAGCTGACAGCTTGGGGCTAAGATGTCCTGGGAAATTACGCTACTTTTCTTGCCCTGCCAACAATGGAATTTAGCACTTCTACAGAATGACATAAAATCAACTTTTACCACCATATCCCCTAAGAGAATACTCACTACAACCAGAAAAAGCCATTCTTGTTTTGCGGGTATTGCTGGTTCCAACACCTTGGGTTTGTTCTGTGTTGGGCTGAAAAGGAATTTTTTTGATGTCTGCTCTCAGGTGGCAATCCCAGCACCTTGGTTTGGTTAAGAGCCTTGGGAAGTTTTTGTTACTGACCTGGAGTATGTTCACAGCTTGAAAGTGCTATAGATCTTGTGCTGAATGTATCACAGAGCGCTGGTGACGTACGTGCCTCGGCACTCTCCTTACCTGCTTCTGCAGATAGAAGTAAGTTACTGGAACGCAGAAAAAAAATTTTAAAAAGGCACCAAAATCTGCTTCATTTGGAACTGTAGCCTATTTCTTCACAAAATACAGTCTCTTAATCTGCTCAAAACCACTATTTAGATTCTATAGGACTTCTTCAGCAATAATTCTGTCTTTTAAACAACTGGCTTTTATCAAGCTTTTCTGCAAGCACACATAATTCATATCCACAGGAAACTGAAGTGCTAAGGTACTATACATTTATTTTATCAAATTAAAGACAAAAATTATTAAACGGGAAGGGGGGGGTCATCATAAAAAAAGATTTAATTTCTTGTTTTATTTGTGTATGCATTTCTTGTTCTACCTGAGTATACATGTGCAAACTATGGATTCAGACAGGAAACCCTAACAAGAATTGAGTTTGATTTCTGAGGAAAACATGGTGTAACTGTGGGTCATGTATGTTCATCTTTTTTTCTTCTGTTAAAAGAATGGGTTTACTAGAAGGAGACACAAATGTATGAGGAAACAGTGTATTCCAGGTACTAAGCGTTGTACTTTCTGAGTTGGCACATGAATAAATACATTAATCCTGTTTTCAAGGACCTCACAGGACTTCCTTCCTATTTCCATGAGCGAAAGGAGCCTTTAGGGGGTTGTGCGCCACCCGTAAGGGGCTGTTTGCTGTGGTGTGTACCTGAGTGTGTTGCCTTTTCTGAGAAAACTCTTTTGGGAAGAAGGGAAGAAGATGTGTATTCATCATCAAATTTTTCTTTTTCTTTTTTTTTTTTGGTCCCAGCCTGGCTGTTGCAGTTCTTCCAGGATAGCGGACAACATAATCCTGCATTAAGTATCATTACAGCTATTTATGCTGAGCAGTGGGTTTCTCTAGGAACTAGGTATTCCAGCACATTTCTTACTGTATAATTATTTGGTTTCCCGTGTGGCTCTACAGTAGCTTTATGCTGCACTCGCTTTTATTCAGGGTTTGCGCTAGCATGAAGCAGACCCCTAATCATGTTCAGTCAAAGTTAAATCCCAAGGTCTCAGAACCACAGTGTTTTGTTCAGCTGTACCTGATACCTTGCACACATCCAGAGGTCAGCTGCTACACTCCCTTCGCCACTGCCCCAGGGCACAGCTGACTTCTCGGGCTGTTGAAATAGCAGAATCATGAAGCAATAGCCTAAATAAACCCCAACAAAACACAGTGAGCTTTCGGTTAATAACAGAGGCAGTGAAGACTGAGTTGCTGCATTGCCTTGCTCTACCATCAGGAAGGTTTCTAGCAGTGCCACTTTGTACTGATTAAAGCCCTCGGTGGCACAGGGAGGCCTGTGATCATTTATTCTGGTCATGTTTTAGCGTAGTTAGCGAGGAGTCCCTCCAGGAGGCAAACCAGTGTATTCACCCCTGTGTCAAGGTATGGGAAAAAACAGTCGGTAGCATTCCCTACATGCAGTCATTTGAGAGCAGGAGGGTACCAGATCCACCCTAGCAACTCAGCCTGGGGCAAACGTTGTCTTTGCTGACAGCGTGAGAGGGGGATGGTTGGAGAATTGGCCCTAGCAAGCAGTGGATCTTGGGTAAAAGAGCATTACAGCATGCAGCTCCTTCAGTTTAAAGCCTGGGAGAAAGAAAGCAAGCAGCATGAAGGAACAAATCTGAGAGCAGAGAGGACAAACCTGCTGACTCTCACTGGTTTTGTATAAGCACCTCTCCAGTTTTAGTGCCCAGTTGCACCAGCACTGGCTTTTGACCTTTCTCCCATCCACAGCGCCATTTTACACCCAAGGGATAGATGCACTGTCTGAACAGGAACTCTCTTACGGGTTAACTAAATCCCAGTTTGCGGGTTTTTTGCTTCCTCTCTTGTTTTTCTCCTGTTTTTCTCCTCAATGAGAAAACTGGGAAAAAAATACTTGTTTACTGTGCTCATACAGTGCTTGATGCAGAGGCGCTACGACTGACCTCTGGCAGAGGCCTCCTGGAGCTACAGCAACAAAAATGAGAAACAGCAATAATGAGGAGATTTTCAGTGATTTTTACAGCAACATGCTGAGCCTTCTTCAAGTAGTAGCTAATAGGAGTGGGAGCTTTAATCTATATAACTTTTTTATGTAATGCTCTTTTTTCAGAGTCTATTTTTGTTTTGAGACAAAAAAATCTACTTTACTTGTTCTTTGGCTATGTCGAAGAGCTGAGGAAAAGGTAACTATCACTTCTCTTTATCTATTGCCACCTCATCCTATAACCAGAAATTTTCATGGTCAACTCCACACACAGGGACACTCTGCTAACAAATGACATGGGATCCACATTACCATTAGCCACCACATTACTGGGGACATGATATGACTTAAAGAAAAAAGATTGGACTGGTGGGGGAAAGTCATTAAGAGTTACAGCTTTCTAGAAAGAAAACATAGGTGGAATATTTCGGTTTATAACTTGTTTGTAAAATAAATAAACAATGATAAAACTGGTATCCGAAATTGGAGCGGGAAGTTGGCTAGGAAGCAGGGGGTGCCCGCACTCTGTCCTATGCATCCCTATACACAACCAGCTATTTCTGCCACACAGCTCCCTGATATTACATCATGAGATATCCATCACAATAAACCAACAATTCCAAAAAATTATTACAGCGTAGTACAGCAAAAGAAGTACTGCAGCATGAGTTCCTTGGTGACCTTGTCATTTAGATGATAATCCAGTTTGCCCAGCCGAATGGTGCCTGGGCTGGCGCACAGCATGGCCTTGCCCTCCTTCTGAGCAATTTAGACTTGATCGGTTTCCTACATCTGCTCTTCAGAGCCGGGTCTTTTTTTTTTTTCTCCAGCCAGCATGCAGCAGTAACAACAAATATCTGCCTTGTACAAGGCAGTGGGCTGTGTTTTATAAATAGATAGGTGAGATAGATATAGTTATTATAGCTAGATAGATAAATAAATAAATATATCTCTCTCTCACGTGTAATGGCCCAAGCTGATGTTGAGGAGTAGAACTTCTGCTCCGGTGTCAGCACTTTTGGTCTCTTGACTGCACTGCTGTAACCTATGGCTGGGGGTAGTACGAAATGCTGTATACTGTACTACACTCTCAGCTACCATGTCTTGGACAAGACAACTGGTCAACAAAGATTCTGGAGAATGTGGTGACATCCAGCATCTTCCTCCTTATCCCTCCCCCTCAAAAAAAAAAAAAAAAAGGCTAAAGAAAGCAAGAAAATAATTTTTAATCCATACCCTCCAATTCTGTTTAAAAATCAGTACATTGCTTCTAGTGGAATAATGATTTCTTGATGGATTCTCATAAATGGACTGTTTCCCACATTATCTGAAATAATTGGTTCATAGCAACCACAAAAAGAACAGCAGGTAGGAAATGAGTTTGCAGTTGCCAAAACATAATGGATCATTTAGTCATTCTCTGAAGGTTTTAACACTTTTTTGGCTATCAAAAGGCCTTTGCCTAATTGCACTATTCTTATTATAAATCTGGCTGTTGGAATCAATTAATTTACATCACTGTCATATCAGAATAAGGCCCACAGAAAATAAACATTAAAAACCAGACATATTCAAAATGTTCTTACAACTCGCAGTCACTACATCCTCTGATTTAACTGATGAACGTTACAGTCAGGAATGTTTTTTCTCCTATTTTTAGTACTGTTTGATAATGTTATAGCTAAGGCTTATACAAACAGAAAACACAGATACTTACCACAACGGTGACAGTGTGCGCTTTCTTGCATAAAGCCTGAGAGGAGCACAATCAATCCATCAGTGGAAATGAGTGATGATTTCAGAATAACAGATTGCATGACAACTCTAACTTCTTTACCGCCATTTTTATACATATTTGGAGGTAAAACACTACCAAGGAAGAAATTTCCGCTGCTCAAAAATTTCATCTTTCAGACTTAATTTTTCTGTTTATGGTCTTAACATAAAAGCTGGTCTGTCTTTTAATTAACAAGACAAGTAAACACACAGGTGTGTGCATATTCCCACCCACAGCCCTCTGGCCCCTTCTGACCAATCTTTTCCTATAAGAACTTTTTTTTCCCCCCACATTTTGCATCTTCTTTTAACGTCTCCCTTCCTTCTTTTATTTTTTCCTCAAAGTCGTTTCCAGCCCTTTTTCCCCCAGCTAACAGTAGTGAAAAAAAACAGTCATATAACCACTTAATATCCCAAAGCCTTGAAGAGGTTTCCTCTTTTTGCCATTAAAACCCTTGTGTGAGGCGCTGGCTCCATACGTGTCCAGGGGAAAGCTTGTTTGGGCAGAACCAGGAGGACATCTGTGGCTTTCCATAGATAAGCTCATGTCTGCCCTGTCAGTCTGTGTTTACTATTTATTCTGGAATTTCTTGGGTCCTTTTTTCTCTTCTTTAAATAACATAATCCTTTTTGGAGTGAGCTGCTTTATTAAAAGGAGCTGGTCAAGCCATGTAAATTATATGTATTTTTTAATCATGTCCTGTTGTATAAATTGTACTTGAATGATATTCTTTGGTCTAGAACTTTCAAAGAGATACTGGGGTATAAGTTTGAAAATAGTCTTGATTTTTTTTTTTTGTGAGTGTTCTAATGTACTTGTACAAGAAGACATAATTAAGACTTAGAGAAAAAAAAATGTATTTCACTTAGGTAAGTGGACCATGCCTTAACCTTAGACTGTCATTTCCATCAATTCAGGAAAATTGAATGGATCTAAAAACTTCCGTTGTCCTGCGTCACCAGGCACATGCATCCCACTGCTCCCTCCCCACACGCTTAGTCAGTGCTGTGCCACCTCCTCCCACCTGCATCCAAATGAGGGCCTCCTGTGGTCACAGAGGACCTTCTCAAAGTTCAAGCCTTTGCACACAAAAGGCTTTGGTGCATTTTCAGTCTTTTATTTTTTTTGTCTCAAAAGACTGTGTTGCTTCTCAGTTTCCTGCACAAAGTCTCAGCAAGGCAAACTGCATTAGTGGAATCCATTCAAGATGTTTTTCATTGTGTGAAAAAGGTTAGGAGGACTAGAAGAAGCTATTTAGAAAGCATTTGGACTGATTTGTAAATATAGCTACTATTCTTGTGAATGCAATCTGGATAATTATGCCCCTAAATAGCTAAAGTATTTGTGTAGAGCTTCCGCCACAATTGTAATTACACTTGCATTTTGTACATCCAATTAAGGCTGCATTGAAATGCTGTAAAAATTGTCCGTAACTTTCTACAATATAATGAAAATCTAGATCCTTTAAAGAAACTAGGGCCACACCTCCTAAAGTGGGCTCCACAGAGTGCAACAGAATATAAAATGTAACTAAGAGATGATGGATTCTGCTCACCAGAATAAGGGGGCTACAAAGAGGGAAGATTGCACTGACGGTGACTTACAGGTGACAACTGATTCCCTATCACAAGCACTGGGAGAACATTTTCCTTTTCAGCAAGGTGGTCATTACAATCGAGGATCTTCATCATTTTAGCAGGTATCACTTAGAAAAAGGATAACAGCAAAGGGAGTGGAAAATAGCCCAAGTTCAAAATTCCATGCAGAGCTGGCTTTCTAAGGAAAACCCCAAATGAGTATTTTTAGAATTGTGTTGGGCTGAGGCGGAGTTCCTAATTTTTATTTTGTATAAATAAATAAATCTAGATAGATATGAATTTCCAAAGTGCCGCAGAAACAACAGACAGCTGATATTTGGGATCAGTTAAATTTGCCTTCACTTACCTTGCATTTACCTTGCTGTCAGTCATCACTGGGTAAAGGCAGTAAGGGACACATTCGTGCTGTTGAAATTTGTATTTCAGAGATCAGGAAAAAGTGAACCTGTTCTCTGTCACAGTTTGCTAAACAAATGTGTTTTCCTGTCCTCTGATAATAAAAATCGCCTGCACCAGAACCCAAAGCAGGACCCCAGAGCAGGTGAAAAATGGCGCCAATACTCTCCTCAAGAGTTTCACCAGCTCAAACAAGACAGAGATAATATCAGCTATGTTGGAAGCACAATGTTCTTATCATTTTTAGATTGAGAGAATCAGGATGGAAGTAACCAAAGTGTTTGATGTTAGAACGTATCTAAAATAAGACTGGGTTAATTTTTTTAATGATCTGTGCCTGGGAGTTATGAATTCACCACCACCACCAATGACTGACTATTTTAAAAAAGAAAAAGAGAAAACCCATTCCCCTGAGTTCCGTCATTGAGGTAGAGCATTCTGAATTCGTGTTACAGAAAAAGTTATTTGTGCATTTTAATGTTTGTAGTATTTACTAAAACCTCCCACCTTGACTCGACAGTTCATCCACTTCACTAAGATCAATCGCAGCAAATGTGAAAATCTGTAATTTTTAAGCTTGTTAGTATGTTTATCTGGGCTTACCTCATTTTCTGCAACGTTGTTATTCTGCAAGTAAAGAGCCAATGCAATGCTTTGGGTAGCACCAACAATTTAAAAAACCGATGTGAATAGAAAGGCTCAAAAATTAGATGGGTTTGTAAATACCCTAGGAAATTTCCCTGCCAAAAATCTCACGTGCCTTCAGTTCAGTCTTCCCAATACGGAGAACTCCAAAGGATATAATTCTGCTGATTCCACCCAACCAACCACTTTGGAGAGTTGCTTGGTAAAAATTTTTGGGGAAAACTTCCAATATTTTTTTTCCCAAATCTTAAATACTTTGATTAGGAAACGCTCTCACAGTGTTTCATAGACTTGTTTGGCAGCTTCCTGCTGCTGTCCTGGCTAAACTGGTAAAATGAGAATGATGTACTAATATCTCCCTTTCTTTACTAACCTTGGTAAGGGTTTTAGGTTTTTTCCTACCTAGGTAAAGCATTTCACTCCAGACATTCCCGTGGTGGGATGCTGCTCACTGGAGAACATTGTTCAACCCAGAATTGGTACTGTGAGGCCTTCCTACATGGGAGAAAGGGAATCATTCAATCAGTTCACTCATTTTTAAAAGAATATGTCAGACTACAATCCTATAAAAACAAATTACTCTATCAAAGTGCATGTGCTCCAGGAAGAAAAAGCCAATATTTATATTCTAGCTCACAACTTGCTGTTAAACCACAGCGCTAGCTGTAAAACTGAAGATAAACTATAGAAAACACACTTTATAGTCGCTATAATTTGGATTTGGATCTCAACTCGAAGCCCAGATGGGGAGGGAGGAGGCAGGGAGGGGAAAAAGTCAATCTCACCAGAAGTCACTTGCTGAAAGACTCCAGCCAGCACTAAAGAGTCACTGCTGGATGATGGTAATTTTGTATTCCCTATCGCTGCTGCTCCTGCCACAGTGGATGACAGCAAGGAAGTAAATCTGGCCCTTCACAAGGCTGTGTGTCAGTTGAGATGAAGTTCTGCAGAAGCTGTAACATAAAACAAATCACAAGGGAAACTGGTGACTAAATTTTAACATTACTGTTTGCTATTACCACTTATGGTCTTAATGCTCTGTATGATGATCCACTTCGGTTGCTAAATTAGCTTTTTCAAGAAGGATTTAATTTGTGGAAACCAAAACAAAACGCCAGCTTAACAGGTCTTGAGGGCTTGAAGATTCTAATGATATAAAAATAAGCTAGAGTTATCATAGCTTGATATGCATAGCTCACAAAGCTTCCAAAATAATTCGCTACAACTGGCAGCAACTCTCTCAGATCAAAGGAGGCTGCTAGACTGATGTGAAATTGCATAACTCTTTCTATTAAATATTTAGATGATAAATAGGAATGCATCCTGGAGGTATGTGTACAGGGATACATACACACAAACATACACATATATAGATATCTGTACGTCCACGTGCACATCGCTCCAAAATACCTATAGCTATATCTCTCCATATGTATATGTACACACTAATATGTATTTATGTTGGCACACACACAAACTTAGAAGTCATATCAATTTTGGATCAAATTCTACTCAGTTACCAATTAGATATTTTTCTCCCTAGCAATACTGTAAATATTAATGTGATTTCTTCTTCCTAAAAGTTAAGACTGTCAACTGCTTCTAAAAATTGCTAGCTAATTCAAAAGAATTGTGTTTTTTTGGTGCATCAGTTACTTTCACTCCCATGATTGTCAACAGATAGGCATTGCATAACACACTTATTTTCATTTCCAAGTCATAAGCTGTAATTTTCAGCATACGTACATTAATGTCAAGTTTGTGAGATCACAATATCGATGGCAGTGCAGCAGTGCAGTCAGTGACTTACGACAAGTGACAAAGTTTTATCGCGAATAGATTACATTTCAGACACTTTATCACAGTGAAATATCCACCAGAAATCATTACAAATAGCCACGTAAATCAAATCAAAATGGGTCTTAGTGAAGATTTATATGCAACAGATATGAAAGGAGAACTTCCTGATTATTCCAAATCCTGTTTTAATTAACACTCCTAGTCTGGCTTTATTTTTGCTTTTCATCTCCTGCCTGTCATTTATTTGACATCTGTAGTGTGATGGGAGTGATATTTAAAATGAATGGGAAACACAGAAAAAGAAACCATTTCCAATACCATTTCTGGTTAAAAAGATTCTGCTGATTCATATTAGCATCTTTGTCAAGTAACTGGTCAAAATGCTTGTCAGGGTGTTAGCCAAGGAACAGATGGGTCTTCAGTTTTAAAGAAGAGACAGGTTCAAAGCGTCTAATTCATCTGTAAATTTGGTTCTCACTACTTTATTGTACGTGTGGAAAGCTGTTGTTAACAGCACTTGACACAATTTCATAAATTAATTTACTTCTGCTCCCTGTGGGCAGCACACTCCCACCAGCTGACTCTGACCCTACGGTTTACCGTTGTCCTCGGTTGGTTCCCACTGACCTCAGCAGGGATGGGACCGCACCAGTATTGCTGAAGAAGCTGCTTTCTGGGAGTACCAGCTTACACAAACCTTGCCATTAACCCTAAGAAATGGTACCAGGATTCATGGCAGACATTTTCAGCACCAAACTGTTTACATAATTAAAAAATGGGAAACGAGACACGTACCAAAAAGGATGATGATTTTTCACAGGTGTATTTTTTTTAAATTCTAAGTCGGGTAGCCTTAAATGAAGCAGAAAAGAAAATATGCTCCCTTCCAGATTTGTTAATCTCTCCAAAAGATGGTTGTTCACCCATTTCTTTTCACTTCATCTCAGACTAATATTACGATTCTAACAGAAATCATAACTTAGGACAGAATTTCAAGAGAAACAGTCAGCTTTTTCTCTCCCCAGCATATTTTCCTATCAAATACAGTTCCTTGGCTGCTAAATGCCTCCAAAATCAGCCTGATGCTGAGGCTTTAAAATTATGATGAAACAGAAAAGTAGGGCAGACAGGGAGAGGAAATTTTTCAACACAGTCGTGACTGCCACTGCAGTCAGCATCAAAATGTGCGTTGCTTCCAGTGCTAGCAGGGATGGGCTGCCATCCTAAAGCTGAAGCCCTGCTTGGTTTCAGGTCTCATACCAATGAAGAATGGACCAGCTTGTACAATTTGAAAAGCTGTTACAGTCGTCTAAATTAAACATGTTAACAGTAGATGTGGTTATATTCATTTTCATCATGTTTTCCTCACTTGGAGATTATTTTTTATTATGTCAAGCCTATTGTTAAATGCTGAATTTTAGGTGATCTGACCTTTACTCACTCAGTACAGTGGGTTTACTTTGGGTCTACGTTGCAAGAGATAGAATAAATTTGGCTCCAAGGCTTCTAGCTGGCCAAGTATGTTCTATGGAATAAAAATGTCAACTTCTGCCACAAAACAGTAGATATCTAATTTTCATTGAAATACAGAAGCAGAGCATAAGAACTCTTTTCTCTGAATTTACGCACATTTTTTTCTTTCAACGTGCTTTATGTCAGTAGACAATTACATTGTCAAATCTGTATGCAAATAGACAGAAAGTATGCAAAACCTGGATAACATAGCAGCTGCTATAGGTTTGCAGTCAAACTGTGCTAATCAGTCCTAGCAGTTGGAAATTACTTTTTCCCCTGTTATTCAGAGGAGGTAAAAAATAGAATTTATATTGTTCCTATTGCCATTGCAGATACCTTTATAGTTAGACTTGCACAGACTTGAGAGAGCAGGAAAAATCAAAGACAGACTGATAAGCCCCAGTCAGTTAGCTCATGCAGCGATATTATTTCTTTCAGTGTGTTAAGATGAAGATCTTCCAGCTGAAGAGCATATCAGCCTTCCTGTAAAGAGAGTGAAGACTGCCGCTGACCTCCAGATTTTCTGGTTTTGCACATTTTTGTCACTGGATTGTGCTCTAGGAGACAAGTCCAAAACTCTTGAACAGGCAATTCCAGGCAGCTCAAAACTTCCAAGACAGATTTCCAGCAAATGTTCTCTCTGCCACAACAGCTTTTCCAATAATAAGACAATGCCAGGGACAGGCTAGGAGTGAATCCCAGCTACTTCGACATCCTAGCTGAGAAGGAGGCCAAGCTCCTTCTCAAAAACAACAGTCATTTCAGATAAAAATGTTTGTAACTTCAGGAACAGTTGACATTCTCAAATATTTGCTGACTGTCAGGTTCCACATGAGGCAGTAAATAACAGCAGCTATTCTGATATGCCATCAGTCTGCCTTATTACAGCATTGATTTTTGCTATGCCTGAAATCCCCAAACTCGCTCCTACAAGAGACACAGTCTTCCTATTTTTAGATATACTGTCAATATTTTTTTTCCAATATAATTTCTGCCTCATTTGATCCTAATTAAGCACCTAAGGTGCACTTTCCAGGTCATGTCAAGAGGAGAATTCCCTTTGATCAGTATTTTTTCTCAGCCTATTTTATTCTTGTCTTCAACTGCCACATTTACTCTGAAATTCAAACAAGCCTCCAGCAACATACCACAACTTGGCATAGTTAGTGCACAGTTACATCCTTTGTGGTCTTCAAGAAAGAGAAGACTGTCATGAATTAGGACTTACCTGGTTGTGGTACCGACAGCCGGCGTCTCTGCTCTTATGAATTATTGAGATTGTTGCATTTACAAAAGAACTGCAAGGATCTACATAATGACAAACAAAAAAGCATATTTGACCTTTTAACATGTAATAAGTTAAAGTACATCTGCAGGGATGAAAGACACATAAACTATGTCATGCTGTTAGAATCAGCTAGAACATTTACAGGCAGTGATGCTCACTCTTGCAGTGTTTGCCAGTCTTTGTATTTACCTGTGCTGGACCTTTCATTCTTCTTTACAGTAACCAAGGATTTTCTTGGGATCATGTAAACAACAGCCAACAGCTTATCTTGCTTTCAATAATGCCTTTCTCTATGTGCATTAGACACCTAAAGAGTTTAAAGCATTTTACTCTATAATTTAGATACAAACCTCACTGTCTTTATCACATGCTTTAGTCAAAGGAAAGACTACCAAAATTTGAAGAGGCAGCCACTCCAGCCTGCTTGGGAGTGGTCTACAGGCATCAGCATTCGTCAGCCCAGAGGTCGAAGACAGTAATAGACTGAAACGGCAGAAAAAAAATTTCAAGGAAGGTAGTAGGAAAAAACTTTCTAATTCTAAGAACAGTGAATCACTGAGACAAAGAGCTGTAAAGTCTTTATGTGTCTTTAACAGATTAGAAAGATGTCTGTCAGGATGACACAAGTAAAACAAATGCTTCCCTGGGGCTTGATAACATCCTGAGGTCTGTTCGCACTAGATGGTTCCATGATTTTTGTCATAAAGATCAAGCTGACTCAAACTACATCCATGTAGGAATTTGGACAGGAATTTTGCAACCATTTGGTTCATTCCTGGTTGTAGATAAATTCTTTAATGACCCTGAAGAACAAGTTCCTGTGTCTCCTCCGTGTTTAGCAAAGCCTGAGCTAGGACATAAATGCCTTCCTATGCGCATCGGTGGTTTGCTTGGTTAGTCTGGTTCAGTTGCAGGGGAGGCGATCGCCTTCACTGGGAGCGATCCACCCACTAACAAAATCTGAAGGAGATAAAATTTGCTTGAGAAATAAAGCTGGTTTGCAGCTCACCTTCATTGTTTCCTGGCATCCAGGCTGACGTTTGCTTTAATAGGAAGGTTACCATTTGTAGAGGAGATTTTTGGTGATGAGCTTGAAGTACCTGCCCCGCTACTCCCTTCCTTGTCCCCCGTCAGAAAAATGAGGAGGGCTGCCTGGTGTGACTTTACACTATTTATATTTTCTTAAGCACATAAGACACAATGTATTGGAATTTATTCCAGTATTTCATAAGTACCAACCAAAACTTTTAACTTTACATTTCTCCCCTACTGCTTGCATTTTCTGCTTTCTAACCACTCTCCTCTACTTTCTAACCACTATCTCCAGGCTCTTTTCAGTGGATGATGGGTATGAAAAAGAATTCAGGCTCCCAAGTATTCAAAAATATTCCTTGGTCCTTCAGCCATCCTGGCTGCTCCTGGGCCACTCCATCTCCAAAAAATGCAAACAGCTTCCTGGGTTCCTCTCCGGATAACCTGGCAGCTTTATAGATATCAGCATGAAACAGCAAAAGGTCAAGGGCCATACTTCTGCTGCAGTCAGGTTTGCAAACACAAAGCACGCAAAGAACACCAAGACAGCTCCATTTTGGCTGTTGAAGTCTGTAAAGGTTTAGTTGTGGGGCCATTGGGGTTTTATTTAATCGGAACATTTTTTTACCCTTCTGAAGGGGAAGTTGTGGACAGACTATTGACATTTCTGTGAATGATCTGAGCATTAGTAACAAGATTGCTGAATCGTTACCACAGTTAGTATAATTCAGAGTCAGATGTCAAAGCTATCAATTTTTCAAACTAAAGAATGGGAAAAGCTCATATTTGTACAATGCTATGGAGACTAAAGGGGAAACAGTGTTTTTAACTTTCACTTGGTGATCTCACACCCAGGGAAAAAGAAGATGAACTGGCCATCGAAGAGACAAACAAAAAGAACTTCTTGGAGCAGGGAGCTGTCACCTTTATCCCAGGTCTGAACTTTCCACACCACTGTTAAGGAAGGGAAGCCCTTGAAGGAGTTGTGAATGAGTATAACCCTGAAGTAACAGACCTCAGACCTTTGGGGGTTTTATCCTTTCTTGAGACTAATCAAATTTGTTCCTGGCACAAGACTATGAAAGTCACCCGAGGGAACAGTTTGGCCTGTTGGCGGATCAAGGTTTTAATATAAAATGACATTTTTGCCTTTGAATATGCCATTTGAGACACCACAATGAAGGGAACAGGCTAAAAAAATGCAGAGACAACAATTCTTAATAAATGTCTTGCTTTTCCTACCCCAAGTTCTGTTAAAAATAAAGCTATTATTTTGAAAATGTGTTATCTATACCGGGGAGGGGATGGGGGGGGTGGGGGTTGCAGTTTTACTGCCAAGTATTGCAGTTTCACGGCCTAGTAGGTCTTCCTCTCACTGAACCACTGCAAACCAGGGCGAAGCCCTGGCCTTGAGCTGGAGCCTCATGGACTTGTGTTCAACACTGTGCAAGCCCCGTTGTCCTCCCTGGAGAAAAGGGAGGACAACATCGATTGTGATTTTTAAGGATTGGGTCAATTCTGGCCCTAAACTGAGGGTGGCTTAGATGCATATGTTATTAAACCAAGTGGTTTGAAAGCAAAAAATATCTTAATGAATTTCAGTTGCTTTGTTGTGGGTATTTGTAATAAATCATGGTAGACATTCTGATGGAGATAAAATGAAAAAGTATGCCATATTATCGCAAGCAAACAACGTTGCAGTAGTCTAAATCATGGCACCCACTCTTATTTCCCTTTGTTTTTTAACTAGCTCCATCCAGGTAACTTTTCTTGTGTTGATTGTGTTATACTTTCCAATTTGTATTTTAGTCAGCACGATGCACGTTAAATTTGCTGACAAGAAATAGGAAATCACTGGACTATGATGACACGTCAGGTTAATAGTACAGCTTCCATGTGCCTAAATTCATTCCTAATCCATATTCAAAGGAAAAAGAGCCTTCTGAGTGGTGGCATTGTTCAGTAACTTACCGTGCCAAAGACACATAACGGTTTGATACAGCTATCAAGGAAACAATCTTTTCCGGATGGCTACTTTGTGTGGCTCCTGTGATATCTGGTAGGTTTGTAATGGAAGAAATAATTATAAAAATGATACTGTAAGACAAGTAGCAAAAATACTGAAAGCATATGTGACTTGTGTGGAGATACGTACAGCGGGAGGAGATCATCCACCAGATCCAGCACTGCAGACTGTTTCTCATCATGTAGTCCAATGTAATAAGCATTCAAGGCCCCCTGTTGCGAGCAAGTATTTAAAGATTAACATTAAAGGGAGGATAAACCTTTCCAATCAATTGTGAAAGTAAAATCAGCAGTGAAGCAACAACAGAAATTGAAGCACAGCTAGAAGAAAATTAAAAACAGCTACCCCAGAATACCTGTTTTAATTAAACGTTAGTTGGGAATATGTGAATTAAAATAGGAATGACATTTGAATTAATAAAAGAGCAGCGAAATGATTCAGGATTTTTTTTCTTTGAATGATGGCCTAATTTGCTGAGATTCAAGGCATGTTTGCTGT